>NC_056738.1:316068280-316368280 GCF_019279795.1 Protopterus annectens
TACAGAAACTGTTAAATCCCTGGCCAACCAACTATCCCCTACATCACATGCTCTACCACAGCCATGATCAATAACTCTCTCCTATTTCATTTTCAACCTGTTCCCACATCCCTTGTCTGTAAACTTATCCAGCAGCTTAAACCCACCACACTCTCGGCAGATCAACTACCTGCAGAATACCTGCAAAAATCAGCTAAAGAAATTGCTTACCCCATATCCATCCTCATTAATAGAACAATTACTGAAGGATACATCCCATCCATTTGGAAAGTCTCCCACATTATCCCCCTGCATAAAGGCGGTACTTCCAAGGACCTTTCCAACTACAGGCCCATAGCCATATTATGTTGCAAAGATAATGGAGAAATGTATTCACAGGCAACTTTTAACCCATCTACTTGAAAAAAATCTACTAGCCAACTGTCAACATGGTTTTAGACCATTTCATAGCACCACCTCTGCTCTTTTATCCTCTTCTGACCATATTAATAGAAATCGTAATAATGACACCCTATCCTCAGCCCTCTTTATTGATCTGTCGAAAGCCTCTGACATGGTCAACCATCACCTCCTCAAACACTTTCAGAAACCTGTCATTAGATGATCTTGTTATTCAGTGGTTCCAGCCCTACTTAAATAATAGAAAACGAGCTGTACTATGGGCAAAAACCTTATCTTCCCACCTTCCAGTTACCATAGGAGTCCCACAAGGATCCATATAGGGACCTTTACTTTTCTCCATCTTTACTAATAACCTCCATTCTGTAATCCCACAAGCCACCTGCATCCAATACGCAGATGACTCCACACTTACATGCTCTGCCACTTCCCCATCAGAACTTCAATCCCCAACTCAAAAGACCTTTAATACAGTTGAAAATTGGCTCCTGCATAGATGTCTTATCTTAAACCCAAAGAAAACAAAAATGCTACTATTCACATCCACCCGTAGAACCTCCCCAATTAACTTTACCGTAACCTCTAGTAACGGAACTATTACATCTCCTGATACTACCACTAAACTACTCAGGGTTCTAATTAATAACCTCTCTTATGAGCATCACATCAATAATAAAAATGCTCTGAATAAGCTGTCTACCTCTTACAACAATATTGCCAGATTTGCTGCAGGGTCCTCCTATAGAACCCATCATTGTATCAGTTTGAATCAGCTAGACTGGCTTGAATTGCCAAACCTAATATTATTCAATCAAGTAATTGTAACCCACAAGATCCTGTACCACCCACAAAATACTCCTATACTCACTTCCTTGGTCACCCCCTATAATAATCTCAAAATCCTTCACTCATCTAACAATCTACTAGTACAAATATCTAAATCTAATAACTCAGCAGGGGGCACACTGTTCTCTAATACAGTGGGTAAAACCTGGAACAGTCTCCCCAATCACCTAACCTCACTATCCTCAGCTAACCTATTTAAAAGTAAACTTAAACCTTACCTCAAATCACACTGGCTATGCCCCTGTACTAACCCAGATTATACCATGACCCCCCCGAAACGTGCACGCTGATTGGCCAGCGTGCCCGTTGTAAATCGAGTTATACTAATGGAAAAGGTCCGTCCCGGACTTTTTCCCTTAGTATAACTTCGCTTGAACATTGTCTCGCTATGTTAAACCCATTTAACATAGCGAGACAGTGTTTTAAAAAAAGCAACGGAGAAAGCAAGATCTCCGTTGCTTTTTTTGTGTCTCGCTATGTTAAATGAGTTTAACATGAGACAGTTTAAAAAGCAACGGAGATGTCCGTTGCTTATTTTAACTGTCTCGCTATGTTAAACTCATTTAACATAGCGAGACACTAAAAAGCAACGGAGATCTTGATTTCTCCATTGCTTTTGCTCACAGCTCTGATGTACCGCGCAGGCGCAGTACATCAGAACTGCCGGATGCCAGACATCTGCGGAAGGGCAGTAAACAGGCATTATACTATGCCATTATTTAAGAAAAGTAACAGTTTCTTTTCTTAAATAATGTCATGAGATAGCAATAACCACTTCTGGTGGGTAATGTTTTACCCACGGTTGGCTGTTTGGTCCCTCGGGCTTCGCCCTCGGGACCAAACCACGCCAACCGTGGGTAAATTTAGCATTACCCACACCCAGGCGTGGGTTATTGCTATATTAAACAACTTACCCTTCCCCATTATAACATGACTTTTATCACTTATCTTATTTAGGGCATGTGTGACTGCGGTGGTGGTGCTGCGGTAGCGTTGTCGCCTCACAGTTAGACGTTGCCCATTCAATTCTCAGGTAGAGCGTCTTCTGTGTGGCGACATGCATGAATGGGCGTTCCTTTGTTGAAGGTTGTGCGTTAGGCCCGGCAAGCCAGCAAGTAAAACTCTACTGCCAATCATTAGCGGACCGGAGTTCCGCTGTGGCGACCCCTAACCGGGAAAAGCCGAAAGACACAAACTAACAAATCTTATTTAGGGCATGTACCTATGTATATAGTGTCTGTCTTTATCAACTAAACCAGTCTACTTTTTTAGACCTTGTGTGTAAATTTTATAGTACGTGTGTGTTCATGTACTGCTTATAATGTACATTCTCTACATTTTTTGACATGATTTTGTGTGACTTTCTAATTAATAGTTCAAATGTCTTTGTAAATATCACTGTCCTTATGCATTGGTTGTTTAACTTGTGGAGTTTTTCTCCCCGGGCCTCTACTGAAAATGGACATATATCCAGTTGGACTAGCCCGGTCAACAAATGTAAAATAAAAATAAAAAAAAAAAAATATATATATATATATATATATATATATATATATATATATATAAAATTTAAAACACAAAAAATATACCTCCAATCAAAAGCAGAAACACCAAAAAGGCTTTTAAGCATAGGAAAGGAGAAGTACAGTAAGAGAACAGCAGGGGGCTGGAGGGTGGGTAACCAGGACTGCAACAGTGAATACACTCAAACATCTACATTTACGGTAAGTATACACAACTGTACTACGTTCTTCGTGTTTCACTGTTGCAGTCATTACATTTGGGTAGAATCCCAAAGATATGGTTTGGGAGGATGGATTTAAAAGTACAGTTTTGTACCTACCATAAATGTAGCTGTTCGAGTGTTCTCATTGCTGCAGTCATCACACTTGGGTTATCCTGCCGTCAGGCGGTCCCGCAGTCGGCTAGAGTTACAAAGTCTTGGTCCGGCGTCGGTTGCTGTCGCTTCTTCCCTGACGTCAGTGCGCCAGGGGTATATGAGGCATCCAACGCCATTTTCTTCAGTTTTTCTTGCCCCAGATGTCAGGTGCCCCCAACAGGTAGGCAATACATATTGCTAATAAAACATATAAAAGGAATAAAAAGGAATACCTTCAGTTACAAGCAAATACACCACAAAGGTTGTACAGGATAGAAAGGTATAGAAAAGTTCAGCTAGGTCAGAGGGGATGGAGAAAGGGTAACCTGGACTGCAGCAGTGTGAACACTCTAACATCTACATTTATGGTAGGTACAAAACTGTACTATGTCCATTGTGTTACACTGCTGCAGTCATCACTCTTGGGATGAATCCCAAAGCTAAGGATGGGCGGTGGAACTAAACAGGGCTTGGAGAAGCTAGTAGGCCCTGCAGAACTGCAGTGGCAAAGCCAGCTCTGGTTTTAGAGTATAGAAGTAAGTGACAGTGCTTGATGAAGGTGTGCACTGAACTCCAAGTTGTAGCCTCCAAAATATCCTTGGTTGGTACCCCTCTGAGGAAGGCTGTTGATGCTGCTGTAGCCCTGGTGGAATGGGGCCTAATGTTACCAGATACAGGTTTCCCATGGTGTGTGTAGCAGAAACGGATACAATGCCCTATCCATTTTGAAATGGTCTGTTTTGAGATAGCCTTTCCTTGTGATCCTGCAGCATAGGATACAAAGAGCTGGTCAGATTTTCTGAAAGCCTTTGTTTTATCCAAATAGCAACGTAATTGCCTGTGAATGTCCAAAGAGTGTAGGAGCCTTTCCCCTTTGTTCTGGGGGTTTGGATAAAAGGTGGGCAAATGAATGGTTTGGTTTAGGGCCACACTGGATACCACCTTTGGCATAAAGGAAGGGTTAGTTCGTAAAGCGACTCTGTCTTGATGAAAAATGATGAAAGGCTCCACTGCCATTAGGGCCTGTAGCTCTGAGACTCTTCGTGCTGAAGTTATTGCTAGCAGCAGGGCAGTTTTCCATGATAGAAACTGTAAATCAGCTGTAAAAGCTGGTTCAAAGGGCGGTAGTGTAAGTTTTTCCAAAACAAAGTTGAGATCCCAAGTTGGTGTTGGTGCTCTCCGGGGCGGTCTTATGTTCTTAGCCCCTCTGAGGTACTGTCTTAGTAATGGATGTGAAAATAAAGGAGGATTCGTGTTGTATTGAGCTGAAATAGCTGAGGCGTGGATCTTAATAGATGAAAAGGAAAGTCCTTTGTGCAACATCTCAGTTAAATATTGTAGAATCTGAGGGATATTTGGGACAAGGGGATTTTGGCCTTTAGCCTGGTTCCAGGCGCAGGATCTTTTCCATTTGTCTGAATAGGCTTTCCTGGTGCTGGGCCTCCTGAATGACATCCATAACAGTTTTAGAGAGAAGTGTTGACTGGTTGTTTAGGTAATTTGCCATGCAGCCAGACTTAAAGTCTTGAGCTGGCTGTGTAGAATCTGATTGTTTTGCTGAGTGAGCAGGTGAGGAATTTGAGGTAAAATCCATGGTGGGCCTTGAGCCATGTTCCTTAGTAATGGGATACCAGTGTTGGCGTGGCCAGTCTGGAACAATGAGTATCATTTGTGGCCTCTCTAATCTGGCTTTCAGCCGCACCTTTGCCAGAAGAGGCAGTGGAGGAAAGGCATACACTGTTAATGTTTTCCAACTGAATGAGAGGTCGTCCACTTTCCAAGCTAGTGTGTGGTATGTCCTTGTGCAAAATTTCCATAGTTGGTAGTTTTGGGGGGAGGCAAACAGATCTATGTCTGGGCTCCCCCATTTTTGAGTTATCATTGCGAATACTTGTGGATCTATGATGTTTCTGCTTAGATCGTCTGCCAATGTGTTTTTCTTACCTGGCAGGAATTGTGCTTGTAGTTGAACTTGGTAGGTCAGTGCTGTGCTCCACAAGGTCATTGCTTGCCTGCATAGGGGGTAGAAATGTATGCCCCCTTGCTTGTTGATGTACCACATCACTGTGGTGTTGTCAGTCTTTATTAGGAGTTGTCCTGGATGTAGGAGGTCCTTGAAAGCTGTTAGGGCATTTTGTACAGCTAACATCTCTTTTTGATTGATATGTTGATGCCTTTGATCTGCATACCATTTGCCCTGAATACCCTGTCCTGCCATGTGTGCTCCCCAGGCATAATCCGATGCATCTGTTGTTATAGTTTGCCTGGCTGTGGGGTAAGGTAAAAGGCTGACCCTTGTTGAGGTGACATGCCTGAGCCCACCATAAAAACTCCTGTTGAAGGCAGGGAATGATTGGTATTATTGTTTCCAAGCTGTGGCTGTGTTGAGTCCATACGCATTTTGAAGTATTGAGTCAGTTATCCTTGCTCGTCTGGCGTGAGATAATCCATCTGGGCCGTTGTATTTAAGCTGGCACCCAAGAATATTATGTCTTGTGAGGGCACTAGTTTTGACTTTTTTTCGTTTACTGTGTACCCTAGGCAACTTAATAGGTTTTTGACAAACACCAGATGCTTTAAAAGAATGTCCTTGCTTTCTGCTTGAATAAGGCAGTCGTCCAGGTATGGATATATTTGAATTCCTCTTTGTCTGCAGTATGCAATTACTGGTGCTAGGCATTTTGTGAAGACCCTGGGCGCAGTAGATGAGCCAAAGGGCAGTGCAGAGAATTGGTAATGGGTTGAACCTGCTATAAATCGGAGGTATCTTCTGCAGTTTTTTCTGACAGGGACATGCAGGTATGCCTCCTTGAGGTCCAACGTTACTAGCCAAGCCTCCTTGCCCAGCATGGGAAAAAGTTGCTGTGGTGTTAGCATCTTGAATTTGGGTACTTCCAGATATGTGTTTAGAACTGAGAGGTCCAGAATGGGTCTCCAGGCTTTGTCCTTTCGGGGAACTAGAAAGAGTCTTGAGTAAGATCCTTGTCCTTGCTTCTGTGTAGGAACTTGTTGAATGGCTCTCATGTCCATGAGAGCTGAAATTTGTTTTTCAGCCTCTGCCCATTGATTTGGTGGCAGGTTTGGCATTCCTTTGATCCTTGGTAAAGTGTGAAAGTGGAATCTGTATCCTTGAGATACAATATTTAGGACCCATTTGTCTTTTGTGACTATGTGCCAGTTGTCTGCAAAAAGTGCTAGTTTTCCTCCCAAGGGAGCTGCCAAGAGGGATTTGCTTGGCAGTCTGAGGGGTAAGTCATTGTGTTTGTCTTCTGATAGTTCGAGACCTGTCTTCTCCTCCTTTCTGGGTTGTGGCACCCCATTGTCAAGGCTTTAAGAGCCTTGTGACTGACCTCTGCCCCTTGGGCGTCTGTATTTGCCCCTCTGTGGTCTGTCAGATGCTGGAAAGGACCAGTTTTTGGTTCGCCAATTTCTGCTGAAACGAGGGGGTTGAACCTGTAAAAAATCCTTGACCATCTGCATAGATTTTGCCTTATCCTCCATTTTCTTTAAAACCTCTTCTGCTTTTACTCCAAATAAAACATCCTGCTGTAAAGGTGCATCCAATAACTTTGCTTTAACATGATCAGGTAAAGTTTGTTCTTTTACCCAAGCATGCCTATGTATGACAGACCCTGTCACTACTGCCCTACAAAAAGCTTCCAATTAATCAAATCCACATTGCAAAGTATGTTTTCCCACTTGTTCAGCTGCATGCAACAAATCTTGCATTTCCTTGTAATCAGGCTGCTCTGTATGTTTGATCATTTTTTGTTTGAGACATCAAATATTGTTGATATTTCAGCATGTGAAACTGGCAATTTAAGGCCCTCATAGGTAGAGTAGCTGAGGTATATACTTTCTTTCCCCATTTGTCTAGTGCTCTAGAATCCCTTTCAGAGGGTACAGGATTTTAGCAATAGAGGCCTTAACCCCTTTGGGACCCTGGGAAATGGTTTATGGGTCAGCAGCAGGGCTTTTATATAGGAATTTGTGTGAGTCAGGGACTCTGTATTATCTGTCTGGTTTGGCTGGTGCAGGAGGTAGTGAATCTGGGTTAAGGCTAGATTCTGAATAAACATCATCTACAATGTCTAACACGGGTAGAATAGCAAGTGGTCTGTGCTGGGGTAAGTAAAAGGAACTCTCTGAGCCTTTTCTTAGAATCAGAGTAATCCTGGCCTTCCCAGTGGAAATGTTCCCTCATGGTATGTAAAGTTTCCCCAAAAGAGTAGCCTTCTTGGGGAGATGCTGAAGGAATAGACTCTTCAGCATCAGAGTCTTCATAAGGGGGAAAAGAGTATTCCTGTTCCTCAGAAGAATCTGAGGAAATTGAAACCTGGTCAGAGGAAGCGTAGCCCTCCTCCTGTCTAGGCCTTTTATCAGGAGGGGGATGGGAACCCCTGATTAGGGTAATTAAGTCTTCAGCCATCTTAAGCATCTATTTCTTAGGCATGGGGCCTTGTACTGGAGACTGCACAGTCTTCTTTGCTTTTAAAGGAGTTTTCAGCTTTGCATAGGATTTAACAGTGAGTGTAGTCAGTCTTCTCCTTCAGCCATGGATTCGGAAGGGCCTAAAGATAAAGGTTGTGGAAGCCTAGCAATCTCCGCTTGGGAATCGGATGCCGCCTGGGGTTCTAAATCAGCGGTTGTCAGGGGCTGCATAGGCATCTCACTGAAAACCGGAGAACCGGCGACTGGCCTAGCAGAGGCCTCGGAGTCTGGTTTGGGTCTCGGCTGCCTGTCCTTATCTTTGCGTTTTTTATGCATTCCGGTCATCGGTTGCTCCGACGACATGGTATAATTAAATTTCCTACCAAAATAATGTCGGGCGAAATCAAACAGACGTTTAATCGTTCGTTTGTTAAACCTAGCACAAAACCGACAACCTGTGATGTCGTGGTCTGGGCCTAGGCAAGGAATACAATAAGAATGAAAGTCCTTATGAGGTATTTGCTTCCCACAAGAAATGCAGTTGTTAACTTTCTGACATCGGACTGAGGCAAGAAAAGGTTCCCCAACGGGGTACTTAGCTTTATTGATGACTTCGGTCTGAAATTCGATTTGAAAATCTCAGGAGTAGGCTGACCGGCACTTGTGAACTGCTTCTGCTTCGGTCACCGCGCAGCAAGAAAGACTGAAGAAAATGGCATCGGATGCCTCATATACCCCTGGCGCACTGATGTCAGGGAAGAAGCGACAGCAACCGACGGCAGACCAAGACTTTGGAACTCTGGCCGACTGCGGGACCGCCTGACGGCAGGATAACCCAAGTGTGATGACTGCAGCAGTGTAACATGATGAACATCAGCATTAGGAGCAGCTATAAGGCCCTGCAGGACAGCAGTGGCAAAGCCAGCTCTGGATTTAGAGAAGAGAGGTAAATGGTAATATTTGGTGAACGTATGAATTGAGCTCCAGGTAGCAGCTTCTAGAATGTCTCTGGTAGGAAACCCTCTGAGAAAGGCTGCAGAAGTAGATGCAGCCCTGGTGGAATGAGATCTGATCCCCTTGGGGATAGTTTTACCATGGTGCATATAGCAGAAACGAATACAATGGCTTATCCATTTGGAAATAGTCTGCTTTGAAATAGCCTTTCCCTCTTGCCCCTGCAGCAAATGCCACCAATAGCTGTTCAGATTTTCTTAGAGATTTTGTCCTGTTTAAGTAGAATCGAAGCAGTCTGTGTACATCCACTGAATGCAGAATCCGCTCACCCTTGTTCTGTGGATTGGGAAAGAAAGTTGGCAGACGAATGGTCTGATTAACAGCCACACTGGATACCACCTTAGGCATGAAAGATGGATTGGTCCTGAGAGCCACCCTGTCCAGATTAAAAGTAATGAAAGGCTCCACTGTCATAAGAGCCTGTAATTCTGAAATCCTTCTAGATGAAGTGACTGCTAAAAGGAAAGCTGTTTTCCAGGAGAGAAATTTTAGGTCTGCAGTAGCAGCGGGCTCAAAAGGAGGGAGTGAGTTTTTCCAAAACAAAATTGAGGTCTCATGCAGGAGTTGGTGCTCTCCTGGGAATTTTTTGGCCACTCTGAGATACTGCATTATCAGAGGATGAGAGAAGAGGGGAGGTTCTGTGTTGTAATGAGCTGAAATGGCAGAGGCATGGATTTTTATGGAAAAAAAAGATAGGCCCTTGTGAAGCATCTCAGTTAAGTATTGCAGAATCTGAGGAATATTGGGCATTGCTGTGCTTATTCCTTGTGACTGGTTCCAGGCACAGAATCTTTTCCATTTGTCAGCATAAGATTTTTTAGTACTAGGCCTTCTAGCCTCCAAAATGACATCCATCACAGGTTTGCTGGGGGATGCCAAGGATGAAATAAGTTGATTAGCCACGCTGCAAGATTCAAAGTTTGGAGATGAGTGTGCAGAATTTGGTAGTTCAGCTGAGACAGTAGGTAAGGTGTCTGAGGCAGGTGCCACGGAGGAAGGTGTGACACATTGCACAGGAGTGGGTACCAATGTTGGTGAGGCCAGTCTGGAACAATCAGAATAATTTTTGGTTTGTCCAGTTTGACTTTTAGTAGAACTTTGGAGAGCAGAGGCAGAGGGGGAAAAGCATAGACTGACAGAGCCTCCACTTTCCAAGCTTTTTTGTGATGAATTCTTGTGCAGAATTTGTCTGACTGATAGATCTTTTTGCCTCAGCCCAGAACTATGTCTGGGCTCCCCCATTTGCGTGTCAACATGTTGAAAATTTGTGGTTCCAGTTTCCATTCGTATGGGTCCATAAGATTTCTGCTTAGTTTGTCTGCCAGAGTATTTAGCTTTCCTGGCAGGAACTGAGCTTGTAGTTGTATTTGATAGGTCAAAGCCGTGTTCCACAATGCCATGGCTAGTCTGCAAAGGGGGTAAGAATGGGTACCCCCCTGCTTGTTTATGTACCACATAACTGTAGTGTTGTCCATCAGTAGTTGTCCTGGATGAAGGTAGTCCTTGAAGGCTGTCAGTGCATTCTGTACAGCTACCATCTCTTTCTGATTGATATGTAGGTGCATTTGATTTGGACTCCCATTTGCCCTGAATGCACTTCCCTGCCAGATGAGCCCCCCAAGCATAGTCTGATGCATCTGTAGTCAGGGTTTGGGCGGCAGGGGGTGGAGTCTATGGCAGTCCCTTGGTTTGGTGGCAGGCCCCTGCCCACCATAGGAACTCTAGTTGCAGGCAAGGTATAATAGGAATCATTGTTTCCAGGCTGTGACAATGTTGACTCCATAAACTTTTTAAGTACCACAGCAGTTTCCTCATATGCAGTCTTGCATACGGAATTAGAAGAATGCAGGAGGCCATGAACCCCAAGGCTTGCAGAATTTGTCTTGCAGATAGCAGGGTTTTTGTGGCCACCTGTTTTGAAGCAAGTCATCAACTGAATTTGCTTTTCTGTAGTAAGGTAAGCCATCTGGACAGCTGTATTCAAGCTTGCACCCAGGAATGTAATTTTTTGAGAGGGTACCAGTTGTGCTTTCTTTTTGTTTATGGTGTACCCTAGAAAAATTAGAACCCCTTTTTACAAACGCCAGATGCTTTAGAAGAATGTCCTTGTTTTCTGCCTGAATTAGACAATCGTCCAGGTATGGATATGTTTGAATATTTCTTTGTCTGCAAAATGCAATTACTGGTGCCAGACACTTTGTGAAGACCCTGGGCTCAGTGGATAAGCCAAAGGGCAGTGCAGAGAACTGGTAATGCAAGTAGCCTGCTTTGAAGCGGAGGTATCTTTTGCAAGATTCCCTGATTGGGATATGCAGGTAAGCCTCTTAAGTCTTAGTTACCAACCAGGCATCTTTTGCCTAGCATAGGTAGTAACTGTTGAAGAGTCAGCCTCTTGAATTTTGGAATGTCCAGAAATGTGTTTAGAGTGGATAAGTCCATAATTGGACGCCATGATTTGTCTTTTCTGGGTACCAGGATAAGTCTTGAATAGAAACCTTGTCCCTTTTCCTCTTCTGGTACTGGTTGAATAGCCCCCATGTTCATGAGGGACAGAACTTGTTTCTCTACCCACTAATTTGGGGGTAGATCTGGCCATCCGTTTGGGATTGGCGACATGTGGAAATGAAATATGTATCCCTGGGATACTATATTTAAAAAAAACATTTGTCCTGGGTAATAAGTTGCCAGTTTTGTGCATGAAGTGCCAGTTTTCCCCCTAAAGGGGCAGCTAAAAGGTAAGTGCTTGGTGACTGTAGAGAGAAGTCATTGAGACTGTTTACCACAGGGAGGTGCCTTGCTGCTTCCAGATTTGAAGGTGGAGGCAGCCCATTGTTTTGTTCTAAAAGTTCCTTGTGACTGAAAACCTGGAACCTTTGAAATGTCTTGATTTGACTTGAGCGGCTCTCGAGGGGACTGGAAAGGACCAGTTTTTTGTAGGCCAGTGCCTACTAAATCTTGGAGGTTGCACTTGTAAGAAATCTTTAAACAGTTTGCATAGATTTAGCTTTATCTTCCATCTTTTTTAACACTTTTTCAGCCTAATTACCAAAGAGACTGTCCTGTTGTAAAGGAGCATCCAAAAAAATTGCTTTAACATGGTCAGGCAGAGTTTGCTCTTTGAGCCAAGCATGCCTTCTTAGCACAGATCCAGTTACAGCAGCCCTGCAAGAGGCCTCCAAGGAATCAAAACCACATTGCAAAGTATGTTTTCCAACTTGTTCAGCTGAATGTAATAAATCCTGCAAATCTTTACTTTCTACACAGTCAGAGATTAACATCATTTTCTGTTTAAGTAGTCCCATCATATGCTGTTGATATTTAAGCATATGAAATTGACAGTTTAAAAGCCCTGATTGCCAGGGTTGCAGACGTGTAAACCTTCTTACCCCATCCATCCAGCACCCTATCAGAAGGAGTAGAATTTTTAGCAGTAGAGGCCTTAATGCCCTTGGGACCCTGAGAAATGGTTTCAGGGTCAGCAATAGGATTTTTGCAATGGAATTTGTAGGAGTCAGGAACCCTGTAGTATCTGTCTGGCTTACAAGGAGCCGAAGGCAGAGAATCAGGAGTCATACTAGATTCTGAAAAGACATCAACAATGTCTAGAACAGGAGGGTATGGCCAAAGGCCTATGCTGAGGACGAACAAAATCCCCAAGTCTCTTTTTAGATTCAGAGAAATCCTTACTTTCCCAGTGGAAATGTTCCCTTAAGGTATGTAAAGTTTCCCCAAAAGAAAAATCCTCAGGGGGAGAAGCAGAAGGAATGGAATCTTCTGCATCAGAGTCCTCATAAGTAGGAATAGACAAATCCTGTTCATTAGGAGAGTCAGAAGAAATAGAATCCTGTTCAGAAGATTCATAGTCAATGTCTTGCCTAGGCCTCTTGGAAGGAGGGGGTTGGCTACCCCTGATCAGAGTAATTAAATCTTCAGCCATTTTGATCATTTGTTTTTTAGGCATAGGGGCCTGCACATGTCACCCAGGTGTGGTTTTTTTAGATAGGTTTAGATTTTGCCCTTAGTTTTGAAGATGGCGTCAGTCTAATATACAACTCTGTAGACCTGAAAACACCATCAGAAGCCGGTGTCTGCACAGCGGCTCCGGACCCATCTAAGGTAGAGACATCCGAGGGTTCCATAATTGAAGCATCTCGCGGCATTCCGGACTCCGAATGGGTCTCAGTAGAGGCCTGCGAATCAGAAGTAGCAGGTATCAGGAGCTGCGAAAGCGCCTGAGTACTGGCGAACCGGCGACTAGCTTAGGAGAAGCGTCGTCATTGGTTTTGGATCTCGACGGTCTGTCCCTGTCTTTTTCTTTGCGTTTTTTAGGTATTCCGGTAGTCGGATTGCTAACCGACATTTCTGGATAATTAAATTTTGAGCCAAAATATTTAGAAGCAAAAATATACCGACGTTTAATCGTGCGTTGATTAAATTTAGCACAAAACCGACAGCAAGGCATGTTGTGGTCAGGGCCTAGGCAAGGAATACAGTACAAATGAAAATCCTTATGAGGTATTTGTTTCCCACAAGTAATGCAATTATTAACTTTTACTGACATCAATAAGGAGCAAAAAAAAGTTCCCCCAACGGGGTACTTAGCTTTCAGTTGAAGACTTCGGTTCTGAAACTCGAAAACGAAAATTTCGGGAGTCGGCTGACCGGCACTTGCGAACTGCTTCTGCTTCAGGCACCGCGCGGCAAGAAAGACTGATGTAATGGAGTCGGCTGCATGTTTTTATACCCCTGACGACCTGACGTCATGGAAGAAGGGACAGCAACCGACACAGGACCCAAGACTTTGTTAATCAGGCCGACTGAGCGCAACCTGCTAGCAGATTACCCAAATGTAATGACTGCAACAGTGAAACATGAAGAACATTTGGACCTTTGTAGAATTGGTTATTTTAGTGTGGGGGAGAACTGCTCCAAGGTAGGAGACGGGCTCCGTATCTCAAAGTCAAACAGCACTGGGGCAGATGGTGTCAGAGCAGAGGAAGATTTCTCTGATCCAATAAGCTTCGGATCTGGAGAAAATATTTTTGCCATCTTCTTAGTTGGTTCTGATAAAGCAGAAGAGGAGAATCTCTTCCCGGACCTGTCAGATCTATCAGATTTGGATGTTGGAGACTTGTCATTTTTAGATAAACCCAGACCTTCTTCAAAGATCTCTGAGAAGGGGGGTTTTAATAAACTTTTCAATATCAATTTGTTTTCCCTCTCCATGAGAGGTCTTTGATTAAAAGCATGTCGAGCAAGACTACTAGAGATGGACGGCCCCAAGACGAGAGAGAGAGAGTGTCTATCACTCAAGGGCATTTTTTTTTTTTTTACCACAGGCTTCACATTTTTTGAAACCGAAAGGTTCTGAATCCTTACTAGACATTTCTAAACACCAACTAACAAGTAAAATAGGCTAGAAAATAACTTTTTTTTAAAACTAGACCCTATACACTAAAAGGGTCAAAATACAGAAAGGAGAGACACAAAAAGGGATGTACAGCCCTCTAACCATGCCTGGGGATAGAAAAAGGTAAGGAAAGTCCTTGAACTTAAACGGGCTAAGCAGAAAAAATAGTTCTTTAACTAAAACGAACTATTAACTGTCAAAAAGGAGCCAGGAAAGGGATAAGGCCAAAAGGAGAGACTGCAAACAGCAAAAAACACAGCCACAAAAAAACAGAAAAGATTACACACTAAGAAATAACTATATAAAATTAAATAGACAAAAAAGTCACTTTCCAAAGGTTGAAAAACAATAAAAGTAATACTTAGCCAGAGCTAGCAGAATGAGAACCTGATCTTGTTTAGCAGCAAACAAGATCTGGGGAAGGTTTTAGTGCATGCTGGGATAGGGTTTAGCCATGAGCTGGCAGAAGACATCGAGCTTGAATATAAAGGCCGGGACAGATCAGAGAATCGGATCCCGAACGCAACCTAGCAAGAATGAAGGCAAGATAGTACAACATCACATCATATATTGCATTTCCAAAAACTGAAAAATATATTTCTGACCACAGTTATTCAAGACACTTGCATACATCTTGTAAAGTTGCCATAAATTTAAAATTTAAATCTAAACTATGACAGTGATGCTTTCTAAGAATCAGAAAAAAAAGAATAAAGGCATCTGCAGTCTAAGGGGAAGAAATGTTAAGAGGAGAAAGACATGCAACAAAAGCAGAGTGACATACCTTAAATTCATGGATTAAGAGGTCAAAAGTGACAGGGAGGTGGCCGACTAACAATAACTGGATAAAAAAAGAGATGTATGTTTGCAGCTACAGTTGTGTGCACGGTTTGGAATGTATAATGTTTGCAACTGATATTGTGTCGCTATGATTTACTGTCATTTACATAAATGTAACATGGCCTATGAGCATACGTCATACATGATAACTTTAAATAAAGATTTTTCTATTTAAAAAAAGGTGACGGAGGTTAAAGATGCTGGTGGTGGGGGACAGAATCCCAGTAACCTGCCTGCAAAATAAAGGTAAAGCACCTTCTAAAACAAATGACAGCCTGGGAAAGCCAGTAGATGGGACTGCACTTATGCACAGCAAGAGAGATCTGGACAGGGGGTCCCTTTCATTAAATGTTGGAAAGCAATATAGATAAGTGGGAAAAGATTTATGTGCTGAACTATCACAGTTCTGTCAGCTTCAAGTTCTGGAGACAAACTACTTCAATCACATCAGTGTCAGAGGAAAAAAAACACCTTCATCCATCCATAATCCCTTTTACCCATTTTTGCATATGGGGTCAAGGTGTCAATTCAAGAGTGGTAATCATCTACAGACAAGGTCACACATTTCAATATGGAGAACTACAACCTCCTCTGGGCTGTGAGCTACGCAAGTAGCAAAAGACATCTGCAGCTGGAAAGGGAGCACAGAGCATCATGAATAGGGAGAGGAGCTGGAGAACTGGGTAAATTATTTGCTGCTAAGTTGACTAACTTGTGGTCATATCCCAAAGGTTTAAGAGTATAGACAAGATCACCTCATACACAACATTCTACATAAAAAGTACAGTTGTGTACACCTACCATAAATGTAGATGTTCGAGTGTCTTCACTGTCGCAGTCATAACTGTAGGGTGCTCCTGCCAGCAGGCAGCCCGAGGTCGGCCAGAATCCCAAAGTCTGGGTCCGGCGTCGGCTGTATAAGCTAGTATCCTGACGTCAGTACGCCTTGGTACATAGCCCTCAGCCGACGCCATCTTCTCCAGCCTTTCTTGCCCTAGATGTCAGAAGTCCCCAACAAATCAAAAATGAATCCAACAAGGAATCACAAATACACCACAAATAAGAGAAAAAGAGGGGATAGGAGGGAGGACCCGACTGCAACAGTGAAGACACTCGAACATCTACATTTATGGTAGGTGTACACAACTGTACTATGTTCTTCATGTTTCACTGTTGCAGTCATAACTGTAGGGTGGAATCCCAAAGCAGTGTAGAGGGGGAGGAAGCTTTAGATAGAAGAAGGGGAGGCAAGAATACCCTGCAAGACAGCAGAGGCAAAGCCTGCCCTAGACTTAGAAAACAAGGGGAGATTGTAGTGCTTGGAAAAAGTATGCACAGAACTCCAAGTGGCAGCTTCCAAGATATCCTTGGTAGGGACTCCTCTGAGGAAAGCTGTAGAAGTAGCAGCTGCTCTAGTAGAATGACTTCTAATGGTCCCTGGAAACTGTTTCCCATGATGAGTGTAACAAAATCTGATTCCATAAGCAATCCATTTGGAAATAGTTTGTTTAGAAATAGGTTTTCCAAGAGAACTGGAGGCAAAGGAAACAAACAATTGGTTAGACTTTCTGAAATCTTTAGTCTTGTCCAAGTAAAATCGTAACTGTCTGTGCACATCCAATGAATGTAAAATCCTTTCCCCTTTATTTTGAGGATTTGGAAAGAAAGTAGGAAGGTGAATTGTCTGATTTAAAGCCACTTTTGAGATCACCTTAGGCATGAAAGTAGGATTGGTCCTCAAGGATACTCTGTCCTGATGGAAAATAAGGTATGGTTCCACAGCCATGAGAGCTTGCAACTCTGAGACCCTTCTGGCAGAGGTCAATGCTAACAAAAGAACAGTCTTCCAGGATAGAAACTTAATATCTGAAGATGCAGCAGGCTCAAAAGGAGGCAAAGTAAGTTTTTCTAAAACATAATTAAGATCCCAGGCAGGGACAGGAGGGGTCCTTGGAGGCCGCAAATTTTAGCCCCTCTCAAGAACTGCTTCACCAAAGGATGAGAAAAACAGGAGGATCAGAACTGTAATGCAGAGATAGCAGAAGCATGTATCTTAATGGAAGAAAAGGAAAGTCCTTTAGATAAAAGTTCAAAGGTAAAGCAAAATAGAGGAGAGATCAGGAACCTGAGGATCAGAGCCTCGGTCCTGCATCCAAATAGAAAACCTCTTCCATTTAGAGGCATAGGATTTCTTAGTGCTAGGCCGTCTAGCTTCCAAAAGAACATCCAAAACTTGTTTGGGAAGACTAGAGGAAATCAAATTCCTTTGAAGAGCCAAGCTGCCAGGCAAAGGGTCTTGAGATTGGAATGTAGTAACTGACCCTGATGCTGGGACAGAAGCGAAGGGTTCAGTGGGAGAATCCAAGGAGGCCCCGAGAACAGGAGCTTTAGGGTTGGATACCAAAACTGTCGAGGCCAATTTGGAGCAATCAAGATGAGGAACTTGGGCTTGTCCTGTTTTATCTTCAGTAGTACCCGAGGCAGTAGAGGAAGAGGAGGGAAGGCATATGCTGAAAGGCTTCTCCAGCTGAAGGACAGGGCATCCACTCTCCATGCTGTTTTGTGGAAGGACCTGGTGCAAAAGTGAGGCAGCTGATGACTGAGATGGGATGCAAACAGATCTATCTGGGGACATCCCCAAACTGCAGTAATCCTGTTGAACAAGTTGGTGTCTAGCATCCATTCGTGAGGATCTGTAATGTTTCTGCTCAGGCTGTCTGCTAAGAGATTCTGTTTCCCTGGAATGAATTGAGCCTGGAGATGCAGATTCAAATTTAGAGCTGTGTCCCATAACCCCCATAGCTAGTCTGCAAAGGGGGTATGAATGAGAACCCCCCTGCTTGTTGATGTACCACATGACCGTGGTGTTGTCTGTGCGAATTAGCAGAGGCCCTGGTTGTAAAAGGTTTTTGAAGGCTAAAAGGGCATTTTGAACTGCCAACATTTCCTTCAGATTGATGTGCCAGTGAAGACGGTCCCTTGTCCAGGTTCCCTGCTGGCAATTGTCTAGAAAGTGTGCTCCCCAAGCATAATCCGAGGCGTCCGTGGTTAGGATTTGAGTAGGTTGAGGGAGACGAAAAGGTTTTCCTTCGTTTAAAGTGCAAGCCCTGGACCACCAGAGGAACTCCTTCTGGAGGCAGGGGATCAGAGGAATCAGAATATCCAGATCGTGGTAATGCTGTGACCATACACTTTTCAGATACCATTGAAGCTTTCTCATGTGAAGCCTTGCGTTTGGAATCAACAGAATGCAGGAAGCCATGTAGCCCAGAGCCTGCAGGAATTTCCTTGCAGTGAGCTGAGATAGAGTTGCCAAGGTGTTGAAAGTAGAAGCCAGCTGAGTTTGTTTTTCTGGAGTGAGGAAGGGCCTTTGTAAGGTTGTATTTAAGAGGGCTCCCAAGAATACCATTTGTTGAGAAGGAATCAAATGTGACTTTTTGATGTTCACTGAGAATCCCAGTAGTAGGAGAAGACGTTGAACAAAGTCCAGATGTTGAAGCAGAAGATCTTTGCTGTCTGCCTGAATAAGGCAGTCGTCCAAATAGGGGTAAATCTGGATCCCCTGAAGTCTGCAGTAAGCCACTACTGGTGCCAGGCACTTGGTGAAGACTCTGGGCGCAGTAGATAAACCAAAGGGCAGAACAGAGAATTGAAAGTGCCTCGAACCTGCCTTGAATCTGAGGAATTTCCTGCGTTCTTGTCTGATAGGGATATGCAAATAGGCTTCCTTTAAGTCCAATGTCACCATCCAGGTGTCCTGAGAGAGCATTGGAATTAGCTGTTGCAGAGTAAGCATCTTGAACTTTGGAATTTCCAAAAAGGTGTTTAACACAGAAAGGTCCAGAATAGGTCTCCATGAGTTTTGTTTTCTGGGAACCAGAAACAGCCTTGAATAAAACCCTTTTCCCATTTCCGAGAGTGGAACAGGCTCTATGGCTCTCATGGCCAGAAGAGCATCCACTTGAGTTAAGGCCTGATCATTGAAGTTTTGGCAGATCTGGCCAACCGTGAGTCCTTGGCAAAGTGTGAAAGTGGAACTTGTAACCTTTTAAAATCACGTCCAATACCCATCTGTCCTGGGTAATATGAGTCCAATTTCTGTAAAAAAGAGACAGTTTTCCTCCGAGAGGGGCGTCCAAGTGGAGGGGTCCTGAAGCCCAACCGAGAGAGTCATTGAGTTTGCTTTCTTTGAGATTGGGATCTGTCTAGATCTGTAAGAGGTCTGGCCTTGACCACGACCTCTGGAGCGTCTATATCTTCCCCTTTGAGGCCTGTCAGACGTGGGAAAGGACCAATTTTTAGAGGGCCAATTCCTGGAAAATCTAGGAGGCTGAACTTGCAAGAAATCTTTTACAGTCTGCATGGATTTTGCCTTTTCTTCCATCTTTTTAATAACTTTCTCAGCCTTAGAACCAAAAAGAACATCTTGTTGAACAGGGGCATCTAATAACTTAGCCTTAACCTGTTCAGGTAAACTTTGTTCACGAAGCCAGGCATGTCTCCTAATCACAGTACCAGAGGCAGCAGCCCTGCAAGAAGCATCCAAAGCATCAAAACCACAATGTAAGCTATGCTTGTTAACCTGTTCAGTAGCATGCAAAACATCCTGAAGTTCCTTATCCTCTGCACAAGCAGGAAGGGAAGCAAGCTTTTGCTTTAAAACAGACAAAAGAAATTGCTGATATTTAAACATATGAAACTGGCAATTTAAAGCCCTTACAGACAGGGTAGCAGAAGTATATACCTTTTTACCCCACCTGTCTAAAGCATGAGAATCCTTCTCAGAGGGAATAGGATTTTTAGAAGTAGCAACCTTAGCAGCCTTAGAACCCTGAGAAATAGTTTCAGGATCTGCAGAAGGGTTTTTAAATAAAAATAAATGAGAGTCAGGAACCCTATAAAATCTATCAGGCTTAGAAGGAGCAGGAGGCATGGAATCAGGATTCAAATTAGCCTCAGAAAAAGCATCATCTACAATGTCCAAGACAGGAGGGATAGCTAAAGGCCTATGCTGAGGAAGAAGAAGAAATTCTCTAAGCCTCTTTTTGGAAGCAGAATATTCCTGTCCTTCCCAATGAAAATGTTCCCTCATCTCATGCAAGGTCTCACCAAAAGAAAAATCCTCAGGCGGAGAGGCCGAGGGCAAAGAATCCTCAGCATCTGAATCCTCATAAGGAGGAAAGGAATAGTCCTGATCAGAGGAAGAAACAGAGGATACAGAAGCCTGGTCAGAGGAATCCAGAGTAACATCCTGTCGAGGCATTTTCTCAGGAGGGGGGTGAGAACCCCTAATCATTGTAAGCAAATCTTCAGCCATCCTCAATAATTGTTTTTGTGTCTTGGGAGTAGATTCAGAAGCAGCTTGAGCTGAAACTTTAGACTTAGTAGGAGTCTTTGTCTTTGCCTTTGAAATAGTGATATGAGTAGGCCTGAAAACCCCCTCAGAAGCCGGTACCTGCACAGCGGTTCCGGACCCATCTGAAGGAGCTATGTCCGAAGGTCCTGCAGCAGTTAAAATAGTGGGCCTTGATGGCTCCCCATGGGAGTCCGTATCGGCCATCGGTTCAGAAGTGGCGGACGACAGGGGCTGCAAAAGCGCCTCACTGACGACAGCCGAACCGGACGCTGGCTCCAGCTGCAACGAGTCCTGTTTGGACCTCGGAGGCCTGTCTTTGTCTTTGCGCTTCTTTTGAACTCCGGTAGTGTCCGACGACATTCTGTAACTGAAGCGTCTGCCAAAATAATTTAAAGCCCAATCGTACCTGCGCTTGATAGTACGAGAGTTGAACCTGGCACAGAACCGACAACAAAAAACGTCGTGGTCAGGGCCTAAGCAAGGTAGACAGTAAGAGTGGAAATCTTTATGAGGTATTTGTTTCCCACACGCTATACAATTATTAACTTTTTCTGACATCGGAGGAACAAGAAAAGATTCTCCAACGGGGTACTTAGCTTTGAGAAGAGAAGTAAGAACTTCGGACCGACAACAACCAAATACGCTGTTCGAAAATCGCCAACCAACGTTTTGCGAGCTGCTTTCCACCGCACGGCAAGAAAGACTGGAGAAGATGGCGTCGGCTGAGGGCTATGTACCAAGGCGTACTGACGTCAGGATACTAGCTTATACAGCCGACGCCGGACCCAGACTTTGGGATTCTGGCCGACCTCGGGCTGCCTGCCGGCAGGAGCACCCTACAGTTATGACTGCAACAGTGAAACACGAAGAACATCATCTTGTTACCAACAACCAGTGCCACATTTCAAAACTGGTGGGTAAGAAGAAGATTTTAGTCAGCAATGTCCTACAAGGAGTGCCAGTGTGATGACACTACGATCACAATCCATAGCAACAGCTTACAGGGAAGCAAACCTGTTCATTTAATTAAACTGTAAATGTAAACAACTGATGTGCCAATATTATGGCATGCAATAAAAGATACAGAAAGGAAACTGAGCAACATCTGACTTGACTCCATATGTGATACTAGACTTCTACATTCCCTCAAGGATTATTTGGTGCAGGACAATTTCTTGGCTAAGCATCCCTTAACACCAGCGAGCTGTGCATGAAGGAACTCTCATACGTACCACTTAACTAAAAACAGTGCTACATTAACATATCTGCACTGGGAGGAAAAAGAAATACTGACTAAAGAGGTGAGAAGCCAAATGCGTTTCTCCTCCCCAAATGCGTACACTCTGTAAACCATTAACAGTTTAAATCTTTACACCTGCAATAGTTCTAATCAATTTCTTAACCCCTCTTCCTAATAACAGCTCACATACCTTGCAATTGGCGTCCAGTTCAAGAGCTTTCTGATACACCTCCATGGCTTTAGAGAAATCTTTCATGGCCTCCAAAGCAGCTCCTTTCCTGGTATAACCCTTTACTGGAACCAGAAAAATTGTATTAGATGATACCATAGGGGGTGAAAGTGGGGAATAAAATACAAAAGTAAATCTCATGTAATGAGGTCCAATATTAATTATAATGCTAATGAGGCACCAAAACTAAGCAATCAGACTTTATGCAACTGATACTGACTTGAAAGCCACCACTTCTAAACAAAGTCTCAGCTTTTTGCTTAGTTCTCCATTACATGATTCTGAGCTTGTTTACGTGACTCGGACACTTCAAAACATTTGAAAGTGCTGCAAAGTGTATGTACTAAAGAAAAGATGAACAAGTCCCACTGAAGATGGTTTATGCATGTACTAATGTTAGTAAGGCAGATAGCACAATGGTAGGTGTTATTCCACAAAACTTACTGTGCTACCTGCGAACATGAACTACACTGGCAGAAATTTGTCTGCTACCTTGCACCTGTCACCCCTAGGCTTTTGAATACTGGCCAAGGCTGTTGCTGCCCTCATAGTGCCTTTTTTAAGCAAGGCCAAAAAATAAAACCCCTCTCTGTAAACAGCACAAATAAAAAAAAATTAGAAGTTACGTACCTACCATAACATTCCATGTTAGTTGTCTTCTTCTCGTCTTCTTTCTTGCTGGATGGGTTCAGAGCCGATCCTCGGCTCCGACTCGGCCACTCTAAAAGCTCGAGAGCTAGTTCCACCGGCTCGAGGCTCCCCTATATCCCAGAATGCTAGGCGGTAACTCCTCAGATCTTGTCTGAAAGCTAAGCCCAGCAAGTAAATTCCATAAAAGGAACAAAGGAAAACTCCTCTAGGTCTGTCCTGGCTAGGGGGAAGGAGGGTGGGACGCAAGAAAGAAGGCGAGAAGAAGACAACTAACATGGAACGTTCTGGTAGGTACATAACTTCTAAATGTTAAGTTGTCTATCTCTCCTTCATTCTTGCTGGATGGGACCGCGTCCCTAGCATCTTGTCCCGGGTGGCCTATCGGAACACACTCTTGAGTACAGTGGAACCAAAGTTGGCTCGGTCTCTAGAGGCCAAGTCCAACTTATAATGAGAAATGAAGGTATGGGGAGAAGCCCAAGTAGCTGCAGAACAAATCGAATCAATAGGCAGCCTATCTTGGAAAGCTATAGAAGTGGCTAAAGCTCTAGTTGAATGAGCCCTGGGTTTGGATGGCAACTGTTGATGTCTGATCTCATACACAAGGGTAATCAACGAAGTAAGCCATCTAGAGAGAGATACTTTAGAAACTGGAAGGCCCATTCTACCTTCTGCATAAGAAAACAAACAGCTGATCAGACTTCCTGAATTGTTTGGTCCTGTCTAAATAGTACCTAAGTTGGCGATGAACATCTAAACAGTGTAACTTTTGTTCTGACCTATTAGAATAATTAGGGAAGAAGACAGGAAGCTCAATGGTTTGATTCAAATTTGCCAGTGAAGCTACCTTGGGCAAAAAGGACGGGTTAGTACGTAAGGACACCCTATCCTTATGAAACACAAGATAAGGTGGTCGACTACACAGAGCATGGAGTTCAGAGACTCTTCTAGCTGAAGTGATAGCTACTAAAAAGAGTAGTTTCCAAGATAGTAACTTTATTGAACATGAAGCCGCAGGTTCAAAGGGGGGAAGAATTAAGGACGCCAGAACCAAGTTGAGATCCCATTGAGGAGGAGGATCCCTGATTGGTGGTTTGAGGAGAAAAACTCCCTTTAAAAAGGCTTTGCAGAGTTTGTGAGACATAATGGAGGACTCCGAGACTCCAACATGAAAGTTCGATATTGCTGCCAATTGAACTCTGATGGTAGACGGAGACGAACCTGAGTGGAAAAGTTCGGCTAGAAAGTCTAGAACTGATTGAATGGAAGCAGTGAAAGGATCTATATTCTTTGACTGCGCCCAATAGGAAAAACGTTTCCACTTGTTATGATAAATCTTCCGAGTGGAAGATTTATGAGAGGCTATCAAAATATCTCTAACTGAGCGAGATATCAGAGGAAGCCTGGCTAGAGTTGGAATTGGAGGAACCATGCTGTGAGGTTCAGAGAAGGAAGGGAGTGGTGCAACTGACCCGACTGATGGGTCAAGAGGTCTGGAACTGGGTCCAGATGTCAAGGTTGCTCCAACAGAAAACGGTGGAGAAACGGGAACCAAACTTGTCGAGGCCAGTAAGGGGCAATAAGGATCATGGAAGCTTTCTGAGCGATGGCTTTCTGTATTAGCTGAGATATCAGTGGGAAGGGAGGAAAAGCATATAGAAGTCCCCGGGGCCAATCGTGTACTAGAGCGTCTCTGCTGGGGTGGCCTGGTTGGGGAAAGAGGGTGAAAAAATCGTCGCACTTGCTGTTTGGGGAGTAGCGAAAAGGTTGCAGCAAGGCCGGCCCCACTTTCGAAAAACTTTCTCCAGCATGAGAATAGCTCTGCTCAATTTGTCTGCAATCACACTGGACTTCCCGGGAATGTGCGTTGCTAACAGAAACCGCTGAGAAGAAATCACCCATTGCCACAGTCTGAGTGCCTCTCGACATAGGGGGTAAGATCTGGTTCCGCCTTGTTTGTTGATGTACCACACTACAGACATGTTGTCTGTCTGAATTGCTATAGTTCCTTTGGGAAGAGAGTCTTGTAAGGCTTGCAACGCTAGAAGAACTGCTCTCATCTCTAGGACATTTATGTGCAAGTGGCACTTGAAAGGTTGCCACATGCCTTTGACCGTCCTGCCCTGGTAATGCCCCCCCCACCACCCGATCAGGGAGGCGTCCGTTGTCACTGTAGCAACCGGAGGGGAAGGGACAAAAGGTCTCCCTAGGTGGAGCTGGGGAGATGTGATCCACCAAGAGAGATGATTCTTGCACGATTGAGTTATCCGAACAGGATGGGACATTGGAAGTCGTTGGAAAGACCATTGTGTGAAGAGCATCCATTGTAAAATTCTCATATGGAAGCGAGCTAATGGTAGAAGAGGGATGGCCGCCATGATGCCTAAGACTTTCAGGATCAATCTGGCTTTGACTTTGTTGCTCTGCAAGACAAGAGAGACCTGTCTGTGTATGTCTGCTATTCTCTGCTCTGTGAGTCTGGCTGACATGTTGACTGTGTCTAGATTTGCGCCTATAAAGGTAATAACACGACAAGGCGACAAGACAGACTTTTCGAAATTTATTGAAATGCCTAGTGCCTGACATGTGTAAAAGGTGTAGTCTCTGGCGAGAAGCAAAAGATGCTTGGTGGGGGCTGTAAGGAGCCAGTCATCTAAACAAGGAAACACCTGGAATCCTTGTCGTCTCAGATGAGAGGCTACCAGTGCCATGCATTTGGTAAACACTCTGGGGGCTGTAGTGAGACCAAAGGGCAGGGGGCTCTGAATTGGAAATGACTGGTTCCCAGCCTGAAGCGGAGGAATCTCCTGGAGCGTCGACTCATTCTGATGTGATAGTACGCGTCCTGGAGATGTATCGAGCACATCCAGTTGTCCCACCCCAAAAGGGGTAGAATGGACTGCAGCATGACCATCCGGAACTTTGTTTTCTTGACAAACTCGTTCAAGCTGCTGAGATCCAAAATGGGTCTCCAGTCCCCTGTTTTCTTTGGAACCAAAAAGAATTTGGAGTAGATTCCGGATCCTGTTTGGTCTGCTGGAACTGGTTGAATGGCTCTTTTTGCGAGCAGCTTTGAAATTTCTAATGCTGCTTGCTCCCTTTGACTGGGTGGAAGGTCTGGAAGGCATTTTCTGGATTGCTTCGGAATGAAAAGGAATGGGATTCTGTAGCCTTCGGAAATGATAGACTGTACCCACTTGTCTTGAGTTAGGGATGGCCAGGCTTCTGGGTACAGCGATAATCTTCCCCTGACTGCCTCCGAAGGTGGACAGTAGGGCAACACCTCAGGGATGCTGAAAAGGCTGGTCGGAAAAGGATTCTCGACTGCCCTGATTCTGCGGGCCCCCTCTGCCTCTAGGACGGCGTCTACCATTATTGTTCCCCCCTCTGCCTCTAGAGGGGAATCGACTCTGTGCGTCAAGCAAATCTCCCTGAGACTGTTTGCGGAACCACATCTTTCCCCCTTTCTGGCCTTTGGGGTAAGGCCTAGAAGGAGTAGAAAAACGGACTCAGACGGCAGAGAGAGTTTTGCCATCAGTCTTGCACCTAGTCAGGGTTTCCTTCACTTGAGGACCAAAGAGGGATGATCCAAAGGGGGAATTAGTGAAGGACGCCTTGAAAGGGTCCGCAAAGTTACATAGCCGCATCCAGGCATGCCGATGTAAGGCTACACCTGTACCTGCCGCTCTACTTGCTCCATCCGCCGCATATGAAAGGAGGCGCATGGAGGAGTTAGTTATAGAATTAAGGGTTGCCAGCTGAGAGTTCATTCAATCCTGAAAACCCGCAGCTGTTGGGTCCTTTAACATTTCGCTCGCTTCCTTGAGCAAATCCCTCTGAAGACGAGTGAAATGACACAGGTAATTCAGCGATCGCATAGTAAAGGTCGCCGACGAGAACATCCGCTTCCCGTACCTGTCCATCGACCTAGACTCCTTGTTAGGAGGATGAACAGGCACTGAAGGATCAGCTAACTCCTTCTTGGTGGCCGCAGCCACCACCATAGCATCAGAGACGCCTTTGGTTAAAAATTCTTTGTCCTTGGGGGCAGTGATGAATTTTGATGGTCTCCTGGGGGTGGGTTCCACTGAATCAGGAGCCGCCCAGGCCTTCTTTGCCACCACTTGCATAAGGGTCAAAGGGAGGGGACACCCAGGAGGTGGAAGGGCTAGAGCCGAACGCCTCAAGATACACTGATTCATCCTCTGAAGGGTTGAGGGCTGGCCAATTCCCCCTCTGTTTTAAGATTTCGAGGATGTCTGCAAAGGAGACATCTTCAGAGGGGGAACGAGGGGAACCTTCAGAATCCTCTAAATCAGTGTCAGAGGTGACAGACTCAGGGGAGTCAATGTGCTTCCTCTTGCACTGCCTCTTCCTAGGGGGCTCTCCTACCGGGTCAGGAGAGGCCTCGGAAGAGGAGGAGATCCCCACTGGGGAAACTTGAGAAGCTGGCTCTCTACGGTCAGGGATGAGAGAGTGAGCAGAAATCACCAGAGGCACCGTGGAGGGAGGGGCAGAAGGAGCCGACTGTGGAATTGAACCTGGTTCTAACACGCTCCTCATGACCTCGAAGGCACCCCTGTCAGGCAGAGCCGGAGGTCTCCGCTCCGAAAAGCGGAAAACCTCCCCCGGCACCGACAGTGATGGCTCCGAAGCCGATGTCGGAGCCGAACTCACCAGCCGAAGCACCGAGAGGAGGCGAGGTCGGACAAGGGTCCGATGCCACTCGCCCCCTCGGAGCCGACGAAAGTCTGGTGCCGAGATTCCTCTAAGGAAGACATCGGAGCAGACGACGGCACAAGACAAAGGTATCGGTTCGACGCCACCACAGTCTCGGTCCGAGCGCCGGCTCCGAACTCAAAAGAGTCAGAGGAGGAACATTTTGAGTAATGGGAATAGTTCTTGACTGTTGAGTCGGACTTTGAAGCATCTGGGCTAGTGCATCGGACTTAAGAAGTCGACTCACTACTCTCTGAAGGTCATGATCCGATAGTCTGGAAGACCTAGAGGAGTGAGATCTATGGCTCCGTTCAGACAGCAAAGGTGATGCTGGAGCCGAATGAACGGAGCCGATAGATGGAGATCGGGACCTTTTCCTAGACGTCGGTTCCGACAACTTGATCGGAGCCGACTCAGTTATGTCTTCCTTGGCTCCGGCCGGAGCCGAGGAAATAGTAGGGGCATGTGTTTGAGATTCATCGGCTCCAGCAGGAGCCGATGTTCGAGCAGCCTTAGTACCCCCAGAAGACGGCTCAGAGACCGGAGCCGAAGATCTGGAAGGCTTAGAGGGTTTCCCCGAGGATTGAGTTGAGGGACCCTCAGGCTTCAATAAGCCCCTTAATATAAGTTTATTTTTTCGCTCCTGCAGGACTCTAGGGCTGAAGCCATGGCAAACAGCACATGAGTCCTGCAGGTGCAAAGGCCCCAGGCAGTAAACACAAGAAGTGTGACCATCTGTCAGAGACATCTTCTGACAGCACGAGTCACACTTCTTGAAGCCTGAGACCTTCGATTCTTTGGACATGACCAAGAAAAGTCCAAGTGTAACCACAAACACACACACACACACCGATTACACTTGTAAAATTTTAAATTAAAAAATAGTAATTAACTTAGAAATTAAATCCCTACAAAAACACAGTCACTCCAACTACTAAGGAAGGGAGGGACTGGGCCTAAAGCCCAAGGGAATAAAATTAGGAAAATTAGGAGAAAAACTGGGGAAACTTGACTTTAAAAGAAGTAAACTATTTAACTTTTAAAACTATGAGGAAAAAACTAACTTAAAGGGGTCTATCTAGTGATACAACTAAATATTTCAACTAACCTGACGAGCCGGTTGAAAAAGCACCTCGATCGCTGTAGCGGCAAACGAGATCTATGGAGTTACCGCCTAGCATTGTGGGATATAGGGGAGCCTCGAGTCGGTGGAACTAGCTCTCGAGCTTTTAGAGTGGCCGAGTCGGAGCCGACCCATCCAGCAAGAATGAAGGCAAGATAGACAACTCAACATTGAGGGTTAGGCTACTCAACGCCATGAGTTTAAATCTCAAAATGCATGCGCTCAAAGCACTCCTCAGTATGGAGAATGTCGACATCTGTGCAGTAAATGAAACCTGATTCAAGGCTCCACAGAGCACCCCAGCACTACCGGGCTACAACTCGTACCACACATTTCGGCCACATAACATGGACAGAAACACAAAAGGAGGGGGTGTATCCATATTCATCAAGGATACCTACACCTCCAGGTTAGTGGCGCAGCATACCACCTCCAAGATCATCCATGTGCAACTAACATCAGGCAAATCTGCAATGCAAATTGTGGCCTGTTACAGATCATCCTCCATGGCCCAGGACCACCACTCCGTCTTTCTGGAGACAATGGAAAACATGAAGGTCCTACCAAACACCCTGACATTGGGCGATTTCAATTACCCTACCGTTAACTGGGAAAACTACTCAAGTACAAACTCCCAGGTCCAGCGCTTCCTGGAATTTATCAACTCAAATGCCCTGGATCAGCTGGTAAACTCCCCTACCAGAGGCGAAAACATATTGGACCTGGTCATCACCAACATGGGCGACAGGTGTTCCACACCAGAGGTCAACTCATCACTGGTTAGATCAGACCATAAACTAATCACTCTGGATGTCCACACCCCACCACCACCCCCAACTAAGGAAACCATAGTAAAAACTTTTCTAAAGCAAACTTCATCTTACTTATGACAGAGGTGGTAAGTTTCACAGCCCCCACGCTAAAGGATAATGCTGCCTAAGATGCAGAAACCTTTACAAATGCACTCTGAGCACCTACAAGGATGCATGGATCGTGCCATCCAAAGCAAAACCAAGACTCACTCCCCTAAGAGAAGGAAATCAGTCTGATGGACCCTTGCCATAAACAGGCTATACAATAGGAAGAAACTAGTTCAGAAAAAAAGCAAATCCCAAGAAGGAAAGACATCCCTGATCAGTATCAGTAAGAAACTAAGGTCCCTCATAAAATCCTTCAAGGCTAACTTCGAAAGAAAAATAGCCAAGGATTCAAAAGATAACCACAAAGCCTTCTTTAGCTATGTCAAGAATCTAAGTGGCAACTCGCACATATGCTCTGAGCTAGTGCAAAATAGCACAAAATATACTGAACCCACTAACATTGCCAACATCCTGTCAGATAGATTCAGTGCAAACTTCACCCCCCCTCACCCCCAAAAAGTACAGTTGTGTACCTACCATAAATGCACATGTTCGAGTGTATTCACTGTTGCAGTCATTACACTTGGGTTATCCTGCTGGCAGGCTACCCGCAGTCGGCCAGAATTCCGAAGTCTAGGTCCGGCGTCGGTTGCTGTCACCTCCTCCCTGACGTCAGTGCGCCAGGGGTATAAAAGATGCAGCCGACACCATTTTCTTCAGTTTTTCTTGCTCCAGACACCAGGTGCCCCCATATAGGAAGGCTAAAAAATTATGCCAATAAGTATGCATGCACAACAATAACATTTCCTTCATCTAGAAGCAAATACACCACATAGGTTGTATAGGATGGAGAAGTACAGAAAAGTCCCAGCAAAGAAAGGGGGATGGTGGGAGGGTAACATGGACTGCAACAGTGAATACACTCAAACATCTACATTTATGGTAGGTACACAACTGTACTATGTTCATTGTGTTTCACTGTTGCAGTCATTACACTTGGGTTGAATCCCAAAGCTGAGGTTGGGTGGCTGGGTCTAAATGGGATTACGAGAGGCTATAAGGCCCTGCAGAACTGCAGTGGCGAAGCCTGCCCTAGATTTAGAGTAGAGAGGTAAGTAGTAGTGCTTGGTAAAAGTGTGCACTGAACTCCAAGTTGCAGCCTCTAAAATGTCTTTGGTTGGTACTCCTCTCAGGAAGGCTGCTGAAGTGGCTGCTGCTCTATCTAGCAGAATGTGGCCTAATGGCCTTAGGCATTGATTTGCCATGTTGTGAATAGCAGAAACGAATGCAGTGGCCTATCCATTTTGTAATAGTCTGCTTTGAGATAGCATTTCCTTGTGATCTTGCAGCATATGCCACCAAAAGTTGCTCAGTCTTTCTGAAAGCTTTATTTCTGTCCAAGTAGAAGCGTAGCTGTCTGTGTATGTCCAAAGAATGCAGGAGTCTCTCACCCTTATTCTGTGGGTTTGGATAAAAGGTGGGAAAACTGTTTGGTTAAGGGCCACACTGGACACCACCTTAGGCATAAAAGTTGGGGTTGTCCTCAGAGAAACCCTGTCTTGATGAAAAATGATAAAAGGCTCCACGGCCATGAGTGCCTGTAACTCTGAGACTCATCTTGCAGAGGTTATTGCTAGGAGCAGAGCTGTTTTCCATGATAAGAACTTTATGTCAGCTGTGTTGGCTAGCTCAAAAGGTGGCAGTGTTAGTTTTTCCAAGACATAATTGCGATCCCATGCAGGTATTGGTGCTCTCCTTGGGGGTCTTGTGTTTTTGGCCCCTCTGAGGTACTTTCTCAGCAATGGATGTGAAAAAATAGGTGATTCCGTATTGTAATGAGCTGAAATGGCAGAGGCATGGATTTTAATTGATGAAAAAGATAGGCCTTTGTCCAGCTTCTGAGTTAGATATTGTAAAATCTGAGGAATATTTGGTACAATCGTGTCAATTCCTTGTGCCTGGTTCCAGGCACAGAATTTCTTCCATTTTTCTGCATAAGATTTTCTGGTACTGGGCCTCCTGGCCTCCAAAATAACATCCATCACTGCTTTAGAGTGAGTTGTGTTATGAATGGCTACATTATCCGCCATGCTGCCAGATTTAGGGACCTGAGTTGGTTGTGCCAAATCTGATTGTTTCGTTGAGTCAGTAAATGATGAATCGGAGGTAATGTCCAGGCTGGGCCTTGAGACAAGCTCTTTAGAATTTGATACCACTGCTGGCGGGGCCAAACTGGGGCAATCAGAATCATTTTTGGCTTCTCTTGTCTGACTTTTAGGAGTATCTTGGGGAGGAGGCGCAGAGGTGGAAAGGCATACACTGTATGGTTTTTCCAGCTGAATGATAAAGCATCCACTTTTCATGCTTGCTTGTGATAAGTCCTTGTGCAGAATCTTTGTAGCTGGCAGTTGTGAGGGGAGGCAAATATATCTATGTCCGGGCATCCCATTTCTTTGTTTTCATGCTGAAGACTTGTGGATCCAGTTGCCACTCTTGGGGATCCGTGAGGTTTCTGCTTAGTCTGCCAGAGTATTTTTCTTTCCTGGCAGGAATTGTGCTTGCAGGTGTACTTGATAAGTCAATGCTGTGTCCCACAAAGTCATGTCTTGTCTGCAGAGGGGGTAGGAATGTGTGCCTCCTTGCTTGTTTATGTACCACATGACTGTAGTACTGTCCCTCTTTATTAGAAGTTGTCTTGGAAAAAGTAGATCCTTGAAAGCTGTTGGGGCATTCTGAACAGTCAGCATCTCTTTTTGATTGATATGAAGATGCATTTGGCTTGTGGACCATGTGCCCTGAATACATTTTCCTGCCATGTGTCCCCCCCCCCCCAGGCATAGTCTCATGCATCTGTTGTTACTGACTGCCTGGCTGTGGGTAGGGAGAATGGCTGTCCCTCGTTGTGGTGACAGGCCTGTGCCCACCATCGAAATTCCTATTGCAGGCAAGGAATGAGGGTTACTAATGTTTCCAGGCTGTGGCAATGTTGAGTCCAAACACTTTTTAGATACCATTGTAGTTTCCTCATATGCAGTCTGGCATAAAGAATTAGAAGAATGCAGGATGCCATGAAGCCCAAAGCCTGCAGAATTTTTCTTGCAGGTAACTGGGTCTTTGTTGCCAGCATTTTGAAGTAAGAAGTTAGTTGCCTTTGTTTGTCTGACGTGAGATAAGCCATCTGAGCAGTTGTATTTAAGCTTGCACCCAGGAATATCATCTCTTGAGAGGATACTAGTTTTGATTTATTCTCTTTTAATGTGTACCCCAGGCAATTTAGCAATCTTTTTACAAATGCCAGATGTTTCAGTAGAATGTCCTTGTTCTCTGCTTGAATAAGGCAGTCGTCCAAGTAGGGAAATATTTGAATTCCTCTTTGTCTGCAGAAAGCAATTACTGGTGCCAGGCATTTTGTGAAGACCCTGGGCACAGTAGATAAGCCAAAGGGCAGCACAGAGAATTGGTAGTGCCTTGAGCCAGCTATGAATATGAGATATCTTCTGCAAGATTGTCTGATTGGAACATGCAGGTATGCCTCCTTTAGATCCAAAGTTACGAGCCAAGCCTTGTTGCCCAGCATGGGCAGAAGTTGCTGCAGAGTTAACATTTTGAATTTTGCAACTTCCAGAAAAGTGTTTAGAATAGACAGGTCCAGTATTGGTCTCCAGGCTTTGTCCTTTCTGGGTACCAAGAAGAGTCTTGAGTAAAATCCTTGTCCCTGCTCCTGAAGTGGTACTTGCTGAATGGCCCCCATATCCATGAGGGATGAAACTTGCTTTTGTGCCTCTGCCCATTGGTTGTGTAGCAGGTCTGGCATGCCTCTTGCCTTTGGCAGGGTGTGAAAGTGGAACCTGTAGCCGTGAGACACTATATTCAAGACCCATTTGTCCTGTGTAATCATGTGCCAGTTTTGTTGAAAAAGTGTTTTCCCCTAAGGGAGCTTCCAAAAGGTAAGTGCTTGGAAGTGGTAGAGGAAAGTCATTGTGACTGTTTCCTATAAGGTTGAGATTTGTCTTCTCCACTTTTGGAGGTGGAAGCACCCCATTGTTTAGGCATGTATGAACCATGGGGCTGGACTCTGCCTCTAGGGCATCTGTACCTGCCTCTCTGTGGCCTGTCTGATACTGGAAAGGACCAATTTTTTAAAGGCCAGTTTCTGCTAAATCTGGGTGGCTGTACCTGCAAGAAATCTTTAACTGTTTGCATAGATTTCGCTTTATCCTCCATTTTCTTCAACACCTCTTCTGCCTTAACACCAAACAAAGTATCATGCTGTAATGCAGCATCTAATAATTTTGATTTAACATTATCAGGCAGATTCTGATACTTTAACCAAGCATGCCTTTTAATCACAGAACCCGTCACAGCGGCCCTACAAGAGGCCTCCAAAGAATCAAAGCCACATTGCAAAGTATGCTTTCCCACTTGTTCAGCTGCAAGCAATAAATCCTGCATTTCCTTGTTGTCTGGACAGTCAGAATTAGTCATCATTTTTTGTTTTAATAGTGACATTAAGTATTGCTGATATTCAAGCATATGAATTTGACAACTTAAGGCCTGTACGGCCAAAGTAGCTGAAGTGTAAATTTTTTTCCCCATCTGTCCAGTTCCCTTGAATCTCTATCAGAGGGGACAGGGTTTTTTTTTTTTGCAGTGGAAGCCTTGACACCCTTAGGACCCTGGGGAATGGTCTATGGGTCAGCTGCAGGGTTTTTATATAAAAATTTATGGGAATCTGGAACCCTGTAGTATCTGTCTGGCTTAACTGATGCAGGAGGTATGGGTCTGGAGACAGGCCGGACTCTGAAAAAACATCATCCACAATGTCCAGAACAGGGGGAATAGCAAGGGGCCTGTGCTGTGGAAGTAAAAGAAAATCTCTGAGCCTTTTCTTAGATTCTGAGTAATCCTGGCTCTCCCAATGGAAATGCTCCCTCATGGTATGCAGGGTTTCCCCAAAAGGGTAATCTTCAGGAGGAGAAGCTGAAGGAATAGATTCTTCAGCATCAGAATCCTCATAGGGAGGAAGAGAGTATTCTACATCAGAGGAGGAATCAGAGGTAATGGAAACCTGATCTGAAGATTCATATTCAGTCTCTTGCCTAGGCCTCTTAACAGGAGGGGGGATGGGAACCCCTGATCAAAGTAATAAGGTCTTCGGCCATTTTGAGCATTTGGTTTTTAGGCATGGAAGTTTGTCCTGGAGAATGCTGTATTTGTTTCTTTGTCTTTTGAGCTGCTTTAATCTTTGGCTTTGAAGCTGAAGATGGCTTTACATATAACTGTGTTGGTCTGAAAACACCCTCAGAAGCCGATGCCTGCACAGCGGCTCTGGACCAATCTGAGGGGGCTGTTTCCGAGGATCCAATACCTCGAGTTTCCAAAGGCCCAGTCGGCTCCACGTGGGAGTCGGAAGCGGCCTGCGGCAGTGCCTCACTGATGAGTAGCTTAGCGGAAGCCTCATCATCTGTTCTGGACCTCGGATGCCTGTCCTTGTCTTTATCCTTGCATTTTTTAGAAACTTTGTTCGTCGGTTGTTCCGATGGCATAGTATAATTAAATCTTCGGCCGAAGTAATCGAAGGCAAAATTGTACTGACACTTGATAGTGCGTTGGTTAAATCTAGCACAAAAACAACAACAAGCAATGTTGTGGTCTGGGCCTAGGCAAAGTATTCAGTAAGAATGAAAATCCTTATGAAGTATTTGCTTCCCACAAGAAATACAATTATTAACTTTTTCTGACATTGGTCTGGAGCAAGAAAAAAAGTTTCCCCAATAGGGTACTTGGCTTTAATGAAGACTTCGGATCTGAAATTAGATTCTGAAAATCTCAGGAGTCGGCCGACCGGCACTTGCGAACTGCTTTTGCTTCGGGCACGGCGCGGCAAGAAAGACTGAAGAAAATGGCGTCGGCTGCATCTTTTACACCCCTGGTGCACTGACGTCAGGGAGGAGGTGACCGCAACCGACGCCGGACCTAGACTTTGGAATTCTGGCCGACTGCGGGTAGCCTGCCAGTAGGATAACCCAAGTGTAATGACTGCAACAGTGAAACACGATGAACTTGGGCCCACAACAATACCAGAAAAGTGTAGTGTCCTGGAAATCACGGACACACAGGTGAAAACAGCCCTTTCAAAAGCCAAAAGCATAGCGTCAATGGGGCCAGATGGTGTCCCAGGCTGCGTCTTGCACGAACTACAGAATGAACTAACCCCCCACCTAAACACACTGTTCAACCTCAGCCTCTCCACAGGCTACGTGCCCATAGAATGGCGCACAGCAATGGTTATTCCACTCCACAAAGGAGGGGCCACAACTGACCCTGGTAACTATCTCCCCATAAGCCTGACTAACCTGGTATGCAAGGCTATGGAGCGCATCATCATGGAACTTATTAACAAAGACACTGGGAACCTCCAAACACTTGATCCGACCCAGTTCGGCTTTGTTAAGGGCAGATCATGCTTACTAAACCTGGTTGACTTCTTCGAGACCGTCACCAAGGCCATAGATGAGGGGAAGGTAGTTCACACAGCCTACCTTGACCTTGCCAAGGCATTTGACACCATTCCCCACTTGGGAATTATAGAAAAACTCACCAGCCTGAATATAAACCCCTACGTCACAAGATGGGTTGCACACTGGCTTACAGACAGAACTCACACGGTAAGAATAGCGGGCTCCAGGTCTGACTCTAAACCAGTCACAAGTGGTGTCCTACAAGGCTCGGTCCCGGGACCACTACTGTTCGGCATATACTTCTCAGAAGTACAAGCAAACACAGGAGGACTATGGCTAACCAAGCTCGCCAATGACTGCAAACTGGGAGCCATAATTGACTCTCCGGCTGACACAGACATTCTCCAAAAGGGCCTTACTGAGACGGACACATGGTGTCAAAGTCATGGTCTCAAGATAAATGCCAAAAAATGCAGTCATCCCGTTTGGAAAAAACACACCCATGAATTACCACATAGGTGGCAGCCCCCTTAATACAGAAGAGGTAATAAGAGATCTGGGGACCCAGGTAGATAGTAATCTCTCCTTTGACAATCATATTGTCAAAGTAGCTAGGAAATCCTTCTATGTAGCCCATCTAATTACTAAAGGGTTCGCATCTAGAAATAAAGAGGTTATAGTGCCCCTCTACTCGTCACTCATCAGACCCATCGTAGAGTACAATGCCCCGTTTGGGATGTACCTCACAAGACACTTCCAACAGCTGGAAAGCCCACAAAAGTACCTTGCCAAGAGGATTACTGGTCTCAAACATATGACCTATGCAGCCCAACTGGAAAAACTCCAGCTGTACTCAGTGGCATATCGCTTACTCAGAGGTGATCTCTGCCTGACTTACAAAGCTATGTCCAACTCAGAATTGATTGATATGCTCCACCTAAAGAAATCCAGGTCACAGCGAGCCACTCGCTCTAGTGAGCTAAACCTTGCCACAACAATAAATAGAACATGCTGGAGGGATAGATTCCTATCACAGAGACTCCCCATGCTTTGGAACAAAATTCCTAACTACATTAGGCATAGCCCCTCACTAACGCTCTTCAAGAGAAACCTTGACGAGTGGATGGGTAACAGAAAATATATCCCTAAGATGACTTCATTGGCTCTTCTTGACAGAGGCTCAGTTAACTAATCAATGGGGTGGCGAAAGCTGACACTCTGGCTAGGCTTATAAATGCCCTCGGGCAGATAGCCCAGTACCTACCTATGAACCAAAATGCAGATGTGGAAGTGGGGGTGGGGCAACTTTATATACTACAAATCAAATGCAAGCTGAGGATTTTTGTCAATTGCTTAGAACAAGGATAAATTTTAAAGAAAGACTATATAAAGATCTATAGGGAAAGCTTGACTTAAGACACCTTGCTTCAATCTTCTGTGCAGCTAAGATGCCTTCATGACAGTACTTTGCAGTTCATGTTCATCTGTAGCTTTGCATCTCCTTTGTTTTTTAACAAACAGTCACAGCCCTTAAGGCCAAACACAATGCCAGACACACTAGTCATTGGTGACTCCATAGTCAGACACACTGATGTCCCGCTCACCAGACTGAGTAAGGAGAAGGTCACAGTAAGCTGCCTGTCGGGCGCTAGAATCCACCACATAACGCAAGCACTCAGGTCTCTCAACAGCAGGTACAAATATGACTCAGTCATTGTCCACGCTGGTGTAAACGACCTGAGACGTACCTCCTTGGACTACATGAAAAGAGACATTGAGGAGCTCTCTGATTATGTAGCCCAGGCAGGTATGACCCTGACCTTGAGCAGTATCCTACCTTCACCAAGAATTATGCCACAATACAGAGATAAGATGATCAGCTTTAACAATTGGCTTAAACACTGGTGTCATTCAAAGGGGATCCAGTATCTGTCTGCCTGGGATGACATGCTGGACAAGCCACGCTGCTCAAGGGACGGCTTGCACCTGTCACCCTGGGATTCGGATATTGGCAAAGGCTCTTGCCACCCCATAGTGCCTTTTTAGGCAAGGCTCAAATTCTAAACCTACCACCCTAGAACACAAAAAGGAAAAAACTAAGGGTAATGCTGCTCAATGCCAGAAGTCTAAATCTCAAAATGCACGCACTCGAGGCCCTTCTCAGTATGGAGAACATCGATGTCAGTGCTGTGACAGAAACCTGGTTCAAGGCTCCTGAGAGCACCCCAGCTATCAGGTTTTACCTCATATCATGCGTTCCGCCCCAAAATCCGGACAATACCAAGAAAGGAGGGGGGGGGGTATCCATATTCATCAAGGACACCCACACCTCAAGACTGGTGGCAACGCACGATGCATCGGAGACCATCCAGGTGCAATTAACCATAGGCAAGACTGCTCTGCAAATTGTAGCATGTTACAGGCCACCCTCACAAACTCAGGAAACTCACATGGCCTTCCTGAAAACACTAGAGGGATAAATGTATCACCAAACACCATCATACTAGGTGACTTCAATTACCCTAATATAGACTGGGAACACTACTCAAGCCCAAACACCCTAGCCCAAAAGTTCCTGGAATTCATAAACTCAAATGCCATGGAACAACTAGTCACCATCCCCACAAGAGGAGATAACATACTTGATCTCATCATCACGAACATGGGAGCACAATGATCAACACCGAAGTATACCCCTCACTGGTGAGATCAGATCACAAACTAATCTCGCTGGAGGTCCTCATCCCACCCCCCCCTGAAATAAAAAAGACCACAGTAAAGAACTTCTCAAAAGCCCACTTCACACTTCTAAAGACTAGTGTGGTCTCCTTTCAGGCCCCAGGCGGAAAACAATACTCAAGCTGCTGAATCACTTACAAACGCCTTCTACCAGCACCTGCAGGACTGCATGGATAAGGCAATCCCAAGCAAAACAAAGACTCTTTGTACCAAAGGCAAGCGTCCAGTCTGGTGGACCCCAGCCATAAACAAACTCTACAACAAAAGGAGGAAGCTACTACAAGATAGAGCAAAATCCTTAAAAGGTAAGACACCCTTGATCACTATAAGTAAAAACCTAAGAGCTCTCATAAAATCATCCAAAGCAAATTTCGAGAGAAAAATAGCTAAAGACTCAAAAGACAATCATAAGGCCTTCTTTAGCTATGTTAGAAACCTAGGAGGAAACTCCCAGATATGCTCAGAACTAGTTCAAAATGATGTGAAGATTACTGATCCTACAGACATTGCCAACATACTGGCTGACAGGTTCAGTGCAAACTTCCCCTCCCCAAAGGAGAGATATCTATACCAAATGAGTGCAGCCCCCAAACATCTCCAGCCCAAGTGAGAACTGCTCTCTCCAAAGCAAAAACACAGCATCCATGGGACCCGATGGTGTCCCCGGCTGTGTGCTCCACGAACTCAATGAGGAATTAAACCCACAGCTAGGACAGCTGTTTAATCAAAGTCTTACCTCTGGATACGTGCCAGGAGTGGCGAACTGCAACTGTGGTCCCACTTCACAAAGGCGGTGCCTCCACAGACCCTGGAAATTACCGGCCCATTAGCTTGACAAGCCTTATCTGCAAAGCCATGGAGAGGATCATAATGGACCTCATAAATAAAGACATAGGGAATTTGCAGACTTTGGATCCAACCCAGTTTGGCTTTGTCAAAGGCAGATCATGCCTTTTAAACTTGGTTGACTTTTTGAAACAGTCACCAAAGCCATTGATGAGGAAAGGCAGTCCATACAGCCTACCTCGATCTGGCTAAGGCCTTGATACAATACCCCACTGGTATCATTGAAAAACTCATCAGCTTAAATGTTAACCCATACATCACAAGATGGGTTGCAAACTGGCTGAGTGACAGAACCCACAGGGTCAGAGTTGCTGGCGCCATGTCAGACTCAAAGCCTGTCACAAGTGGTGTCCCACAGGGCTCAGTCCTGGGCCCACTCTTGTTTGGCATCTACTTTTCAGTACAAGCAAACACAGGAGGGTTATGGCTGACAAAGTTTGCAGATGACTGCAAACTGGGCCATAGTAGAAAACACATCTGACACAGATATCCTTCAGAAGGGTCTCACAGAAGCGGATAACTGGTGCCAGAGCCACGCCTAAAGTTAAATGCCAAAAATGCATAGTCATACCCTTGGGAAAAACAAGGTTACCCCTAGCTACCAAATAGGTGGCAATCCACTGAGCACAGAAGAAGTTATCAGGGACCTGGGGACCCAGGTTGAAAGTAGTCTGTCATTCGACACCCATGTAGCTAAAGTAGTTAGGAAGTCCTTCTACATTGCCCACCTTATCATGAAGGGATTCTCATCTAGATCAAGGGAGGTCATAGTCTCCCTTTACTCATCACTCATCAGACCAATGATTGAGTACAATGCCCCATTCGAATGTATCTGACCCGACATTTGCAGCAGCTGGAGAGGCCACAAAGTTCCTCACCAAAAGGATAAAGGGTCTCAAAATCTGTCCTATGCTGCCCGACTGAAAGAACTCCAGCTCTATTCAGTCGCTTACATTGCTCAGAGGTGACCTTTGCCTAACATACAAGGCCATGTCAAACCCAGATTTGATGAATATGCTTCACCTCAAAAATCTAGATCCATCAGAGCCACAAGGGCGGAGACTTAAACCTTGACACGGCTATTAATAGGACGTGCTGGAGAGATAGATTCATCACCCAAAGACTCCCTATGCTGTGGAACAAAATCCCGGTACATGTGAGGCAGAGCACCTCGCTGGCCTTGTTCAAGAGAAATCTTGACCAATGGATGGGAGATCGCAGATATACCCCAGGAATTACCTCAGTGTCACTGCTCGACAGAGGCACAGCAAAATAATGGGTATAGTTCCCCATACTAAAGGGGTGGCGTAAGCCACAAAACAATGGGCTAGGCTTATAAATGCCCTCGGGCAGATAGCCTAGTATGAACCTATGAACCTATAATGGAAGGACTGATACCCAAGAAGATATTTTCACTAGACTCCCATTGTGTTTTCATATAGCAAGATGCACTAACATTCAGCATGAAAAACAGGGTCAGTTGTACAGTGGATTTCGGATGACATTCATTCCCTCAAATTCTTTTACAGCACTGCTGCTGGAATTAATGGAACAATCTGATGCATATCATCTGTCTGAAGAAAATACAATAAAGAATGCTACTAATATGGGTTCTTCCATGGAAACAAGCAATATTTGCTTATGGATGGAACTTTAGAGGTTCATGTTAATTTTAACCGTGTTAAGGTGGCAGGTCTTATGATTCTTTTCAGAGAAGATCAGGATGGTAAACAAGCACTACAAAAAAATGCATGAAATTACATTTCCAAAATTTACAAAGGAAATAAAAAATCACCTGAACCAAAGGCAAAAAGATCAAAGAACACACACAAAGAATAATTCAATTTCAAATGTTATACTGATGTCCTACTGATCACTGTTGCAGCACTCCAAACAAGTGGGTTATCACCGCCAATGTCAGGTTGGGGCATCAAAGCTTCCCCTTCTCTATATCGCATGGCTGATGTGTGATGTCAGCTCGCATGCATAGGGGGTATATAGGCACATGTAAGAGCATAGATCCTCAGAATATCTCCAAGCCAGTGGCGTGACAACCCCTGAAAGAGTGGTCAGCTAGTTTTCAATGGCTTGCTTGGATACTGGTTGGTCCACCATTGAATACATGAGCGAGACAAACAGCTGATCAAACTTACAAATTGATTTGATCTTGCCCAAATAGAAGAAAAAAAAAAAAAAAAAAAAAAATCAGCTGTCTATGAACATCTAATGTGTGTAGGAAACTTTCCCCCAGTTCTGTTGGTGGGGAATTAAGCAGGAAGATTGATGGCCTGGTTGAAAGACAGTCTTGTTCACTGCTTTTGGCATGAAGGGGGGAATTAGCCCTCTGGATCACTCTGTCCTTGTGACAAATAAGCAAAGGAGGAATGGCCACGAGTGCCTTTAGTTCTGAGGCTCTTGTAGATGAAGTGACAACACACACACACACACACATATATATATATATATATATATATATATACATACATACATACATACACACACACACATATATACACACACATGCATAACATTTATACATACATATATTTATACATACATGTATATATAGAAGGATAGTTGGAAGAAATACAACAGTGATCAGTAGGACTGCTACTGTTATAAGTTCTTACACAACTGTACTATGTGCTAGCTGAAACCACTGTTGCAGTATTCCAAAGAAGTGGGTAATTCCCAGAGTTGGAGGTAATGTGTGGGGGTTGGCTTCCAGATAGAACTGTCATAGAGGGCAGAAAGGACTGAGCCAGTGAAGGCCACCCTGGACCTTAAAAAGGCATCACTCTAGTGTTTAGTGAGGGTGAGCACAGAAGACCAGGTGGCAGGTTTCCACACGGCCCTGGCATTCACTCCTTTACAGATGGCCCGAGGAAGCCACTGCCCTGGTACAGTGATCTGCAGGGCAAGGATTTGCCAAACAGAGAAGTAGATGGACTCTTGAGATCCAGTTTTCAATGGCTTGCTTGGATACTGGTTGGCCCACCACTGAATACATCATTGAGACAAACAGTTGATACAACTTACAAATGGACTTGATCTTGTCCAAATAAAACAAATCAGCTATGAACATCTAGAGTGTGTGTAGGAATCTTTTCCCCAGTTCTGTTGGTGGGGAATTAAGCAGGAAGACTGATGGCCTGGTTGAAAGACAGTCTGTTCAGTACTTTTGGCGTGAAGGAGGGAATTAGCCCTCTGGATCACTCTGTCCTTGTGACAAATAAGAAAAGGAGGAATGGCCATGAGTGCCTTTAGTTCTGAGACTCTTGTAGATGAAATGACAGCCAGAAGCAGAATACTCTTCCAGGTGCAGAATTTAAGATTAGCTGAGGTTGCTGGTTCAAACGGAAGCACAACAAGCTTTTCCAGCACAAAACTGAGGTCCCAAAGAGGTGGAAAGTACAGTTGTGTACACTTACCATAAATGTAGATGTTGGAGTGTATTCACTGTTGCAGTCATTACATTTGGGTAATCTGCTGGCAGGTTGCACTCAGCCGGCCTGATTAACAAAGTCTTGGGTCCTGTGTCAGTTGCTGTCCCTTCTTCCATGACGTCAGGTCATCAGGGGTATAAAACATGCAGCCGACGCCATTTTTAATCAGTTTTTCTTGCCCCAGATGTCAGGTGCCCCTCAAATGGGGAGCAAAATATATATGCATGTAATTTAGAGCACAAAAAATATACCTCCAAATAAAAGCAAATACAACAAGAAGGCTTTTGAGCATAGCAAAAGAAAGAAGAGTTATAAAAAGAGAAAAGTACGGGGCTGGCGGGTGGGTAACCAGGACTGCAACAGTGAATACACTCGAACATCTACATTTATGGTAAGTGTACACAACTGTACTATGTTCTTAGTGTTTCACTGCTGCAGTCATTACATTTGGGTAGAATCCCAAAGCTATGGTCGGGAGGATGGAATTATACAGCATTAGGAGCAGCTATAAGGCCCTGCAGGACAGCAGTGGCAAAGCCTGCTCTGGATTTAGAGAAGAGAGGTAAATGGTAATGCTTGGTGAACGTATGAACTGAGCTCCAGGTAGCAGCTTCTAGAATGTCTCTGGTAGGAACCCCTCTGAGAAAGGGTGCTGAAGTAGATGCAGCCCTGGTGGAATGGGATCGGACCTCCTTGGGGACAGGTTTACCATGATGCATGTAGCAGAAACAAATACAATGGCTTATCCATTTTAAACTGTCTGCTTTGAGATAGCCTTCCCCTCTGCCCCTGCAGCAAATGCCACCAGTGTAGTTGCTCAGATTTTCTTAAAGATTTTGTCCTGTTCAAGTAGAATCTTAGTTGTCTGTGTACATCCAATGAATGCAGAATCCGCTCTCCCTTGTTCTGTGGATTTGGGAAAAAATTTGGCAGATGAAAGGTCCGATTAAGAGCCACACCGGATACCACTTTAGGCATAAAGGATGGATTGGTCCTGAGCGCTACCCTGTCCGGGTAGAAAATAATAAAAGGCTCCACTGCCATGAGAGCCTGTAGTTCTGAGATCCTTCTAGCTGAAGTGACTGCTACAAGAAAAGCTGTCTTCCAAGAGAGAAATTTTATGTCCGCAGTAGCAGCTGGCTCAAAAGGAGGCAGGGTGAGTTTTTCCAACACAAAATTGAGGTCCCATGCAGGAGTTGGTGCTCTCCTGGGAGGTCTTAAATTTTTGGCCCCTCTGATATACTGCTTTAGCAGGGGATGAGGAAAGAGGGGAGGCACTGTGTTGTAATGAGCTGAAATGGCAGAGGCATGGATTTTTATGGAAGAAAAAAAGATAGGCCCTTGTGAAGCATCTCAGTTAAATATTGCAGAATCTGAGGAATATTGGGCATTTCTGTGCTTATTCATTGTACCTGATTTCCAGGCACAGAATCTCTTCCATTTATCAGCATAAGATTTTCTACTGCTAGTCCTTCTAGCCTCCAAAATGACATCCATCACAGGTTTGCTGAGAGATGTAACTGGTGAAATTAGTTGAGCAGCCATGCTGCAAGATTCAGAGTTTGGAGCTGAGTGTGTAGAATTTGAAAGTTCTGCTGAGACAGTAGATAAGGTGTCTGAGGCAGGTACCACAGAGAAAGGTGTGACATATTGAGTAGGAGCGGGTACCAGTGTTGGCGAGGCCAGTCTGGAGCAATCAGAATCCTTTTTGGTTTTTCCTGTCTGACTTTCAGTAAGACTTTGGAGAGCAGAGGCAGAGGGGGAGAAGCATAGCTGAAGGATAGAGGATCCACTTTCCAAGCTTTTTTGTGATGAATTCTTGAGCAGAATTTGTCCAACTGATAAAAATTTTTGCTTCACCCCAAAACTATGTCAGGGCTCCCCCTCATTTGCGTGTCAACATGCTGAAGATTTGCGGATCCAGTTACCATTCATGTGGGCCCATAGGATTTCTGCTTAGTTCGTCTGCCAGAGTATTTTGTTTTCCTGGCACGAATTGAGCTTGCAGATGTATTTGGTAAGTCAAGGCTGTGTTCCACAAGGCCATGATTAGTCTGCAAAGGGGGGTAGGAATGGGCACCCCCCAGCTTGTTTATGTACCACGACTGTGGTGTTGTCAGTCTTTATCAGTAGTTGTCCTGGATGAAGAAGGTCCTTGAAAGCTGTCAGAGCATTCTGTACAGCTAGCATCTCTTTCTGGTTGATATGTAGGTGCATTTGATTTGGGTTCCATTCGCCCTGAATGCATCTCCCTGCCAGATGCGCTCCCCCCAAGCAGAGTCTGATGAGTCTGTAGTCAGGGTTTGGGTGGCAGGGGGTGGAATGAACGACAGTCCTTTGTTTTGGTGACAGGCCTCTGCCCACCAAAGGAACTCTTGCTGTAGGCAAGGAATGATAGGAATCATTGTTTCCAGGCTGTGACAATGTTGACTCCATAAGCTTTTTAGGTACCATTGAAGTTTCCTCATATACAGTCTTGCATATGGAATTAGAAGACTGCAGGAAGCCATGAACCCCAAGGCCTGCAGAATTTGTCTTGCAGATAACTGGGTTTTTGTGGCCACTTGCTTGAAGTAAATCAATTGCATTTGTTTGTCTGGCGTGAGGGTAAGCCATCTGGGCAGTTGCATTCAAGCTTGCACCCAGGAATGTAATTTTTTGAGAGGGTACCAGTTGTGATTTCTTTTAGTTTATGGTGTACCCTAGGCAAGTTAGAAGCCTTTTTACAAACGCCAGATGCTGTAGAAGAGTGTCCTTGTTTCCTGCCCGAATTAGACAATCGTCCAGATAAGGATAAATTTGAATGTTTCTTTGTCTGCAAAATGCAATTACTGGTGCCAAGCACTTTGTGAAGACCCTGGGCGCAGTAGATAAGCCAAAGGGCAGTGCAGGGAACTGGTAATGCAAATAGCCTGCTTTGAAGTGGAGATATCTTCTGCAAGATTCGCTGATTGGGATATGCAGGTAAGCCTCTTAAGTCTAGAGTTACCAGTCAGGCATCCTTGCCTAGCATAAGCAGTAACTGTTGTAGAGTCAGCATCTTGAATTTTGGAATGTCCAGGAAAGTATTTAGAATGGATAAGTCCAGAATTGGACGCCATGATTTGTCTTTTCTGAGTACCAGGAAAAGTCTTGAATAAAAACCTTGTCCTTTTTCCTTTTCTGGTACTGGTTGAATAGCCCCCATATCCATGAGGGACATAACTTGTTTCTGGGCCTCTGCCCACTGATTTGGAGGCAGATCTGGCCATCCGTTTGGAATTGGCAACATGTGGAAATGAAATCTGTATCCCTGGGATACTATATTTAAAACCCACTTGTCCTGGGTAATTAGATGCCAATTTTGTGCATGAAGTGCTAGTTCCCCCCCCCAAAGGGGCTGCCAAAAGATAAGTGCTTGGAAATGGCCGAGGAAAGTCATTGAGACTGTTTACCGTAGGGGGTTGCCTTGCTACTTCCAGATTTGGAGGTGGAGGCACCCTACTGTTTTGTCCTGTAAGTTCCTTGTGACTGAAACCTGGAGCCTTTGCTGTGCCTGGGTTTGACCTGAGTGGCTCTGGTGGGTACTGGAAAGGACCAATTCTTAGTAGGCCAGTGCCTACTGAATCTGGGTGGCTGCACTTGTAGGAAATCTTTTACAGTTTGCATAGATTTAGCTTTGTCTTCCATCTTTTTCAAAACTTCTTCTGCCTTATTACCAAATAGACTGTCCTGTTGTAAAGGAGCATCCAACCATTTTGCTTTAACATGATCAAGCAGATTTTGCTCCTTGAGCCAAACATGCCTTTTTATCACAGGTCCAGTTACAGTGGCCCTGCAAGAGGCCTCCAAGGAGTCAAAACCACATTGCAAATTGTATGCTTTCCAACTTGTTCAGCTGAATGCAATAAATCCTGTAACTCTATTTTCCACACAGTTAGAAATCAACAACATTTTCTGTTTAAGTAAGCCCATGACATGCTGATATTTAAGCATATGAATTGACAGTTTAAAGCCCTGATTGCCAGGGTTGCAGATGTGTAAACCTTCTTAGCCATTCTTATCCGTCGCTCTGGAGAGAAGGGGTAGGATTTTAAGCAGTAGAAGCCTTAACACCCTTGGGACCCTGAGAAATTGTTTCAGGGTCAGCAGTAGGGTTTTTAAAAATAAATTTGTGGGAGTCAGGAATCCTGTAATATCGGTCTGGCTTACTAGGAGCCGGAGGCAGGGAATCAGGAGCCATGTTGGATTCTGAGAAAACATCAACAATGTCTAGAACAGGAGGTATAGCCAAAGGCCTATGTTGAGGAAGAAGGAAATCCCTAAGCCTCTTTTTACATTCTGAAAAATCCTGACTCTCCCAATGAAAATGTTCTCAAAGTATGCAGTTTCTCCAAAAGAAAAATCCTCAGGAGGAGAAGCAGAAGGGATGGATTCTTCTGCATCAGAGTCCTCATAAGGTGGAATAGATGATTCCTGATCAGAAGAGGAATCAGAAGAAATGGAAACCTGATCTGAAGAGTCATAATCAGTGCCTTGCCTAGGCCTCTTAGCAGGAGGGGGTTGGGAACCCCGATCAAGGTAATTAAATCCTCAGCCATTTTGATCATTTGTTTTTTAGGCATAGGGTCCTGAGCACGTGGCCCATGCGTCGGTTTTTTAGACATAGAAGTTGGTTTTGGCCTTGTTTTTGAAGATGGCGTCAGTTTAATATAAAAATCTTTAGGCCTGAAAACGCCCTCAGCAGCCGGTGCCTGCTCAGCGGCTCCGGACACATCTGAGAGATAAGTATCTCGCGGCATGCCGGACTCCGAATGCGTCTCGGTAGAGGCCTGCGAATCAAAAGTAGCGGGTATCAGGGGCTGGGAAAGCACCTCACTGAGTACCGGCGAACTGGCGACTGGCTTAGAAGCTTTGTCGTCTGTTTTGGACCTCGACGGTCTATCTTTTCCTTTGCATTTTTTGTGAATTCCGGTAGTCGGACTGCTAACAGATGACATTTCTGGATAGTTAAACTTTGAGCCAAAATATTTAGATGCAAAAATATACCAACACTTAATAGTGCGTTGGTTAAATATAGCACAATACCGACAGCAAGGCAAGTTGTGATCAGGGCCTAGGGCAAGGAATACAGTACAAATGAAAACCCTTATGAGGTATTTGCTTCCCACATGTAATACAATTATTAACTTTTACTGACATCGGTAAGGAGTAAGAAAAAGTTTCTCCAACAAGGTACTTAGCTTTAGGTTGAAGACTTCGGTTCTGAAACTCGAAAATGAAAATTTCAGGAGTCGACCGACCGGGCACTTACGAACTGCTTCTGCTTCAGACACTGTGCGGCAAGAAAGACAGATTAAAATGGCATTGGCTGCATGTTTTATACCCCTGACAACCTGACGTCATGGAAGAAGGGACAGCAACCAACGCAGGACCCAAGACTTTGTTAATCAGGCCGACTGAGGGCAACCTGCCAGTAGATTACCCAAATGTAATGATTGCAACAGTGAAACACAAAGAACATCAATATTCCTTGGTGGTCTAAGATGCAGAACCCCCTTTAAGGAATTATCTGACCTTGGGTCTGGATTAACAAGAGGGCTAAAGGGCAGAGATGGCAGACAGGTGGGCTTTAATGAAGGAGCAGGCCAGATCTGAATCCATGAGCTCACAGGCATTTTAGGATGGCAGGTACCTCTGATTTGCTGAGGTCCTGGCTACTTCTATAGCACCAGAAAAAAAAACTCTTCCATTTGTCTAGGTAGGATTTTTGAGTGGTGGGTCTCTTTGCCTCTTAGGGAGCCTTAATTTTGTCTTCTAAAAACTGGTACCTGAAAGGAATAAGAAACCTATCATCCACCAGCTAAGGTTTAGAGATGACAGGTAGGGATGCAGTAATGAGCATTTCTTCTCAATCAGTAGGATCCACCTTGTGTGACAGTTTACACAGTTTGCCCTTTCTAGATGAAACAGAAGAGAAAAAAACAATGCTGTCTTGACCATAAAAGGTGATTAATAGTTTTTTTTTTCTTTTTGGATCTTTACCAGAACTCTTGCAAGGAGAGGTAGTGGGGGGAGACAGAGGAACGTCGTTGCCCACTGAAAAAAGAATAAATCTGTCTTCCAGGCAGAGGGGCATGGGTTCCTGGAGCAAGACAGTTGTTGTTTATTGCTCTCTGAGGCAAACAGATCTTTCTGAGGTGTCCCCCAGTGGTATGTCCAGGAAGACTTGTATGTTCAAAGTCCATTCATGAGGGTTCTCCAAGGCCCTGCTTAAAGTGCCCGCCAACACAGTGTCCTGTGATATGGCATGCAAGGGCATGCCTTTTTGAGTGGCAAGGTCCCAGGACATCTGTGCTAGTATGCACACAGTTGGTATGATCTCGTGCCTCCTTGCTTATGTACCACATGACTTATGTTCTTTATGAATACTCAGAGGAAACTAGTTTCCAAATACTGAAGACCTGAAAAGCTTGGATGAGGGCCCTCATCTCCTTTAGGTTTATGTGTTACCTTTGGAACTTTGGCTGCCATGTGCTCTGAGCTCTAAAGGTGTCTGTCGTGACCCCCAAGGCCTTGTTCAAAGCATCTGTTTGCAACTCTTGTATTGCAAATGGTTGGGAGAAGGGGAGTCCTGTGTTGAGTCTGACCTGATCCACCCACCAAGATAGATCCTCCTTCCTGAGGCAAGGTATTGGGGGGGGGGGTAACAGTGTCAAGGAGGTGAGTGTTAGCCCAGACCATTTTAGGCCCCACTGAATTTTCCTCATATGCAGTCTGGCTAGGAGTCACACTGAGATGGTGGCTGCCATGTATCCCTTGTGCACCTGTGTTAGAAAGTATTGTGTAAAATCTTATTTTACATGTCCTTCTCTTCTACAAGCTGCTGTATCCATAACACAAGGGAGTCTGCCTCTGGTTGATTTGCATACAGCCATTTTACAAAAGACAGATGCTACTGCAAAGGTGCGCATGACATCCTGTCTCTCTGTGGACTTGGGCCATAAACAGACTGAGTACAAAACGGACGTCAGCACGCACCTACCTCAGAACTGTATGCCGCCGGAATCGGCTACTATGGCATGGGTACTCAGGAGTCAGGGGGAAGGCAGAGAGGGAAACTATACAGCAGCACATAGAAGAGAAGGACATCTAAAAGTTTTGTTAAGCTTTTACACAATACTTGTTCTTCTATTCACATGCTGCTGTATCCATAACACAAGGGAAAGTGCAAAAGCTCTGGTTATGAAGATTTGGGGGGGGGGGGGGCAGAAGCATTTTCCACAAAGCCATGAAGGATGGCTCTGGCAAAAACCTGCTCTGGTTCTAGAAATGATGCCCAACTTGGACCAAGTAGCTGTTCTAAAATGGCAGTTGTATCCAAACCCTGGAAGAAAGTCTCAGAAGAGGATACTGCCCTAGTGGAGTGTGCCTTTTTACTGGAAAGGGAAGGCTTCTGCCATGGGCTGTATAACAAAGAGATGGTTTTAGAAATCCAAGAGGATATGGTTTAGTTGGAAACCAGGTGTACCAGGGCTCTTGGGTGGTAGGAGACAGAGCTTGCTCGATTTACAGATGGATAAACTTGGTCTTGGCCAAATAGTATCAGAGTGGGAGTTGTCTCTGTACAAGGAATGTAGGATCCCTTCAGCCGGATTTTGGGGTGAAGGGAAGAAAGTCAGAAGGTTGATGGCCTGACTGAAAGACAGCTCATTGACCACTTTGGCCATGAAGGTAGGGTTAAGTACGTAAACACACCGTGTCCTTATGGAAAACTGTAAGGTCCTGCAGTTCAGAACCCTTCTGGCTGAAGGAATGGCCACCAAAAGTATACCACCCAAAGTAGACAGAGGTAAGGATAGACCCGGAGGGGCGGGAGATAAAACTCTGTTCCTGGAGAAGGTCCTCTCTGCCACCTGGAAGGCAGAGGGGCTGGAAGTGGTCTTGCCCTCAATCTCAGAAGGTGAAGTTCCCCGGAGAGGAGGAATGAGCCCCAATATAGCACTATGACCCCCAGATGATACCGATCCAAAGCTATTGAAGGCCAAGGCCCCTAGGGGAGAGATGAGTCCAAAAAGACAGGACCCAATCCTGCCCTCGTGGAGCCGGCACTGAGCTTATTCTGATCCAAGGACAGAGGAACAGAGCAGGCCTGGGACCCTGACGGGGTCAAGAAAAGTAGGAATACTCGGCCCCACCGGAATCTGACTACTGGTGTCAGTGTCCCGAGGTTCCAAAGCCCCTGAGGTTGAAAGGAGAATGGCTAATTGGAATAGCCGAAGCCCCCCCCCCCCAGCCGGATGGGGTGGGGAAGCTAAAAAGCCCCAACTGTATTTCGGATACAAGGAAGCTCCTCAATGTCCTGTCCATGTCTGAAGGCAACAGACTACTGGACGATCTGGAGGAAGAAGAGGAGTGGGTAGACTTAGCCGGTGATCCTACAGACTTATGTCAGTGTTCTGGAGTTTGGCTCAGAGGCCTAGGAGCTGACTAAACACCTGCCTGGAGGGAGAGGGTGAAGCTGTCTGTTGAACTATTGTTGGATCTGACAAACCTGTTTGATTCAATGGCTAAGCAGACAATGCAATCGGATCAGAGGCTGGCCTGGTCCTGGCCGGATCAGATGGCCTCTGATTTGAAGAGGTCTTTAATCCGGAGGAAGACTCTGGAGATCTCACATCCGAAGACCTTGAATCCAAGATGGTCTAGGCTGGGGTCAGACCTGGGGACCTAGGATCCAACAGCTGCAGTTTCTTAGAAGGTATCAAAGGCATGGAAGGGGTCTTCCTCTTATGATTGGAAGCCTTGGAAGGGAAACACAAAGCCCACCCAACCCCCAAACCATGCCTTTCAGGAAAAAAAGTTTATTCCGGTACTCTGCCAAGGCCCCTGGGGTTGAATGTTGCACAAATGTCACATTCAGCCTCCAGGTGGGGAGCCCCTAAACAGTATAAGCACTTCTCATGCGAGTCGGAATTGGGCATCTTCTGATTGCACAAGGAGTGCTTTTTAAAGCCAGAAGGCTTTTCAGACACAGTAAGGGTCAAAAATCACACAACTGCATAAAAACACTAACTACAAGAGCCCTAATGGTTAAGAGAGAGAAAAGGGCACCAAAAACTCCTGACCAGCAACAAACTACTTAACTAGCTAAAACTAAGAGGCGAGGGAACTACTATACAAATACTAACAAATCACCTAAAAGGAATTAAACCCACTAAGGTAAACCCAAAAGCAGAAACCAAACACTTATCTGGATGCAAGAACCAAGGGAATGTGTCCATACTGAAGAGCAGCAAAAGTACAGTTGTGTACACTTACCATAAATGTAGATGTTCGAGTGTATTCACTGTTACAGTCCTCACATTTGGGTTAACCCTGCCAGGGTAGCCTGACCGGCTCGAACACCAAAGGCTTAGTATTTCTGTGTCAGTTGCTGTCGATTGAGGACTGATGTCAAGTTGTCAGTAGTATAAAGTAAGGCAGCCGACGCCATTACATCAGTTTTTCTTGCCCTAACCTGTCAGGAGCCACCAAATTAGGCTGCCAGGTTCTGGTGGAAGAATTCCACCAGTGGAAAATAAATACCAATATGCCCCTTGCAAGGAAAGGAGAACAAGGAAGAATGGTAATAAAAGGAGAAAGAGAATAAAGGGGGATGAAGGTAGGGAAACTAGGACTACAACAGTGAGTACACTCTAACATCTACATTTATGGTAAGTGTACACAACTGTACTATGTTCGTGTTTCACTGTTGCAGTCATCACATTTGGGTAGATTCCCAAAGCTAAGGAAATGGGTGGAGGCAGTCAAGGGAACTTAGGGCTGGCTAGGATGCCCTGCAAGACTGCAGAGGCAAACACTGCCCTGGGTGTGGAGAAGAGAGGCAGGTGGTAATGCTTGGTAAGTGTGAACAGATGTCCAGGTGGCAGCCGCCAGGATGTCCCTGGTGGGGACTCCTCTGAGGAAAGCTGCAGAGGTGCAGGCTGCTCTGGTGGAGTTTGTCCTGACCCCCTTGGGGGGAGGCTTTCCATGCTGTTTGTAGCAGAAATGGATGCAGTGTGCTATCCCATTTGAATTTAGGCCCCTGAGAAACAGTTTCTGGGTCCGCCCTAGGACTCTTAAACAAATACTTATGAGCTTCGGGCACCCTATAGTACCTATCAGGTTTAACAGGGGCAGGAGGCAAAGAGTCAGGGTTCAGGGAAGCCTCTGCAAAAACATCTTCCACCACATTCAACACAGGAGGTATAGCTAAGGGCCTATGCTGGGGTAAAAATAAGAATTCCCTAAGCCTTTTCCTGGAATCAGAGTAATCTTGGCCTTCCCATTTAAAGTGTTCCCTCATGGAATGCAGAGTCTCTGAAAATGAGAAATCCTCAGGAGGAGAAGCTGTAGGTGTGGAATCATCCACATCAGAATCAGAATAAGGAGGAAACTCCTGCAAGTCTTCCGCAGAAGACTCCGAAGCCTCTGAATAGTGTTCCAAACTCTCAAACTCAGGTTCCACCCTAGGCCTCTTATCAGGAGGGGGCATAGAGCCTCTAATCATAGTAATTAAATCTTCTGCCATTTTAAGCATATGTTTCTTAGGCACAGAACCTGAAGTGCTAGGAGAAGCCCCCACTGAAGCTACACTTGGCCTACCTCTCAAAGAAGTTTTGGAAACAGAAGGAGAGGCTGTAACTACCTTGGGAAGAGAGGGAAGAACAGTTACCTGAGAAGCCCCCTCAGCCTGGCCTACCTCCTGAGAGGGCACATCCTGTAACAGTAAAGTCTCTGCCTGAGACTCCAAAGAAACTCCTGGCAAAACCTCTGGCTCCACTGAGCCTTCCAAAGAACCGACGTCCGGGACTGCCGGTTCATCAACCCTAGGCTTTGCTGATTTATCCTTGCGCTTTTTGGACGAAGCGCCGGAGCATCCGGCGGCATTTTATAATTACAACGCTTCCCAAACACTAACCTGGCACAGTCTAACCTTCTCTTAATAGTGCGTTTGTTAAATCTAGCACAAGAGCGGCAACCAACAACGTCGTGCTCAGGCCCTAAACAAGGTATACACAAAGTATGGTAATCCCTATGAGGTATCTGCTTCCCACAAGAAATACAGTTATTCACTTTTTCTGACATCCGGTTAAATACTGAGGCAAGAAAAAACCAAAATGTTCCCCAACGGGGTACTTAGCCAACTTTGATTCGGTCTGAAACTCCGACTTCGGAAAATTTTCAGAACGCCAACCTGCACTCGCAAAACTGCTTCTGCATCGGACCATGCGGCAAAAAAGACTGAGGATATGACGTCGGTCATGCGCATTAGTACCCTGACGTCCTGACGTCAGTCTAATGCGCCTTGACCGACGTCAGCCATATACTTTGGTATTCGGGCCGACTGGACAGCGGACTACCCCAATGGTTAGGACTGCAGCAATGTGGAATGAAGAACATCTAGGACTACAACAGTGAGTACACTCTAACATCTACATTTATGGTAAGTGTACACAACTGTACTATGTTCGTGTTTCACTGTTGCAGTCATCACATTTGGGTAGATTCCCAAAGCTAAGGAAATGGGTGGAGGCAGTCAAGGGAACTTAGGGCTGGCTAGGATGCCCTGCAAGACTGCAGAGGCAAACACTGCCCTGGGTGTGGAGAAGAGAGGCAGGTGGTAATGCTTGGTAAGTGTGAACAGATGTCCAGGTGGCAGCCGCCAGGATGTCCCTGGTGGGGACTCCTCTGAGGAAAGCTGCAGAGGTGCAGGCTGCTCTGGTGGAGTTTGTCCTGACCCCCTTGGGGGGAGGCTTTCCATGCTGTTTGTAGCAGAAATGGATGCAGTGTGCTATCCCATTTGAAAATGGTTTGCTTGCAGATGGCTTTGCCTTTTGCCCCTGGAGCAAATCTAACCAGCAATTGATTTGACTTTCTGTAGGATTTAGTCCTGTCCAGATAGAATCTGAGCTGTCTGTGCACATCTAGAGAGTGAAGGAACCTTTCCCCCTTGTTTTGGGGATTAGGAAAAAAGGTGGGCAAATGAATGGATTTGTTGAGAGCCACACTGGACACCACCTTGAGCATGAAGGATGGGTTAGTTCTGAGGGATACCCTGTCTGCACAGAAGATGAAGGGTTCCACAGCCATGAGTGCTTGCAGCTCAGAGACTCTTCTGGCTGAAGTGATTGCCAGAAGGAATGCTGTCTTCCAGGAGAGAAATTTTAGCTCTGCAGAAGAAGCTGGGTCGAAATGGGGCAGGGTGAGCTTTTCCAAGACAAAGTTAAGGTCCCAAGCTGGTGTTGGTGCCCTTCTGGGGGGGGGGGGGGGCTCAAGTTGCTAGCCCCTCTGAGGCACTGTTTGATTAAAGGGCATGAGAAAAGGAGCTGCTCAGTGGGAAAATGAGCAGAACTAGCAGAGGCATGAATTTTTATAGTGGAGAAAGAGACCACTGTGTAGTAGGTCAGCTACGTAATCCAAGATGAAAGGGATTGAGGGCTGTGCGTTATTGGCTCCCTTAGCTTGGATCCAGGTGCAGAACCTTTTCCATTTATCTGCATAAGACTTTCTGGTGCTAGGATGCCTGGCCTCATGGATAACATCCAGTACCGGTTTACTGAGGATAGCAGATTGGTTCGGGGTTAGGGAAAAAGTCAAGCTACCAAACTGAGTGTCTGCAATTGGGGATGCATGAATTCACCTTCCCTCTGGGTCAGGAGGTTTGGAATCTGAGGAAGATGCCATGGAGGCAGCAGGGACAGGCTGAGCAGCAAAGGGTACCAGTGTTGTCAGGGCCAATCTGGAGCTTTAAGAATGTTCCTTGGTTTTTCCTCCCTTATTTTGAGCAGTACCCTGGGGATGAGAGGCAGGGGAGGAAAGGCATAGACCAACAGAATGACCCAGCGGAAGGACAGGGCATCCACTTTCCAAGCCATGCAGTGATGCTCCCAGGTGCAGACTTTGCTGAGCTGGTGGTTGGTGTGGGAGGCAGAGGTCTACCTTCGGGGTTCCCCATTTCTGAGTTATTAGGGTGAGGGTACTTCTGTTGAGTTGCCACTCATGTGGGTCCAACAGATTTCTGCATAATTGGTCTGCCAGAGAGTTGAGAGAGCCTGGTAGGAATTGTGCTAACAGGTGTAGTTGCATGGAAGAGGCTGTGCGCCAAAGGGTCATGGCCAGCCTGTATAGAGGGTAGGAGTGAGTCCCTCCCCACTTGTTGATGTACCACATCACAGTGGTATTGTCTGTTTTGATCAGGAAAACCCCTGGAGAGAGAAGGGGTATGAAAGCTATCCAAGGCGTGCTGCACAGACATAATTTCTTTTTGACTGATGTGCAGATGGATTTGCTGTGGACTCCATTGGCCCTGTATGCACCTGCTGTCCAGGTGTGCACCCCAAGCGTAGTCTGATGCATCTGTGGTGAGGGTCTGAGTGAAGCGGGTGGGGAGAAGGGCAGGCCCTTGTTGTGGGAGCATTCTATTGCCCACCAAAGAAAATCCTTTCTGAGGCAAGGTATCATGGGTAGAAGAGGCTCCAGGTCTTGAGAGTGTTGACATCAAAGGCTCTTTAGGAACCACTGAAGTTTCCTCATATGCAGTCTGGCATATGGAATGAGTAGTATATGCAAGATGCCATGATCCCCAGAGCTTGCAGACTCTTCCTTGCAGATAGCTGGGGCCTGGTGGCTAGTCGAGAGAAGGTTGTCAGGAAAATTTGTTTTTCTGGTGTAAGGCATGCCATCTGGGATGCTGTGTCCAAACTTGCTCCCAGGAAGATTATCCATTGGGTGGGCATCTGCTTGGATTTCTTTTCGTTGATTGTGTACCCTAGGGAGATTACTACGGTCTTTGCAAATGCCAGGTGCTTCAGCAGCTTTTCCTGGCTGTCTGCCTGAATAAGGCAGTTGTCTAAGTATGGGTAAATTTGAATATTTCTTTGTCTGCAAAAGGCAATGGCCACAGCCAGACATTTTGTGAAAACTCTGGGAGCAGTAGATAAGCCAAAGGGAAGTGCAGAGAACTGAAAGTATTGAGACCCTGCCCTTAAGCGGAGATATTTCCTGCATGATTCCCTGACAGGGATGGGGAGGTAAGCCTCTTTTAGATCTAGGGTGGCTGCTAGCCAAGCGTTCTTGGACAGCATGGGTAGCAGCTGCTGGAGGGTGAGCATTTTGAATTTTGAGATAATCAGGAAGGTGTTTAGAATGGATAGAGCTGGGCACCAGAAAAAGTCTGGAGTTGAAGCCTTGGCTTATCTGTTCTGCAGGAACGTGTTCTACTGCCCTCATAGAGAGCAGGGAAAGGATTTGCTTCTGAGCCTCTGCCCACTGATTCAGTGGTAGATCTGGGAACCCTTTTGGGGTTGGAAGTGTGTGGAAGGAAACTTTGTATCTCTGAGACACAATGTTCAGAACCTAGTGGTCCTTGGTAATGGTGGCCCAGGTGCTTGAGTTGAAAGGAGAGTTTTCCTCCTGGGGTAAGTGAAGGTGGGCAGAGGGAGGGGGTGGAAGAAGTGAGTTATTGTGAGTTCTTACCCTAAGGGGGTGGCTTAGAACTCTCTGGTTTTGAAGTGGAGGTAGTCCACTGCTTAGATCTCTGCATTCTCTGGGGCTGCTGCCTTGGGGGGGGGGGGGTCTATTTCCACAGGGCCTAGGCTGGGCTGGTTTACTCGGAGCAGGAAAGGACCAGTGCTTGGAGGGACAATGCCTGCTGAACATAGGGGACTGGACCTGTAAGAAATCCTTAGCTGTTTGCATAGATTTTGCCTTTTCTTCCATCTTTTTTAAGACCTCATCTGCCTTAGTAAGTTATCTTTGTGCAAGGGGGCATCCAACAATTTAGATTTAACATGGTCTGGCAGGGGTTATTCTTTAAGCCATGAATGTCTTCTAATGACAGATCCAGTGACTGCTGCCCTGCAAGAAGCTTCTAGGGCGTCAAAACCTCAGTGCAAGGTGTGTTTAGTTACTTGACTTGAAGAATGCATCAAGTCTTGTAAATCTTTAGATTCTGCCCAAGCAGGAAAGGAAGACATTTTTTGTTTAAGGAGTTCCAATTATGATGCTGAAATTCAGCATATGAAACTGACAATTTGGTGTCCTGATAGCAAGAGTAGCTGAGGTGTACACTTTTTTACCCCATCTGCCTAATGTTCGAGAATCCCTGTCTGAGGGGGTGGGATTCTTAGCAGAGGTTGCTTTAATCACTTTTGGCCCTTGAGAAATTACCTCGGGGTCAGCTGTTTTTTTTTTAAAAAAGGTATTTGTGTGAGTCAGGGACTCTATAGTACCCGTCTGGTTTTCTGGGAGCAGGAGGTAGGGTGTCAGGAGTCTAGATGGATTTGAGGAAAACATCCTCCACAACATCCAGGACTGGGGGGAATGGCCAAGCGTCTGTGTTGTGAAAGATCTAGGAATTCCCTGAGTCTCTTTTTAGACTGAGGGAAGTCCTGACTCTCCCACTGGAAATGCTCCCTTAAGGTATGCAGGGTTTCCCCAAAGGAAAACTCCTCTGGGGGAAGGCTGAAGGAATTGAGTCCTCTGCATCAGAATCCTCATAAGTGGAAAAAGGTTGCATGTCTTCATAGTCAGATGCATCAAATTCATTTGACTCTTGTTCACACAAAACTACAGGGGACAGATCACTTTCTTTTGGAGGGGGTAGGCTTGGCTTCCCCTGATCAGCATGATAAGGTCTTCTGCCATTTTAAGCATTTGAGAGTGAGGCAAGGTAGCATGTGCCTGAGAGTGGGTCGTCAGATTCTTGGGTGTGGTTCATACCCTGGGCCTAAGAAACTCGTTTTTTGAAACATATACATGTCAAGCAGAGCGCCGCTTTGGCCCTTTTCAAAAGGAACCTTGATGATTGGATGGGAGAAAGGAAATTCACACCGGGGATCATGTCAGTCACCCTGCTAGACAGGGGTCAAGGGAAGTAAATAGTGTGGGAAGAAATAGCCAGGGAATTGTTATGGCTAGGCTTGTATAGGCCCTAGGGTCAATAGCCTAGTACCAACCTATGAATGGTACTCACGAAAGAAGACACTGGTTTCTGCAAAATTCGGTAGTGCGAAGGACTTCCTCGGAAGCCGGTGCCTGCTCAGTGGCTCCAGACCCATCCAAGGTAGAGACGAGCGCAGGATCCTTAGTCGATGAGTTTTGTGGCATACCGGACTCCGAAAGGGTCTCGGTAGCGGCCTGTGAATCAACTGAAGCAGGCATCAGGGGCTGTGAAAGCACATCACTGAGTACTGGAGAACGGACGACTAGCTTAATGGAAGCATCGTCAGTAGGTTTGGACCTGTGCGGTCTGTCTCTTTATTGTTACGTTTTTTCGGAAGATCTGCTGTCAGATGTATTACCAAAGCCATATCAGAATTTGGGGAATGTAAACGAAAATATCTGGCTACAATAAGGGCCTGACGACAAATAGTTCTGGCGTTGAACAAAGCACAGAAGCGACAATGGAGGACAGCGTGGCCTGGGCATAAAAAAGTGATGCAGTAAGAGTGGCAGTCTCGGTGTGGTATTTGTTTTCCACAGGCGAGACAATTAACTTTTTCTGACATCGGTTAGTGCAAGAAAAAAGGATCCCCAACAGGGTACTTAGCTTTAGAAGACTTCAACTTCAGTTCGGTAGACGAAAACTCAGGTAGTGGCCAACCAGCACTCGTGCAAACTGCTTCCAGCACTCAAATACCCCACCCTTAAAACCCTAACCAATGAAAATAACAAAAACATTAACCCATACTATGACTGTTAAAAAATGTAATGTGAAATATGACCAGCAAACACTAAAGCCACACAAGCATTAAAAATTTGATGTTAGTAATATAAGTTAATAAATTTATATCAAAACTAATGCAAATGCATAAAATTCATAAAAATGATTTTCATAAAAGTAAACAAATGACAAATATACATATTAAAACAGATTGATAGCCTAAGAAAAATGTATGTGGAATCATACCACATACGATTTCAACTTTAAAATGCTAGCTATAGAGAGGTACTTTCATTCAAACCCGGGGTTTGATATAAATGTATTAACTTATATTAACATCAAATGTTTAAATGCATTGTGTGGCTCTAGTGTTTGCTGGGTCATATTTCACATTACTTTTTTAACATAGTATGGGTTAATATTTTTATTTTCATTGGTTAGGGTTTTGAGGGTGGGGTATTTAAGAGTGCTGAATGTGTTTAGTGTTGTGAGTCTGATGAAGTACTTATACGAAAGTGCTTAATCTCTGTTCTTATAGACAAATTCTTTGGATATTTACTACAGTGTTGCTGTTTTCTGTTTCTGGATCCATTCAGTTCCTGTGTGGTTTGTGCCTTCTACGTGCTTTTGTGTTTGGTTGTATTATTCTGATTTAGTTTCTTTATAGCATACTCATGCTCATAAATTCTTTGCCAGAGTTTTCTTTCAGTTTTCCCAACGTAGAAACCCTGGCAGGAAGAGCAGGATGCCAAATAGACTACTGTTTTAGAACAATTATATTTATGTTTCATAGTATTTTGTGTCCCTCACTGTGAAACTATTAGCTACTTGAACCTTGTAGCACCAGGAACATGCCCCACACTTGGTCATTCCTTGTCCACTTCGTGACTCAGTTACCTGCTTTGTTTTAAGTAGGTCTTTGAAATTGGGCCCTTTCCTATATATAATCATGGGTTTATGCCCTACATATCGTCTCATGTAGGAATCTTCCAATAATATGGGCCAGTTTTTTTTCAAAGATTGATCTTAAAGCTTGGGCCTCCGTACTGTATGTAATAACTAGTGCTTTAGTAAAATCTGATGAAACTTCGCTTGTTTCATTAGAACTAAAAATCTGAGAACTAGACTCAAAGCACTGCATCTGTGTGAAAGTCTTAATTCTACAGGTGTATGTTGCTTATCTAGAATTGGCTTGAAATGACCATTAAGTCTTAATTTTAACTTCTTCCACCAATTCCTCAGTAAGTTTCACTGGGTAGGCCCTCCTAAGGAAGATGGAACACAAAACAATTGCACTCATTAAAAAAAATCTTCAAAAGAGGTGGTCAACCGGGCAGCTCAAACTAATTGTCCCTTGACAACCGACCTGTTTTGATGAAACGGATGTGAGCTACTAAAATGAAGGAATGACTTGGAGTATATTTCCTTCCTGAAGATTCTAGCCACATATCTATTATTGGAAATGTCTTTACTTAATGAAACATCCAAATAGTCAATGGATTGAGTGCTATACTTCCATGTGAATTGAAGTAAGGTAGTAGTGTCATTTATGTAGGTCAAAAAAATTCTCCAATTCTGTACTGGAGCCCTTCCAAATTAGGCATACATCGTCCTGGAATCGGTGATATAACCTCATTTTGGAGAAATGACCGCAATGAAACACAAACTTCTTCTCCCAGTAAGCCATTAAAACATTGGCGAAAGCCCCACCACATGGACAGCCCATGGCTACCCCTCTATTCTGCAGGTAGTAGTTGTTATCAAAAGTAATTAAATTACTGAGGACCATTTCCAAAAGTTCAGAAATTAAAGTAATGGTGTCATGGGTCACAGTGTTCTAAAAGCATCTCATTCACCTACTCCAAATCTATATCTTGGGGGATGACTGTATAGAGATCTTTGACGTCAATGGTCACCGAAGTGTCATTGATGTCAGATAATTTCATTTACCTGTGCTAGGAAACTCCACGAATCCTTACAAATCTGTGGTTCCTTTTCTATTATTTTTTTAAGTTCATAGTCCAAATATTGGGCACAGGATGAAGTGATGGAATCCCTACTGTCCACATGGGGTCTCATAGATTCTAGCCACATATCTATTATTGGAAATGTCTTTACTTAATGAAACATCCAAATAGTCAATGGATTGAGTGCTATACTTCCATGTGAATTGAAGTAAGGTAGTAGTGTCATTTATGTAGGTCAAAAAAATTCTCCAATTCTGTACTGGAGCCCTTCCAAATTAGGCATACATCGTCCTGGAATCGGTGATATAACCTCATTTTAGGGAAATGACCGCAATGAAACACAAACTTCTTCTCCCAGTAAGCCATTAAAACATTGGCGAAAGCCCCACCACATGGACAGCCCATGGCTACCCCTCTATTCTGCAGGTAGTAGTTGTTATCAAAAGTAATTAAATTACTGAGGACCATTTCCAAAAGTTCAGAAATTAAAGTAATGGTGTCATGGGTCACAGTGTTCTAAAAGCATCTCATTCACCTACTCCAAATCTATATCTTGGGGGATGACTGTATAGAGATCTTTGACGTCAATGGTCACCGAAGTGTCATTGATGTCAGATAATTTCATTTACCTGTGCTAGGAAACTCCACGAATCCTTACAAATCTGTGGTTCCTTTTCTATTATTTTTTTAAGTTCATAGTCCAAATATTGGGCACAGGATGAAGTGATGGAATCCCTACAGTCCACATGGGGTCTCATAGGAGGGCTAGACAGACCCATGTGAATATTCGGGATGTCAAAGAACACAGGTACTCTAGGTGTAATAATACTCAAGTAATTATAAAGGTGGATATCTATTCTCCTTTCCATGAAAATATCACTTAACTGTGAATGAATCCTCCTATATGTTCTGTTCAACTCATTCAATGAGACTTTTTTGTGCGTCAGTGATTAAAATCTCCTGCATTTTTCTTTGATACAACTCCACCCCCATAACCCCCCCCCCCCCGTCGGGTTTCATAACCCTTAATTCTTCTCTTTGCAGAAACTCTAAAACAGTTAACTCACTTTCAGTTAAATTATTCACATAATGTGTGTTCTTGTGATTCTGCAAACATTTTAAGATCTAGTTCGCATCATTTCTTATACAAGGTAAGTTTGGGGTGGATGGAGGGGAAGTGTTATGAATCAAACTGATATTCTACTAGTTCTGTGCAAATTGTCGGGATACAACAAGGAAAAAATCACCTTTCTCAAAAACAGTTTCATGGCTATAACAGTTGTAGTAAAATCGAAGGATCTTGTTGGCACAAACGTCATGCCTCTAGTTAGCAAGTTTGCTACATCTATATCAATGTTCACATCAGAATAATTTTAAACTTTAAAATCTTTCTGGTTATTAAAAACAATGGTGTAGTCATCATTTACTAATTTTTGAGAGTCATTCCCTCCCCCTTGAGACAAACGAGTTCCTCCTCTTGGGCCTGGCCCATTGAAAACCCATGTCTTGATAACCACCTTGTGCACCTTATCTCAGCTGAGTGTCATTTTTGTTCCTAAGTCTTTCTGATCTTTTTGGACCAACATATTCTAGGTCAGAATTTAGGAACTCATCACCACCTTCTACATCAATTTCCGGTGGACACTTATTATTTTGCCTTCAGAAGGATGGTTTCTTTGAACAAACTTATAATTTTTATGTTTAAACTGAGAAGCTGATGGTTGTGGGTATGCCAACCCATTAGCATAGTAATTCAAGTCCCTGTTTAGTTTATTAGTCTTTCCCTTTTTAAGGTTATCTATATGATGGCCAATACTGCTGAAAATATGTGAATATTCATATTTAAAAAGTATCAAAAGAAATGTCATCACGTATACTTATCTAACAAAGCCAACGCATTGCTTAGAGTGTTGAACGTGATGAATTTTATTTCATAGTTACTCAGAATTTAGTTATATATGTAATAATTATAAGCAGTAGTAGGTAGAGGTATTCATGAGGTGCTCATGTTTATGCATATGTGATGTGTTCTTAAGATTTATTAATATTAAAGCATTGTTTAACCAATCAATGCTAAAGGAAGTTTATAAAGGAAGTGAATGTGAGTTTAATACTTGTCTGAAGTTTAACACTTTGTTTAAACGAAAGCGCTAACAGGATATTTTACTTCAAAGAATAAAGGATTTTGTGCATTTCTACAGCATCGTGGACTTGTCTTTCATCTTAACTTGCTGCCAGTAGTCAGTGAACTGCCATTTTTATTTTATTTAGTTTTGAGTGTTTCTTTGGAATATGGCGTCTGGTTGTGCGATGGATACCTCTTTGGCAGCTATTTCATTAGGGCAAAACCAACAGGAATCCACAAAAAGTATAGGAAACTTGACTGCCCTAATTTTGCAACTTTCACAGAGAACTGACGTCCTTTATGAACTTTTCAGTGAACAGGGTACTTTAAGAGCTCCTGCACCTATTAGACCACCGGGAGGAGCTGTTTCTCCAGGAATGGATTTTCTTAATACTCTACTCTGCCCAGCTACAACAGAACAGCAAAATTTAGGAGAAAAAAAAAGAGTTATCCTAATAAAAATGACTTATTACAGCCAGCGAAAGATTCCAACAGGTCAGCAGGGAGACAAGCCATTAACAACGGTGGAGGAGTTGGTTTGGTTTCTAGAACCGAAATTACCCAACTAAATGACTGGCTAGATGCTTCCATTTCTTTTTCGTCGAACCAGAGGCAAGCTGAAGTAACAACTGATGGTAAGCTAAATGAATATGATCAATAATTATTGAGGTGTAAAAAACTTCAATTAGAAAATGCTTACCTGAGGGAATGCCTTGGACTGAAAATTATTCCCAAAGGTTTACGACTATGGAAGTATCCAACAGGGTTAGCCCCTGACTCACCTTTGCATACTGACTTGCTTAAATTACTTGATAGGTTTGGATTTGAACTGCTGGAGGTGTTGATAAAATACAATGATAAAGAAATCAACACTCTTAGATATGCGTTGGCTTTGTTAGATAAAAGTATACACTAAATATGAATATTCAACTATTTTCAACAGTACTGACCATCATATAGATAACCTTAAAAAGGAAAAGACTAAAACTAAACAGGGACTTGAATGACTATGCTAATGGGTTGGCATACCCACAACCACCAGCTTCTCAGTTTACACGTAAAAATCATAAGTTTGTTCAAAGAAGCCATCCTTATAACTTAAGGCAAAATAATGAGTTTGCACCAGAAATTGATGTAGAAGGCAATGATGAGGTCCTAAATACTGACCTAGAATATGTTGGTCCAAGAAGGTCAGAAAGACTTAGGAACAAAAATGACACTCATCTGAGACAAGGTGCACAAGGTGGTTATCAAGACATGGGTTTTCAAGGGGCCAGGCCCAACAGGACGAACTGGAACACATAAATGTAGTAGTGGACTTGCCCCCCATTGACCTTGTTCCCACTTGTTTGCCTCAAGGGGGAGGGGATGACTCAAGAATCAGTAAATGACTACACCATTGTATTTAGTAACCAGAAAGATTTTAAAGTTTGCAATTATTCTGATGTGAACACTGATATGGATTGTAGCCAACTTACTAGTTAGAGGCATAAAGTATAGTTGTGTACACTTACCATAAATGCAGATGTTAAGAGTGTATTCGCTGTTGCAGTAATTACATTTGGGTTATCTGCTTGCAGGTAGCTCTCAGTCGGCCTGATTAAAGTCTTGGGTCCTGCGTCAGTTGCTGTCCCTTCTTCCATTACATCAGGGGTATAAAAAGTACAGTTGTGTACCTACAATAAATGTAGATGTTCGAGTGTATTCACTGTTGCAGTCATTACTCTTGGGTTATCCTGCTGGCAGGCTACCTGCAGTCGGCCCGAATTCCAAAGTCTTGGTCCGGCGTCGGTTGCTGTCACCTCTTCCCTGACGTCAGTGCGCCAGGGGTATAAAAGATGCAGCCGACGCCATTTTCTTCAGTTTTTCTTGCACCAGATGTCAGGTGCCCCCAAAAGGGTAGGCTAAAAATGCCAATAAAAATGCATGCATTAAAATGAACATTACCTTCATCTACAAGCAAATACACCACATAGGTTGTATAGAATAAAGAAGTACAGATAAGTCCCAGCAATGAAAGCGGGATGGTGGTTGGGTAACCTGGACTGCAACAGTGAATACATTCGAACATCTACATTTATGGTAGGTACACAACTGTACTATGTTCATCGTGTTTCACTGATGCAGTCATTACTCTTGGGTTGAATCAAAGTGCTGAGGTTGGGTGGCTGGGTCTAAATTACAGTTAGGAGTGGCTATGAGGCCCAGCAGAACTGCAGTGGCAAAGCCTGCTCTGGATTTAGAGTAAAGAGGTAAATGGTAGTGCTTGGTAAAAGTGTGCACTGAAGTCCAAGTTGCAGGAAGGCTGAAGTGGCTGCTGCTCTGGTTGAATGTGGCCTAATGCCCTTAGGCACTGATTTGCCATGTTGTGAATAGCAGAAATGAATGCAGTGGCCTATCCATTTTGAAATAGTCTGCTTTGAGATAGTCTTTCCTTGTGATCCTGCAGCATATGCCACTAAGAGTTGCTCAGTCTTTCTGAAAGCTTTAGTTCTGTCCAAGTAGAAGCGCAGCTGTCTGTGTATGTCCAAAGAATGCAGAAGTCTCTCCCCCTTATTCTGTGGGTTTGGATAAATGGTAGGCAAATGAATGGTTTGGTTAAGGGCCACACTGGACACTACCTTAGGCATAAATGTTGGGTTTGTCCTCAGAGAAACCCTGTCTGGATGGAAAATTATAAAAAGTTCCACAGCCATTAGTGCCTGTAACTGAGACTCTTCTTGCCAAGGTTATTGCTAGGAGCAGAGCTGTTTTCCATTATAAGAATTTTATCTCCGCTGTATTGGCTGGCTCAAAAGGAGGCAGTGTGAGTTTTTCCAAAACATAATTGAGGTCCCATGCAGGTACTGGCGCTCTCCTTGGAGGTCTTATGTTTTTGGTCCCTCTGAGGTACTGCCTTAGCAGTGGATGTGAAAAAATAGATGGGTCCGTATTGTAATGAGCTGAAATGGCAGACACATGGATCTTAATTGATGAAAAGGATAGGCCTTTGTCCAGCTCTCAGTTAGGTGTTGTAAAATCTGAGGAATATTTGGTACAAACGTGTCAATTCCTTGTGCCTGGTTCCAAGCACAGAATCTCTTCCATTTTTCTGCACAAGATTTTCTGGTGCTGGGCCTCCTGGCCTCCAAAATAACATCCATAACTTCTTTAGAGAAAGTTGTGTTCTGAATGGTTACATTATCCGCCATGCTGCCAGATTTAGAGTTCTGAGTTGGCTGTGCAGGATACGATTGTTTTGTTGGGTCAGTAAGAGAGGAATGTGAGGTAATGTCCAGGCTGGGCCTTGAGACAAGCTCTTTAGGATTGGGTACCAGTGCTGGCGGGGCCAGTCTGGGGCAATCAGTATCATTTTTGGCTTCTCTTGTCTGACTTAGGAGTACCTTGGGGACGAGAGGCAGTGGAGGAAAGGCATATACTGTTAGGGTTTTCCAGCTGAATGATAGAGCATCCACTTTCCATGCTTGCTTGTGATAAGTCCTTGTGCAGAATCTTTGTAGTTGGCAGTTGTGAGGGGAGGCAAATAGATCTATGTCTGGGCATCCCCATTTCCTTGTTATCATGCTGAAGACTTGTGGATCCAGTTTCCACTCGTGGGGATCCATGAGGTTTCTGCTTGGTTCGTCTGCCAGAGTATTTATCTTTCCTGGCAGGAATTGTGCTTGCAGGTGTACTTGATAAGTCAATGCTGTGTCCCACAAAGTCATGTCTTGTCTGCAGAGGGGGTAGGAATGTGTGCCTCCCTGCTTGTTTATGTACCACATGACTGTTGTATTGTCTGTCTTTATCAGTAGTTGTCCTGGATGAAGTAGATCCTTGAAAGCTGTCAGGGCATTCTGAACAGCTAGCATCTCTTTTTGATTGATATGAAGATACATTTGGCTTGCGGGCCATGTGCCCTGAATACATTTTCCTGCCATGTGGGCCCCCCCAGGCATAATCTGATGCATCTGTTGTTTATGTCTGCCTGGCTGTGGGTAAAGTGAATGGCTGTCCCTTGTTGTGGTGACAGGCCTGTGCCCACCAACGAAACTCCTATTGCAGGCAAGGAATGAGGGTAATTAATGTTTCCAAGCTGTGGCAATGTTGAGTCCAAACACTTTTTAGATACCATTGTAGTTTCCTCATATACAGTCTGGCATATGGAATTAGCAGAATGCAGGATGCCATGAAGCCCAAAGCCTGCAGAATTTTTCTTGTAGATAACTGGGTCTTTGTTGCCAACATTTTGAAGTAAGAAGTCAGTTGCCTTTGTTTATCTGACGTGAGATAAGCCATCTGGGCAGTTGTATTTAAGCTTGCACCCAGGAATATTATCTCTTGAGAGGGTACTAGTTTTGATTTCTTTTCGTTTACTGTGTACCCTAGACAAATTAGTAATCTTTCTACAAACGCCAGATGCTTTAGTAGAATGCCCTTGTTCTCTGCTTGAATAAGGCAGTCGTCCAAGTAAGGATATATTTGAATTCCTCTGTCTGCAAAAAGCAATTACTGGTGACAGGCATTTTGTGAATACCCTGGGTGCAGTAGATAAGCCAAAGGGCAGTGCAGAGAATTGGTAGTGCATTGAGCCAGCTATGAATCTGAGGTATCTTCTGCAAGATTGTCTGATTGGGACATACAGGTATGCCTTTTTCAGGTCCAAAGTTACAAGCCAAGACTTCTTGCCCAGCATGGGCAGAAGCTACTGCAGAGTCAACATTATGAATTTTGGAACGTCCAGAAATGTGTTTAGAATAGACGGGTCCAGTATTGTTCTCCAGGCTTTGTCCTTTCTGGGTACCAAGAAAAGTCTTGAGTAAAATCCTTGCCCCTGCTCTTGCTGTGGTACTCGCTGAATGGCCCTCATGTCCATGAGGGATGAAACTTGCTTTTGTGCCTCGGCCCATTGATTGTGTGGCAGGTCTGGCATACCTTTTGCCTTTGGCAGGGTGTGAAAGTGGAACCTGTAAGCCCTGAGACACTATATTCAAGACCCATTTGTCCTAGGTGATCATGTGCCAATTTTGTGAAAAAAAGTGCTAGTTTTCCCCCTAAGGGGGCTGCCAAAAGATAAGTGCTTGGTACTGGCTGAGGAAAGTCATTGGGACGGTTTCCTGTATGGCTGTGATTTGTCTTCTCCGCTTTTGGAGGTAGAAGCACCCCATTGTTTAGGCCTGTATGAGCCTTGGGGCTGGGATCTGCCTCTAGGGCATCTGTATCTGCCTCTTTGTGACCTGTCTGAAACTGGAAAGGACCAATTCTTTGTAGGCCAGTTCCTGCTAAATCTGGGTGGCTGCACCTATAGGAAATCCTTAAATGTCTGCATGGATTTCACTTTGTCCTCCATTTTCTTCAACACCTCTTCTGCTTTAACACCAAACAAAGTATCATGCTGTAATGGAGTATCCAATAATTTTGCTTTAACATGATCACGCAGATTTGTTTCTTTAACCAAGCATGTCTCCTAATGACAGAACCCGTAACAGCGGCCCTGCAAGAGGCCTCCAGAGAATCACAACCACATTGCAAAGTATGCTTTCCAACTTTTTCAGCTGCATACAATAAAATCCTGCATTTCCTTGTTTTCTGCACATTCAGAATTTGTCAACATTTTCTGCTTTAGCAGTGACATTAAGTATTGCTGATAGTTAAGCATATGAATCTGACAATTTAAAGCCCTTACAGCCAAGGTAGCAGAAGTGCAAACCTTTTCCCCCCATCTGTCCAGAGCCCTGGAATCACTATCAGAGGGAATAGGGTTTTTTGCAGTGGAAGCCTTGACCCCTTTGGGACACAGATATAGTTTCTAGGTCTGCAGCAGGGTTTTTATAAAGAACTTTATGTGAATCTGGAACCCTGTAGTATCTGTCTGGCTTAACAGATGCAGGGGGTAAAGAGTCAGGAGAAAGGCCGGACTCTGAAAATACATCTACAATGTCTAAAACAGGGGGAATAACAAGAGGCCTGTGCTGAGGTAGTAAAAGAAAGTCTCTGAGCCTTTTCTTAGATTCAGAGTAATCTTGGCTCTCCCAGTGAAAGTGCTCCCTCATGGTATGCAGGGTTTCCCCAAAAGAATAATCCTCACGAGGAGAGGATGAAGGGATAGATTCTTCAGCATCAGAATCCTCATAGGGAGGAAGAGAGTATGCCTGTTCAGAAGAGGAGTCAGAGGAAATGGAAACCTGATCTGAAGATTCATATTCTGTCTCTTGCCTAGGCCTCTTATCAGGAGGGGGATGGGAACCCCTGATCGAAGTAATTAGGTCTTCGGCCATTTTGAGCATCTGTTTTTTAGGCATGGAGGCCTGTCCATGGGATTGCTGCACTTGTTTCTTTGTCTTTAGTGGTGCTTTAGTCTTTGGCTTTGAAGCTGAAGTCAGTTTTACATACAACTGTGTAGGCCTGAAAACACCCTCAGAAGCTGATGCCTGCTCAGCGGCTCCAGACCTATCTGAGGGAATATTTTCCGAGTGTCCAATACCTTGAGTTTCCAGCGACCTAGTCGGCTCCACATGGGAGTCGGAAGCGGCCTGCGGCTCTGAGGTAGCAGGCGTCAGGGGCTGCGAAAGCGCCTCACTGAGAACCAGCGACTGGCTTAGAAGCAGCCTCGTCGTCAGTTTTGGATCTCGGATGCCTGCCCTTTTCCTTGCGTTTCTTGTGAATTGCAGTAGTCGGATGGCTATCCGACGACATCGTGTAATTAGATCTTCGGCCAAAGTAATGAAAAGCAAAATCGTACCAACGCTTAATAGTGCGTTGGTTAAATCTAGCACAAAGCCTGCAATTAGCAACATTGTGATCAAGGCCTAGGCAAGGAGTACAATAAGAATGGAAGTCCTTATGAGGTATTTGCTTCCCACAAGAAATGCAATTAACTTTTACTGACATCGGTCTGGAGCAAGAAAAAAAAGTTTCCCCAATGGGGTACTTAGCTTTAAATGAAGACTTCGGATCTGAAATTCGAACACGAAAATCTCAGGAGTCGGCCGACCGGCACTTGCAAACTGCTTTTGCTTCGGGCACCGCGCGTCAAGAAAGACTGAAGAAAACGGTGTCGGCTGCATCTTTTATACCCCTGGCGCACTGATGTCAGGGAAGAGGCGACAGCAACCGATACCAGACCAAGACTTTGGAATTCGGGCTGACTGCGGGTAGCCTGCCAACAGGATAACCCAAGAGTAATGACTGCAACAGTGCAACACGATTAACATCATGGAGCCGACACCATTGCATCAGATTTTCTTGCCCCGGATGTCAGGTGCCCCCCTAATGGGAAGCAATTAAATATAAAAGTACAATGACATACCTCTAACAAAAAAGCAAATACACCAAAAAGCTTTTAAGCATAGTAAAGGAAAGCAGAGGTATAGCCAAAAGAAGTTAGAGGTCTGGATGGAGGGTAACCAGGACTGCAACAGTGAATACACTCAAACATCTACATTTATGGCAAGTGTACACAATTGTACTATGTTCTTCATGTTTCACTGTTGCAGTCATTACATTTGGGTAGATTCCCAAAGCTATGGTCGGGAGGAGAAATTTAGATAGCATTAGGATCAGCTATAAGGCCCTGCAAGACTACAGTGGCAAAGCTAGCTCTGGATTTAGAGAAAATTGGCAAATGATAATGCTTGGTGAAAGTATGTACAGAACTCCAGGTAGCAGCTTCTAGGATGTCCCTGGTAGGGACGCCTCTGAGAAAGGCTGTAGAGGTAGATACAAGCCCTGGTGGAGTGAGGTCTGATCCCCTGGGGGATAGGTTTTCCATGGTGCTTATAGCAGAAATGAATGCAATGGCCTATCCATTTAGAAATATTTTACTTTGAAATAGCCATCCCCTCTGCCCCTGCAGCAAATGCCACCAGCAGTTCAGATTTTCTTTGAGGTTTAGTCCTGTCCAAGTAGAATCTATGTTGTCTGTGCACATCTAAGGAATGCAGTACCCGTTCCCCTTTGTTCTGTGGATTGGGAAAGAAGGCTGGCAAATGAATGGACTGATTAAGAGCCACACTAGATACCACCTTGGGCATGAAGGATGGATTGGTTCTGAAGGACACCCTGTCCGCATGAAAGATGATGAAAGGCTCCACTGCCATAAGGGCCTGTAATTAAGATACCCTTCTAGCTGAAGTGATTGCTAAAAGGAAAACTGTTTTCCAAGAAAGAAATTTTAAGGCCGCAGTAGCAACTGGCTCAAAGAGGTAGAGTGAGATTCTCAAAAACAAAGTTAAGGTCCCAGGCTGGGGTTGGAGCTCTCCTGGGTGGTCTCAAATTTTTGGTCCCTCTGAGGAACTGCTTGAGCATTGGATGAGAGAAGAGGGGAGGTTCTGTGTTATAATGTGCTGAAATGGCTGAGGCATGGATTTTAATGGAGGAAAAAGACAGGCCCTTGTGAAGCATCTCAGTCAAGTATTGTAAAATCTGAGGTAAATTGGGCACTGCTGTGCTCATCCCTTGAGATTGGGTCCAGGCACAGAATCTTTTCCATTTTTCAGCAAAGGATTTTCTAGTACTAGGCCTCCTTGCCTCTAAAATGATATCCATCACAGGTTTACTGAGGGATGGTAAAAGGAGAGATTAGGTAATTAGCCAAGCTGCAAGGTTCAGTGTTAGAAGCTGAAGGTGCAGAATCTGGTTCTCCTGCTGGGACAACAAGGAAGGAGTCTGAGGCAGGTGCCATGGGGATAACCTGAATCACTGCGCAGGAGGGGGTACCAGTGTTGGCTTGACCAGTCTGGAGCAATCAAAATCATCCTTGGTTTGTCCTGTTTGATTTAGTAGTACTTTTTAGAGCAGAGGCAGAGGGGGGAAGGCATAGACTAATAGTTTTTTCCAGCTGAAGGACAGAGCATCCACTTTCCAGGCTTGTTTGTGGGGAGTCCTTGTGCAAAATTTGTCCAATTGGTAGTTCTGGGGAGAGGCAAACAGGTCTATAATCTGGGCTCCCCCCATTTGCTTGTCAACATGTTGAAATTCCTTGGTTCCAGTTTCCACTTGTTTGGGTCCATGAGGTTTCTGCTTAGTCCGTCCGTCAGTGCATTTAATTTTCCTGGCAGAAATTGAGCTTGTAGGTGTACTTGGTAGCTCAAGGCTGTGCTCCACAATGCCATGGCTAGTCTGCAGAGGGGGAAAGAATGTGTACCCCCCTGCTTGTTTATGTACCACATAACAGTGGTGTACATCTTTACCATTAGCTGTCCAGGAAGAATGTGGTCCTTGAAAGCTGTCAGAGCATTCTGTACAGCTAACATTTATTTATTTATTATTTATTTTACATTTGTTAACCGGGATGGTCCGACTGGATACATGTCCTTTTTCAGCGGAGGCCCGGGGAGAAAAGCTCCAACAGAGTTACATTGATAATTAGGTACAGTAAATGAGCTGAAAGAACTTAACAAAAATATAGGCTATTTACATACAAGTACAAGACTGCCATTACTATTTCTGAGATTACTACAAATGTAACATTAATAACATATTAGCAAGGACGGTAGGCAGTATAATGACAGAGTTAGACAGGATACATATTTCTTTATCACAGTATACAAAGTACTTATCTTAACTAGTTGTTTATGTTTTAGTTAATGGCACAGAGCTAGTCTGGGTTTGAGCAAGGACATAGCCAGTGTGACTTGAAGTGGAGTTTTAGACTATTTTTGAATAGACTTAGAGAAGTTGCAAGCGTGATGTTATTTGGGAGAGAGTTCCATATTTTACCAGTGGTGTTGGCAAATAGCGCGTCACCACCTAGGTTGAGAGATTTAGTTGTTTGGACAAGGAGTCTGTTTGCTGAGCGAAGGCAGCTTAGATTGGAGTAGGGAGTCATTAAGTTTTTTAGTGCTGGGGTATTCTCAGGTTGTTTAAGGATTTTGAAGGCCTCTATGAGTTGGGACTGGTGAAGAAGGTGTGGGAATTCTATCCATCCAAGCTTTTCAGGTTAGTACAGTGGTGTGTTCTGTAGGGTAGGCCTGTACAACCTGGCAATGTGATTATAGCAGGATGAGAGCTTGGCCAGATCAGATTTGTTAAGGTGAGTAAGGACAGGAGAGGCATATAGTAGGGTAGAGAGAAGGTGTGAACGGGCTGTGGCTGCCCTGGCATTCGGGGTAAGGAAGGCTTTAATTCTATATAGGGTCCCAAGTTTCTTGTTGACTGACTTAATGGCTTGGTTGATATGTATATCAAATCTGAGTTTATTGTCAATGTTTACTCCTAATAGCTTTGTATAGGTGTCTGGGGAGATGATGGTCCCATTATTGGATTTTATAGTGAAGTTTTCAGTCGGAGATCTATTGGTTGGATAGAAGAGAAGTAACTTGGTTTTGTCTGGATTTAAGATCAGGAGATGGTTGGCAAGCCAGTTTTCGACTTTGGTGAAGCTATGTTGGGTGGTAGTTAGTAGATTTGCAAGAGAGGCATTGGAACATATTATAGTCGAGTCATCTGCATATTGAATGCAGGTGGCTTCAGGGATGACTGTTTGGATGTCGTTTATGAAGACCGAAAAGAGGAGAGGTCCTAATATGGAACCTTGAGGAACTCCTATGGTATTTGGTAGTAGGCAGGAGAGCTTGTTTTGCCACATTACTGCTTGTTGTCTCCCAGTGAAGTAAGCTTGAAACTTTCTTTTTGATTGATATGCAGGTGCATTTGACTTGGGTTCCATTTGCTCTGAATGCACTTCCCTGCCAGGTGAGCCCCCCCCCCCATGCATAGTCTGATGCATCTGTTAGGGTCTGGGCCGCAGGGGGTGGTGTAAAAGGTAGTCCCTTGTTTTGGTGGCAGGCCTTTGCCCACCAAAGGAACTCTAGGCATAGGCAAGGTATGATAGGAATCATTGCTTCTAGATCCTGGGAGTGTTGACACCACAGGCTTTTTAGATACCACTGTAGTTTCCTCATTGCAATCTTGCATATGGAATTAGAAGAATTCAGGAGGCCATGAACCCCAAGGCTTGCAGTATTTGTCTTGCAGATAGCATGGTTTTTGTGGCCACTTGTTTGAAGTAGGTTGTCAAATGAATTTGTTTCTCTGGCATGAGGTAAGCCATCTGGGAAGTTGTATTCAAGCTTGCTCCCAGGAATATAATTTGTTGACAGGGTACCAGGTGAGGCTTCTTTTCATTTATGGTGTACCCCAGACAAGTTAGAACCCTTTATACAAAGGTCAGATGATTCAAAAGTATGCCCTGGCTTTCTGCCTGAATTAGACAATCATCCAGGTATGGGTATATTTGAATATTTCTTTGCCTGCAAACTGCAATAACTGGAGCTAGGCACTTTGTGAATACCCTGGGCACAGTAGATAAGCCAAAGGGCAGTGCAGAGAACAGATAGTGCGTGTAGCCTGCTTTGAAGAGAATGTATCTTCTGCAAGATTCCCTGACTGGGATGTGCAGGTATGCTTCTTTTAATTCTAGTATTGCCAACCAGGCGTCTTTGCCTAGCACAGGAAGCAACTGGTGCAGAGTCAGCATCTTGAATTTTGGAATGCCCAAAAAAGTGTTTAGAGTAGACAGGTCCAGGATAGGACGCCATGAATTGTCTTTTCTGGGTACCAGGAATAGTCTCGAGTAGACACTTTGTCCCTTTTCCTCTTCTGGTACCAACTGAATAGCCCCCGTGCTCAAGAGAGAAAGTACTTGTTTTGGGGCCTCTGCCCACTGATATGGGGGTAGGTCCAGCCACCAGTTTGGTGTTGGCAATGCGTGGAAGTAAAATCGGTATTCCCTGGGACACTATTTAAAACCCATTTGTCCTGGGTAATGAGTTCCCAGTTCTTTGCATGAAGAGCAATCTTTACCCCCAAAGGGGCAGTCAGTTTATAAGTGCTTGGAAATTTTAAAAGGAAGTCATTGAGACAGTTTACCATGGGGGGGGGTCTTATTACTCCCAGATTTGGAAGTGGAGGTCCCCCCACTGCTTAGTCCTGTGTGTCCCTTGGGACTGAAACTTGGGGTTGCTGCTGTGTCTGGGTTTGGCTTGAGAAGACCTGGAAGGGGCTGGAAAGGACTAATTTTTAGAGGGCCAGTGCCTACTAAATCTAGGAGGCTGAACTTGTAAGAAATCTGCAGTTTGCATAGATTTAGCTTCATCTTCCATCTTTTTAAGAACTTCCTCAGCCTTGTTGCCAAACAGGCAGTCCTGATTTAAGGGAGCATCCAACAATTTAGCTTTAACACGATCAGGTAATGATTGCTCCTTAAGCCAAGCATGCCTTCTAAGCACAGACCCAGTAACAGCAGCCCTGCAAGAGGCCTCTAATGAATCAAAACCACATTGTTTTCTAACCTGTTCAGCAGAATGCATTAAATCCTGTAATTCCTTATTTTCCACACAATCAGGAATCAACATAATTTTCTGTTTAAGCAGTCCAATAACATGTTGCTGATACTTTAACATATGAAACTGGCAGTTTAAAGCCATAATGGCCAAGGTTGCAGAAGTGTAAACCTTCTTACTCCATCTATCAATCGCCCTGGAGTCTCTATCAGAAGGGGTAGGATTTTCAGCAGTAGAAGCCTTGATGCCCTTGTGCCCCTGTGTCTCTGGATCCACAATAGGATTTTTAAAAAGGAGCTTGTGTGACTCAGGGACCCTGTAGTATATCTCAGATTTTCTGGGAGCAGGAGGAAAGGAATCAGGGGTCAAACTAGATTCCGAAAAAGCACCAACAATGTCTAGTACAGGAGGAATAGCTAAAGGCCTATGCTGAGGCAGGAGTAAGAAATCCCTAAGCTTCTTTTTTGAATCAGAAAAATCCTGGCTTTCCCAGTGGAAATGCTCCCTTAGAGTATATGTAAGGTTTCACCAAAAGAAAAATCCTCTGGAGAGGAAGCAGAGGGAATAGAGTCCTCTGCATCAGAATCCTCATAAGTAGATAAGGGCAAATCCAGATCATCAGAAGAATCAGATAAAAACAGAATCCTGGTCAGAAGATTCATAAACAGCTTCAGTTCTAGGCCTCTTAGAAGGCGGGGGGGGGGGGGACTGGCTACCCCTGATTAGAGTTATTAGATCTTCAGCCATTCTTTTTGTTTTTTAGGCATAGAGGCCTGAACATGTGACCTGGGCGTCAGTTTTTTAGGCATGGTTCAAGAGTTAGGCCAAAGTGAAGAAGGAGGCGTCTGTTTAATATGCAAGTCCGTAGGCCTGAATACACCCTCAGAAGCCGGTGACTGCACAGCGGCTCTGGACCCATCCGAGGTAGAGACATCCGCAGGTTCCATAGTTGAAGCATCTCACGGCATACTGGACTCCGATTGGGTCTCAGTAGAGGGCTGCGAATCAAAAGTAACGGGTATCAGGGGCTGCGAAAGCTCCTCACTGAGTACCGGCGAACTGGCTTAGGAGAAGCGTTGTTGGCAGTTTTGCACCTCAGCAGCCTATCTCTGTCTTTATCTTTGCATTTTTTTTTTCTGGAATCCTGGTAGTCGGATGGCTAACAGACAACAGTTCTGGATAATTAAACAGAGAACCGAAATACTTAGAGGTGAAAATATACAGATGACGGATAGTGCGCTGATTAAATAAAGCACAAAACTGACAGCAAGGTACGTTGTGGTCAGGGCCTAGGCAAAGAATACAGTACAAATGAAAATCTTTATGAGGTATTTGCTTTCCACAAGTAATGCAATTATTAACTTTTGCTGACATCGGTAAGAAGCAAAAAAAGTTTCCCCAAAGGGGTACTTAGCTTTAGTTGAAGACTTCGGTTCTGAAACTCGAAAATGAAAATTTCAGGAGTTCGCCGACCGGCACTTGCAAACTGCTTCTGCTTCGGGCACCGCACAGCAAGGAGGACTAATGTAATGGCGTCGGCTGCATGTTTTATACCCCTGACGACCTGACGTCATGGAAGAAGGGACAACAACCAAAGCAGGACCCAAGACTTAATCAGGCCGACCGAAAGCTACCTGCAAACAGATAACCCAAATGTAATGACTGCAACAGTGAAACACGAAGAACATCGTTTGTGCCAATAAGATATTTTGACTTTACTACAACTGTTATAGAAATGAAAGTTTTTGAGAAAGGTGAATTTTTCCCTGTTGTATCACGACAATTTGCACAGAACTAGTGATATGTGGAATATCAGTTTGATTCATAACCCCCCCCCCCCATCCACTGCAAACTTGCCTTGTACAAGAAATTATGCGAACTAGACCTTAAAAGTTTGCAAAAACATAAGAACACACATTATGTGAATAATTTAACTGAAAGTGAGTTAACTGTTTTAGAGTTTCTGCAAACAGAAAAATTAAGGGTTATGAAACTCGACAAGGGGGGGTGGGGTGGTTATCATGGGGGTGGAGTTGTATCAAAGAAAAATGCAGGAAATTTTAAACACTGACGCATATAAAAAGGTCTCATTGAATGAGGTGAACGGAGCATATAGGAGGATTCATTCACAGTTAAGTGATATTTTCATGGAAAGGAGAATAGATATCCACCTTTATAATTACTTGAGTATTATTACACCTAGAGTACCTGTGTTCTTTGGCATCCCTAAAATTCACAAGGGTCTCTCTAACCCTCCTACAAGACCCCATGTGGATGGTAGGGATTCCATCACTTCATCCTGTGTGCAATATTTGGACTATGAACTTAAGAAAATAGAAAAGGAACCACAGATGTGTAAGGATTCGTGGAGTTTCCTAGCACAGGTGAATGAAATTGTCTATGACGTCAATGACACTTTGGTGACCACTGACGTCAAAGATTTCTATACAGTCATCCACCAAGATATAGGTTTGGAATGGGTGAAAGATGCTTTTAGAACAGACGGTGACCTATGACACCATTACTTTAATTTATGAACTTTTGGAAATGGTCCTCAGTAATAATTTCATTACTTTTGATAACTACTACCTACAGAATAGAGGGGGAGGCATGGGCTCTCCATGTGGTGGGGCTTTCACCAATGTTGTAATGGCGTACTGGGAGAAGTTTGTTTCAGTCTGGTCATTTCCCTAAAATTAGGTTATATCACCAATTCCAGGATGATATATGCCTAATTTGGAAGGGCTCGAGTACAGAATTGGAGAATTTTTTGACCTACATAAATGACACTACTACTTTACTTCAATTCACATGGAAGTATAACACTCAATCCACTGACTATTTGGAAGTTTCATTAAGTAAAGACCTATCCAACAATAGATACGTGGCTAGAATCTTCAGGAAGGAAACCTACTCCATTTCCTTCCTTCATTTTAGTAGCTCACATCCATTTCATCAAATGGTGTCAGTCATCAATGGACAATTAGTTTGAGCTGCCCAGATGGTCACCTCTTTTGAAGCTTTTCTTGAGGAGTGCGATTTTTTTGCGCTCCATGTTCCTTAGAAGAGCCTACCCAGTGAAACTTATTGAGGAATTGGTGGAAGTTAAAAATCAAAAGACTAAACGATCATTTCAAGCCAATTCTAGATAAGCAACATACATCTGTAGAATTAATAGACTTTTGAGTCTAGTTATCAGATTTTTAGTTCTAATGAAACAAGAGAAGTTTCATCAGATTTTACTAAAGCACTAGTTATTACATACAGTAAGGATGCCCAAGATCAATCTTTGAAAAAAACTGGCCCATATTATTAGAAGATTCCTACATGAGACAATATGTAGGGCATAAACCCACGATTATACATAGGAAAGGGCCCAATTTCAAAGACTTACTTAAAACAAAGCAGGTAACTGAGTCACGAGGTGGACAAGGAATGACCAAGTGTGGGGCATGTTCCTGGTGCCACAAGGTTCAATTAGCTAACAGTTTCACAGTGAGGGACACAAATTACTATGTGAATAGTAAATATAATTGCTGTTCTAAAGCAGTAGTGTATTTGGCATCCTGCTCTTCCTGCCAGGGTTTTTACGTTGGGAAAATGGAAAGAAAACTCTGGCACAGAATTTATGAGCATGGATATGCTAAAGAAACAAACAGAATAATGCCTTGGCTAAACATATTAATTGTAACAGTGAACACAAGTTTAGCTTCATGGCTATACATTCAGTACTCATACAGAACAACAAGCCATGGGGGCTACTTTTAGAGATAAAAGAACTCGGGTGGCAAATCTGCTTACAGGCGGACAAGTTGGCCAGGTTTGAATGAGCGTAGCTCAACAGCCCATGTTGAAGTTAAAAGCTCTTGAAAGGAAAAAGGTGAAGGTAGTACCAGCTAGTTAAATTTATTTATACATACACATTTTACCTGTCATAAGATCTTCTCCTTTGATGCAAGTTTTTTTATATATATTTTTAAAGATTTGTTATATTTAAATGATTGCATTTGCACATTTATGAAACAGGTGTAGTTGACCATTTTTAAGAAATGTTTTTATGAGATGTTAAGTTACTGAAAGCACATGCAGCATTTTGATGTTAAAAGCCCAGTTTTCATAGACAAGTTTATTAGAAATGTTTTTAACACTGGTCTTAAAACTGTTTATACAAGATTTTAAATGAACTTTATTTCATAGTTACTCAGAATTTAGTTATATATGTAATAATTATAAGCAGTAGCAGGCAGAGGTATTCAGAATGAATAGGTGCTCATGTTTATGCATATCTAATGTGTTCTTACGTTTTATTATTATTAATGAGTTGTTGAACCAATCAACGCTAAAGGAAGTGAATGTGAGTTTAATACTTGTCTGATGAAGTTTAACACTTTGCTTAAACGAAAGCGCTTACAGGATATTTTATTTCAAAGAATAAAGGATTTTGTGTGTTTTTACAGCATCGCGGACTTGTCTTTCATCTTAACTTGCTGCCAGTAGAGTCCATGAACTGCTGTTTTTATTTTTCATAGCCAGCTTGGTAGATATGGGCATCCTGAGACAATGAAGTAATTGCCTCATGTTCACAAAAAAGAAGTTATGTACTTACTATAACATTCCATGTTTGTAGCCCATCTCGCCTACATTCCTGCTGGGAGGGTTCACAGCAGATATTCGGCTCCAACTCTGCCGATACTAAAGCTCGAAAGCTTTTACTGGCTCGATGCTAGCCCCTATCCCATGGTGCCTCACGGCAAATCCCCAGATCTAGTTTGCAAGAAAGCAATAAATACCTATCAGGCAAGACCAGTGTAAGAGCTGCATAAATACAAAGGATTTTGAAAATATAATCCATGCCAGGTGGACAACAAAATAGAATTATGTCAGGCAGTACTAGTATAGTCCACCAGATCCCCTAGAAAACAGGAAGGGGGTTGGAGGGAGGGACGCAAGAATGTAGGCGAGATGGACTACAACCATGGAACGTTACGTTAAGTACATAACGTCTTTATGTTATGTAGTCCTATCTCTACGTAATTCTTGCTGGATGGGACAGCGTCCCTAGCACCTACATCCCGGGTGGCTCAAGCGAAGAGACTCTTCAACACAGTGGACCCAAAGGAAGACCTGTCCCAGGAGGCCAAATCCAATTTGTAATGAGTGACAAAAGTATGTGGTCTTGCCCAAATAGTATCAATTGGGAGCCTAGATCTAAAGGTACATGAAGTAGCTACAGCTCTAGTAGAGTGACCTTCAACTTTGACAGGTAATTGTTTGCCAGCTTGTTGATAAGCAAATGATATGCAATCCAAAAGCCATTTTGAAAGAGTAATCTTAGAAACAGGCAAGCCTTTCTTTTTGTCAGAAAAGGAAACAAAGTTGATATGATTTTCTGAATTCTTTAGTCCTATGTAGATAAAAACCTGAGTATTCTGTGAATGTCTAACTGGTGTAAGTCTGTACTCTGACTTGTTAGAGTGGTTTGGAAAAAACACAGGTAGCTCAATAGTATTGAGATTGTGCTCTGAGCATAATTTGGGAAGAAAGGAAGTGTTTGTCCTGAGAGACTCTATCCTTGTGAAAAATAATGTAAGGAGGTTGAATAGTTAGAGCTTGCAGTTCTGAGACTCACCTAGCAGATGTTATGGCTACTAGGAATAATGTTTTCCATGACAACAATTTTAGGTCTGAAGACAAGGATGACTCCAAAGGGTGCAGACATCAAAGATGAGAGGACTAAGTTCAAGTCCCAGGGTTCTAATGGTTGTTTGATTGGAGGTCTGAGAAGAACTCCTTTTAAGAAAGTTTTACACAAGGAGTGCTGCATGATTGGATTTCCCATGAAACCAAAGTGGAAATTGGAAATGGCAGCTAACTGAACTCTAACTGTAGCGGCTGCCGCTCCTTCATGAAAGATTGACGCTAGGAAGAAGAATATAGATTCTATAGGAGCCATATATGGATTTAAGCCCCGGTTCATAGCCCAAAAAGAAAATCTTTTTCCATTTGCTGGAATATAGTTTCGGAGTGGAAGGTTTATGGGATGAAATTAGAATGCATTTGACCGCAGGGGATACGGGAATACACCTGGTTATTTGTAGAACTGGAGCAGCCATGTTGTCAATTTGAGGGTGTGGATGGAGGGGTGGAACTGTCCCGAGTGATGAATCAGGATATCTGGAGATGGGTCCAGAATCCATGGTTCCTCCAAAAGGTAGGGCCACAGGAAGGGAAACCAAACTTGTCGAAGCCAGTAAGGAGTAATGAGGATCAAGGAACTCCTCAACTGTCTTACTTTCTGTACTACTTTGGGGATGAGTTGAAAGGGAGGAAAGGCATAAAGACGTCCCGGGGCCAATCATGAACTAGAGCATCCCTGGGTGACATCCCCAGATGGGGAATGAGGGCAAAGTAGCTGCTGCATTTGGTGTTCAGATGAATGGCAAATAGATCGTAGCAAAGCTGGCCCCATTTGTGAAAGATGTCTTTTGTAACCATTGGATTCAGGGACCACTTGTGAGGCATTGCTTGGCTGAGTTTGTCCGCTATTACATTGGATTTCCCCGGGGTATGCATTGCTATCGTATGCATCACCCATTTCCAAACTCTTAAGGCCTTTCGGCAAAGCGGGTAAGACTTGGTTCCCCCTTGCTTATGTAACACACGACAGACATATTTTGTCTGACTGAATCGCAATCGTCCTGGTGGGAAGGGAGCTGTGAAGTGCTTGCAATGCATATAGCACCGCTCTCATCTCCAGAACACTGATGTGCAAGTGGTTCTGCCAAGTACCTTGGACTGTCATTCCCAGATAATGCCCCCCCCCCCAATCTGGGAAGCGACCGTGGTCAAAACTGTTTCCTCTTGGGGAGGAATAAGTGGATGACCTATGATAGGTTTTGTGTGCAACCACCATGTCAGATCCTTTTTGCATGCGTTTATCAAAATATGGAGAGACAATGGAAGGTCTTGCATCGACAATTGGGCAAATCCTCATGTGTAGGCGAGCAAGGGGAACTAATAGGATGGTGGAAGCCATAGTCCCTAGGACTTGAAGGACTACTCTGGCTTGAACTTTTTGTTTGTTTAGCAAGGATGAGACTTGACTGCGTAGAGACTCCACTCTTTCCTGTGTTAGCCTTACCGACATGGTGGTTGTGTCTATTTCTGAGCCTAAATATACAATATGCTGCAAGGGAGATAAGACTGACTTTGTAGGTTTACAGTGATGCCTAGATTGACGCACAAGGATAGAGTCTTGTCCCTGGTCCTGATGAGTTGATGCTTCATGGTAACAGTGAGGAGCCAGTCATCTAGGTACAGAAACACCTGGAATCCTTGACGTCTCAGGTGAGCCGTTACCAGTGCCATGCATTTGGTAAACACTCTGGGTGCTGTAGTGAGGCCAAAGGGAAGGGTTCTGAACTGAAAATGACTGGCTCCCAGCCGGAAGCGTAAGTGACTCCTGGAGTGCCTATCCATTTTGATGGGTAGTACGCATCCTGGAAATCGATTGAGCACATCCAGTTGTCTTTCCCGATAAAAGGAAATATCGAATGCAGAGTGACCATTCGGAACTGTGATTTCTTTACATGCTTGTTGAGCCTGCTGAGATCTAGAATTGATCTCCAGTCCCCTGTCTTTTTTGGAACTAAAAAAGAATCGAGAGTAAGGTCTGGATACTATTTGCTCTTCGAGGACTTCTTGGATGACTCTTTTTTGCAGCAACGAGATGACCTCTGATGTTGCACGGTCTAGTTGGATGGGTGATATGTCTGGTAGAGGCCGGTTTGTTGGGGGTTTGGAAACAAAGGGGATCAGGTAACCTCTGGATATTATTGTGTGTACCAAATGATCTTGAGTGATAGTTAGCCAGGCGCATGAGTACAGTGATAGATGACCCCCGACTGCCTCCAGAGACAGACAGTCGGGCAAACCCTTCAGGGGCGATGGAAGGGATGATCAGAGAAAGTTTCTCTGTCTCACTGATGCTGTGGACCTACTCTGCCGTGAAGAAGGCATCTTCCATTACATCTTCCCCCTCTGCCTCTGGGGGAGGGTTGACCTTGTGCCTGAGGGAAACCTTTTTGGGATTTACGGAACCACATTTTCCCTCCTGTATTACCCATGGGATAGGGTCCGGAAGGGAAAGAGAAACTGACTCCGATGGCAGATAAGGTTTTCCCTTCCTGCTCGCACCTAGTCAAAGTATCTTTCACTTGGGGCCCAAAAAGAGATGAACCATCAAAGGGGACGTTAGTGAAGGAAGACTTGAAAAATTCCGTAGAATTACAAAGACACATCCACAAATGTCTCCTGAGGGATATTCCTGCTCGACTGCCCTACTCGCTCCATCTGCCATGTATGAGGTCAGCCTCATGGAGGAGTTAGCTATGCAAGTAAGGGTGGAGAGCTGCGCGGAAACCTTATCCATGGAACCCGGAGCTACTGAACCCTGGAGGGTGTCTCCTAACTCTATCAGGAGACCCTCTGAAGATGAGTAAAATTAGTCAGATAATTCAGCGATCTTAGTGCAAATGCCGCTGAAGAAAAAGACTAACTATAGCAAAAATAGTTTTACTTAGCCAACGAGCCAGTAAGACACAACCTCTAAACTTTCGCGGCAAACGAGATCTGGGGATTTGCTGCGAGGCACCATGGAATAGGGGCTAGCCTTGAGCCAGTAAAAGCTCTTGAGCTTTAGTATCGGCTGAGTCAGAGCCGAATATTGGCACCGAACCTATCCAGCAAGAATTACAGTGAGATACGACTACATAACATCAACCATTTAGTCTTTAAACACAGTATGCACGAGATGCACATACACAATTTCAGTGGAGTCAAAAATCTTGCATACAAAGTTGCCAAGAACACACACTTCAACCACAACACAGTGTCCACTACAAGCACAGGTCAACTTATGCCAACACTAAAACACAATCTTTACAAACCTCAAATACCTCCTAAGCCTATAAACAGCAATATCTATCCCTCAGCAATCTCTAAAGCATTCACCAAAATCAACACCAACCACCACATTTACTCCTAAATCCAGTACAGCCCCAAGAGTAAAGCCCATAAGGCAAGTAAACACATTACTAAGAACTATTCTCACAGAGGAATTGACTGTACGACACACAGATACCTCTGTCACCAGACTTGAACAAAATAACTGTTAGTTGCTTATCTGCAGCTAGGATCTGCCAAGTTAAGCGTGCACAATTCATTACACTACAAGTACCACTATGACCATCTTAGTCCATGTGGGCGTTAATGACCTGGGACACACCTCCCTAGACAATACGAAGAGTGATATTGATCTCTCTGAACATGTCTCAGGCAGGTATGTGCCCTCGTATTGAGCAGCATTCTACTCCCACCAAGAATGATGCCACGATATGAAAGAAAGATGGACTCCAATAATTGGCTTAGTTTGTGTTTTTCCAGAGGGATTCAATATTTGTTGTCATGGGAGGGCATGGTTAACAAACCATTGCCTTGCAAAGGATGGCCTGCACCTATCTACCCTAGACTTGCAAATATTGGCTAAAGCTTTATCTACCCTTTACTGCTTTTTTAGGTAATGCCAAACTGACAAATCTACAAATCTACCAACATAGCAAATAAAACCCCACAGAAAAGTACAGTTGTGTACACTTACCATGAATGTAGATGTTCGAGTGTATTCAGTGTTGCAGTCATTACATTTGGGTAATCCTGCTGGCAGGTTGCCCTCAGTCAGCCTGAATTCCAAAGTCTTGGGTCCTGCGTCGGCTGCTGTCGCCCCTTCCCTGACGTCAGGTCGTCAGGAGTATAAAAGAACTAGCTGATGCCATTTTCTTCAGTTTTTCTTGCCCCAGATGTCAAGTGCCCCCAAAAGGGTAGCCAAAATTTATAAATCTATGTATATATAAAACATACACGCACCAATATAAACTTCACCTTCATCTACAAGCAAATACACTACATAGGTTGCATAGATCAGAGAAGGAAAGATAAGTTCCAGCAGAAGTAAGGGGGATGGCGGGTGGGTAACCTGGACTGCAACAGTGAATACACTCGAACATCTACATTTATGTTAAGTGTACACAACTGTACTATGTTCTTTGTGTTTCACTGTTGCAGTCATTATATTTGGGTAGAGTCCCAAAGCTATGGTTGGGGGGCTGGAACTAGACCGTATTAGGAGTGGCTATGAGGCCCTGCAGAACTGCAGTGGCAAAGCCTGCCCTGGATTTAGAATAAAGTGGCAGATGGTAATGCTTTGTAAAGGTGTGCACTGAACTCAGAGTAGCAGCCTCTAAAATGTCTTTGGTTGGTACTCCCCTGAGACAGGCTGCTGAAGTGGCTGCAGCTCTGGTTGAATGTGGCCTAATACCCTTAGGCACTGGCTTGCCATGGTGTAAATAGCAGAAACGAATGCAGTGGGCCTACCCACTTTGAAATGGTCTGCTTTGAGATAGCCTTTCCTTGTGATCCTGCAGCATATGCCACTAGTAATTGCTCTGTTTTCCTGAAAACTTTGGTTCTGTCCAAGCAGAATCTAAGCTGTCTGTGTACGCCTAAAGAATGCAGAATTATCTCCCCCTTGTTCTATGGATTTGTATAAAAAGTTGGCAGATGAATAGTTTGGTTAAGAGCCACACTGGACACCACCTTAGGCATAAAAGTTGGGTTTGTCCTCAGAGAGAACCTGTCTGGATAAAAAATGATAAAAGGTTCCACAGCCATGAGTGCCTGTAGCTCTGAAACAGGTCTTGCAGAAGTTATTGCTAGGAGCAGAGCTGTTTTCCAAGATAAAAACTTTATATCAGCAGTAGTAGCTGGCTCAAAAGAAGGCAGGGTGAGTTTTTCCAAGACATAGTTGAGGTCCCATGCAGGTATTGGTGATCTCCTTGGAGGCCTTAAATTTTTGGCTCCTCTGAGGTACTGCTTTAATAAAGGATGAGAAAAGACTGGTGGTTCTGTACTGTAATGAGCCGAAATGGCTGAGGCATGAATTTTAATTGATGAAAAAGACAGGCCTTTGTCCAACATTTCAGTTAAGTATTGCAAAATCTGAGGAATATTTGGTACAGCTGTATCAGTTCCTTGTGCCTGGTTCCAAGCAGAGAATCTCTTTCATTTTCCAGCATAAGATTTTCTAGTACTAGGCCTTCTGGCTTCCAAAATGACATCCATCACAGCTTTACTGAGAAGTGTGTTTTGTATGACTACATTATCCGCCATGCTGCCAGGCTTAAAGTACTGAGTTGGCTGTGCAGGATCTGATTGTTTTGCTGGGATAGTAGATAAGGTATTTGAGGTAAGGCCGCTGGGCACTGAGACAAGTTCCTTAGGATTGGATACCAGTACTGGCGGGGTCAGTCTGGGGCAATCAGTATCATCTTTGACTTCTCTTGTCTGACTTTTAGGAGTACCTTGGGGAGGAGAGGCAGTGGAGGAAAGGCATATACTGATAGGCGTTTCCAGCTGAAAGATAGGATGTCCACTTTCTATGCTTGTCTGTGATAAGTCCTTGTGCAGAATCTTTTTAGTTGGTAGTTGTGAGGGAAGGCAAATAGATCTATGTCTGGGCATCCCCATTTCCTTGTTATCATGCTAAAGACTTGTGGATCCAGCTGCCACTCGTGGGGATCCATGAGGCTTCTGCTTAGTTCATCTGCCAGAGTGTTTTCCTTTCCTGGCAGGAATTGTGCCTGCAGATGTACTTGGTAAGTCAATGCTGTGGTTCCACAAAGTCATGGCTAGTCTGCAAAGAGGGTAAGAATGTGTGCCCCCCTGCTTGTTTATATACCACATGACCGTGGTTTTGTCTGCCTTTATCAGTAGTTGTCCCGGATGAAGAAGATCCTTGAAGGCTGTCAGGGCATTTTGAACAGCTAGCATCTCTTTTAGATTGATATGTAGATGCATTTGGTTTGAGGACCATGTGCCCTGAATGCATCTTCCTGCCATGTGGGCCCCCCAGGCATAATCTGATGCATCCGTTGTTAGTGTCTGCCTGGCTGGGGGTAACGTGAATGGCTGTCCCTTGTTCTGGTGACAAGCCTTCGCCCACCATCGAAACTTCTGTTGCAGACAGGGAATGAAAGTAATCATTATTTCCAGGCTGTGACAATGTTGAGTCCAAACACTTTTTAGGTACCATTGAAGTTTCCTCATATGCAGTCTTGCATATGGAATTAGTAGGATGCAGGATGCCATGAAGCCCAAAGCCTGCAGAATTTTTCTTGCAGATAACTGGGCCTTTGTTGCCAACATTCTGAAATAGGTAGTCAGTTGCCTTTGTTTGTCTGGTGTGAGATAAGCAGTCTGGGCAGTTGTATTTAAGCTTGCACCCAGGAATATTATCTCTTGAGAGGGTACTAGTTATAATTTCTTTTCGTTGACTGTGTACCCTAGGCATGTTAGAAGTCTTTTCACAAACGCCAGATGCTGTAGAAGAATGTCCTTGTTCTCTGCTTGAATTAGACAGTCGTCCAAGTAAGGATATATTTGTATTCCTCTTTGTCTGCAGAATGCAATTACTGGTGCTAGGCACTTTGTAAAGACCCTGGGCACAGTAGATAAGCCAAAGGGCAGTGCAGAGAATTGGTAATGCATTGCGCCAGCCTTGAATCTGAGGTATCTTCTGCATGATTGACTGATTGGGACATGCAGGCATGCCTCTTTTAGGTCTAAAGTTACAAGCCAAGCATTCTTGCCCAGCATGGGCAGAAGCTGCTGCACACTCAACATTTTGAATTTTGGTATATCCAGGAATGTGTTCAGAATAGACAAGTCCAGTATTGATCTCCAGGCCTTGTCCTTTCTGGGTCCAAGAACAGTCTTGAGTAAAATCCTTGTCCCTGCTCTTGCTGTGGTACTTGTTGAATGGCCCCCCATGTCCATGAGGGATGAGACTTGTTTTTGCGCCTCCGCCCATTGATTTTGTGGCAGATCTGGCCAGCTGTTTGCCTTTGGCAGGGTATGGAAATGGAACTTGTAACCTTGTGACACTATATTTAGAACAGGTGGGTTATAATGTGCCAATTTTGAGAAAAAAGTACTAATTTCCCCCTAAGGGTGCTGCCAGGAGATAAGTGCTTGGTGCAGGCAGGGGCAAGTCATTGGGACCGTTTCCTGTATGGTTGTGATTTGTCTTTGCCAACTTTGGAGGTAGAAGCACCCCATTGCTTAGACCTGTATGATCCTTGCACCTGGGATCTGCCCCTATGAGGTCTGTCTGACACAGGAAAGAACAAATTCTTTGTAGGCCAGTGTCTACTAAACCTAGGTGGCTGTACTTGTAAAAAAATCTTTGACAGTTTGCATAGATTTAGTTTTGTCCTCCACTTTCTTTAACACCTCTTCTGCTTCAACACCAAATAAAGTATCATGCTGTAAAGGTGCATCTAATAATTTAACTTTGACATGATCAGGCAGATTTTGTTCCTTTAACCAAGCATGCCTCCTAACTACAGAACCTGTAACTGCGGCCCTGCAGGAGGCCTCCAAATAATCAAAACCACATTGCAAAGTATGCTTTCCAACTTGTTCAGCTGCATGCAATAAATCCTGCATTGCCTTGCTTTCTGCACAGAGTTTAACAACATTTTCTGTTTAAGCAATGCCATGACATGTTGCTGATATTTGAGCATATGAAACTGACAGTTTAAGGTCCTTATAGCTAAGGTAGCAGATGTGTAAACCTTTTTTCCCCATATATCCAGTGCCCTAGAATCTCTGTCAGAGGGGGTAATTTTTTTGCAGTGGAAGCCTTAACTCCTTTGGGACCCTGTGACATAGTTTCTGGGTCTGCAGCAGGGTTTTTAAAAATAAAATTATGAGAGACAGGAACCCTGTAATATCTGTCAGGCTTAACAAGAGCAGAAGGTAAGGAGTCAAGGGTCAGACTAGACTCTGAAAAGACATCATCTACAATGTCTAACAGGTGGAATGGCTAGAGGTCTGTGTTGAGGTAGTAAAAGGAAATCCCTGAGCCTCTTTTTAGATTCTGAAAAATCTTGGCTCTCCCAGTGGAAATGCTCCTTCATTGTATGCAAGATTTCCCCAAAAGAACAGTCCTCATGAGGAGAAGCTGAAGGTATAGATTCTTCAGCATCAGAATCCTCATAGGGGGGAAGAGAACATTCCTGATCATAAGAAGAATCAGAAGAAATAGAAGACTGATCTGTAGATTCATAGTCGGTCTCTTGCCAAGGCCTCTTATCAGGAGGGGGATGGGAACCCCTGGATCAAGGTAATCAAGTCTTCGGCCATTTTGAGCATCTGTTTTTTAGGCAGAGAGGCCTGTCCACGTGGCTCTTGAGTTTGTTTCTTTGCTTTAGAAGGTGCTTCAGTCTTTGCCTTTGAAGCTGAAGTTGGTTTAATGTAAAGATGTTTAGGTCTGAATACACCCGCAGAAGCCGGTGCCTACTCAGCGGCTCCAGACCCATCTGAGGGAATAGTGTCCGAGGCTCCAATACCTTGAGTTTCCAGTGGCATAGCCGACTCCACGTGGGAGTCGGTAGCGGCCTGCGACTCTAAAGTAGCAGGCGTCAGGGGCTGCGAAAGCGCCTCACTGAGAACCGGCGACTGGCTTAGGAGAAGTTTCGTCATCGGTTTTGGGCCTCGGTTGTTTATCTCTCTCCTTTTCTTTGCATTTTTTTGTTACCTCCGGTAGTCGGATGGCTATCAGACGACATTTCTGGGTAATTAAACCGGCGTCCAAAATAGTTTAAGGCAAAATCATACCAACACTTAATAGTGCGTTGGTTAAATCTAGCACAAAACTGACAACCAGAAATGCTGTGATCAGGGCCTAAGCAAGGAATACAGTAAGAATTAAAGTCCTTATGAGGTATTTGCTTTCCACAAGAAATACAATTAACTTTTTCTGACATAGTCTGGAGCAAGAAAAAAGTTTCCCCAACGGGGTACTTAGCTTTATTGAAGACTTTGGGTCTGAAACGAAAATCTCAGGTGTCGGCTGACTGGCAATTGCGAACTGCTTCTGCTTCGGGCATCATGCGGCAAGAAAGAAAGAAGAAAATGGCATTGGCTACTTCTTTTATACTCCTGACGACCTGATGTCAGGGAAGGGGCGACAGCAGCCGACGCAGGACCCAAGACTTTGGAATTCAGGCCGACTGAGGGCAACCTGTCAGCAGGATTACCCAAATGTAATGACTGCAACAGTGAAACACGAAGAAAGTACAGTTGTGTACACTTACCATAAATGTAGATGTTAGAGTGTATTCACTGTTGCAGTCATTACATTTAGGGTAATCCTGCTGGCAGGTTGCCCTCAGTCGGCCTGAATTCCAAAGTCTTGGGTCCTGCGTCGGTTGCTGTCGCCCCTTCCCTGACGTCAGGTAGTCAGGGGTATAAAAGATGCAGACAATGCCATTTTCTGTAGTTTTGCTTGCCCCAGATGTCAGGTGCCCCCAAAAGGGTAGCCAACATTTATAAATCTATGTATATATAAAACATACATGCACCAATATAAACTTTACCTTCATCTACAAGCAAATACACCACATAGGTTGTATAGATCAGAGAAGGAAAGATAAGTTCCAGCAAAAGTAAGGGGGATGGCTGGTGGTTAACCTGGACTGCAACAGTGAATACACTCGAACATCTACATTTATGGTAAGTGTACACAACTGTACTATGTTCTTCGTGCTTCACTGTTGCAGTCATTACATTTGAATATAGTCCCAAAGCTATGGTTGGGGGGCTGGAGCAGCTATGAGGCCCTGCAGAGCTGCAGTGGCAAAGCCTGCCCTGGATTTAGAGTAAACTGGCAGATGGTAATGCTTTGTAAAGGTGTGCACTGAACTCCAAGTCGCAGCCTCTAAAGTGTCTTTAGTTGGTACTCCCCTGAGAAAGGCTGCTGAAGTGGCTGCAGCTCTGGCTGAATGTGGCCTAATGCCCTTAGGCACTGGCTTGCCATGCTGTGAATAGCAAAATCGAATGCAGTGGCCTATCTACTTTGAAATAGTTTGCTTGGAGATGGCCTTTCTTTGTGATCCTGCAGCATATGCCACTAGTAATTGCTCTGTCTTCCTGAAAACAGTTAGTTATTTACTCACCATAACGATCGATGTATGTGGTACATCTCTCACCTACATTCCTTACTCATGGGTTCTGAGCAGAGAATCGGCTCCGACTCGGCCAAATTTTCTAGCACGAAGTCTCTAATTGGCTGGGCTAACCCGGTATCCCAAGATGCACCTCGCCCTAGCACCAGATCTTGTTTGCAAGCATACCAATCATAACCCATACTCAATCAACACTGGAAGAAATTCCAACCAGATAAAGGAACACAATCACTGAACTTCAGAGCCAATATTCTTCCAAATCCTTTAGGAAGGGGGCAGGTGGGAGGGTACATAGGAATGTAGGCGAGATGGACCACATACATCGATCGTTATGGTAAGTACATAACTAACTGATGTTATGTGGTCCTATCTCACCTACATTCCTTACTCATGGGACAGCGTCCCCAGCACCTCTATCCTGGGAGGCGCATAGGAAGATACTCCTGAGAACCGTGGAACCAAAGGAAGCCCAGCCCCTAGAAGCCAGGTCCAGCTTGTAAGGAGTAATAAAAGTGTTGGGAGAGGCAGCACAAATATCATCCATGGAAAGCTATTGATGTAGACATAGCCCTGGTAGAATGAGCCTTGACGGGAAAGGGTAAAGTTCTACCTGTTGAGTAGATGAATGAAATACAATCTTTGATCCATTTAGAAATTGTGCACTTGGAAATAGGGCAACCTGCCCTGTTTTCTGAAAAGGACACAAACAGTTGATCAGATTTCCTAACATGCTTAGTCTTATGCAAATAAAATCTCAGTTGCCTGCGCACATCCAACTGATGAAACCTGAACTCTGCTTTATTGGAAAAGTTCGGAAAGAACACTTGTAGCTCAATAGATTGATGTAGATTGACAGTGGATGACACCTCCGGAAGGAAGGAAGGGTTAAGCCTCAGGGAAACTCTGTCCTTATGAAAGATCAAATACGGAGGTTTAATGGACAAAGCTTGAAGTTCTGATAGCCATTACATCGGCCAGGAGGGTATCATAAAAAACATCTTCCAAGATAAGAACTTTAAGTTACAAGTGGCAGCAGGCTCAAAGGGTGGTGATGTCATAGCTTGCAGCACAAGGTTCAGGTCCCATGGCAGTACAGGTTCTGAAACAGGGGGACGAAGTAACCAAGCGCCTTTTAGAAAGGCTTTACAGAGTTTGTGGCCCATAAGAGAGCGCTCGTAAGATGTGTGGAAATTGGAAATTGCAGCCAACTGTACTTTAATGGCAGCGGGCACGGAGCCCTGATGGAACAACATGGCTAAAAAATCTAAGACCGACGGAATAGGGGCTGTGAAGGGGTCCAAACCTTGGGCCTGAGCCAAAACAGAGAATCTCCACCATTTGCTGGAATAAATCTTCCTGGTGGAAGACTTATGAGAAGAAGACAAGATGTGCACCACTTCAGGTGAAAAGGAATGTCGTCTGACTAGCGACGGAAGTGGAGCAGTCAGGCTGTCAACCTGAGAGTTCGCAGGGATGGATGAAGTTGTCCTAACATGTGAATCAGGAGGTCCGGCACTGGGTACAGAGTCCACGGACCATCCAGTGCGTACCATTGAAGAAAAGGAAACCATACTTGTCGAGGCCAGTGTGGAGCAATAAGGATCATCCTGCTTCCCACGGATATAGCTTTCTGTATCACTCTTGGTAATAGAGGAAACGGAGGGAAAGCGTAGACCATACCTGGGGGCCAATCATGAGCTAGAGCATCCCTGGGTGACTCCCCCTGTGGGGGGATCAGAGTGAAGTACTTACTGCATTTGACATTGAGGGGGCTGGCGAAGAGATCGCAGCAAGGCTGACCCCACCTCTTGAAGATCTGAACCGCTACTCGGTTGTTCAGGGACCACTCGTGGGGCATCAGAATAGATCTTCTTAGCCTGTCCGCTATCACGCTGGACTTCCCCGGAATGTGCATTGCCACCAGAAACCGTTGGGAAGACACTGCCCACTGCCACACTCGCATGGCCTCTCTGCAGAGGGGAAAAGATTTGGTTCCCCCCTGCTTGTTCAGGTACCACATTACGGACATGTTGTCAGAGGGAACTGCGATCGTTCCCCGAGGTAGAGTGTCTTGGAGTGCTCGCAACACCAGAAACACTGCTCTCATCTCCAGAACATTGATGAGCAAGTGTACCTCGTGATCTTGCCAGGTGCCGTGGACCGTCCTGCCTAGATAATGCCCCCCCACCCCATCTGGGAGGCGTCCGTGGTCAACGTGGCCACTGGAGAGATACGAATCAAGCTCCTTCCTCTGTCCAGATTGGAGGAGCATAGCCACCAGTGGAGGTCCTGTTTGCATCGTTCCGTGAGAAGTATCAGGTGGGAAAGAGGAAGCTTCTGAAAGGACCACTGAACTGACAGGAGCCACTGTAGGATCCGCATGTGTAACCTGGCCAGAGGTACCAGCATGATGGTGGAGGCCATGGATCCCAAGAGCTGAAGAACTAACCTGGCCTGAACTTTTCTGAGGGGCAACAGTGCGTGGATCTGAGACTGCAACACTCTTATCCTGTCCTGTGGCAGAAAGGCACGCATTTGAATAGAGTCTAGCTCTGCGCCTATAAAAACAACATGCTGTGTAGGCTGCAAGGCAGACTTTTCCCAGTTCAATGTAATTCCTAGACGTTGGCAAAGTGAGATGGTCGTCTCCCTGGCTTGAACGAGCAGATGCCTGGTGGGGGTGGCAAGAAGTCAGTCGTCCAGATACGGAAACGCCTGGAATCCTAGACGTCTCAGGTGAGCTGTTACCACTGCCAAACACTTGGTAAACACCCTGGGGGCTGTGGTGAGACCAAAGGGCAGGGCATGGAACTGGAAGTGACTGGGTCCTAACCGAAGTGTAAATGACTCCTGGATGCCTTCTCCATTTTGATGTGGTAGTAGGCATCCTTGAGATCGATGGAGCACATCCATACTCCTTTCTCCAGCAGTGGGAAAAATGGACTGAAGTGTGACCATCTGGAACATGGACTTCAGAACGTAGTGATTCAGTCGACTGAGATCCAGAATGGGTCTCAGGTCCCCTGTTTTTTCAGCACCAAAAAGAGTCGTGAGTAAGTTCCTGATCCGACATGGTCTGAGGGGACTGGTTGGACGACTCCTTTTTCTAGCAGCTTTGCAACTTCTAGTGCTGCTTGATCCTGTTGACTGGGTGGGACATCCGGGATCCTTCTGACTGGGGGGAGGGGGTGTCAACGCAAAGGGAATAGTGTAACCACCGGTAACTATTCGAAGCACCCAACGATCCTGGGTGATGCTTTCCCAGGCTTCCGGATGCAACGAAATTTGACCCCCGACTGGCTACGGAATAGCAGTTGGGCAACACCTCAGGAATGCTGGAAGGAAGAGCCGCAAAAGGAATCGCGGTTTCCCAAGTTGCGGGGGCCTCCTCTGCCTCTAGGATGGCGTCTTCTGGAATAATTCCCTCCCCTCTGCCTCTGGAGGGGGCCTCACCTTGAGCTGCGGGAAAGGACCTCTGAGACTTTTTGAACCACATTCTCCCTCCTCTCTGAGCCTTGGGATAAGGCCTAGAAGGGAGAGAAAAACGGGCCCCTACGGCAGATAGGGTCTTTCCCTCTTGTTCGCATTTGGTGAGGGTGTGTCACTTTGGGTCCGAAGAGAGATGACCCATCAAAGGGGGATTCAGTGAAGGAAGATTTAAAGGCCTCCGCGAAATGACACAGGCGTATCCAGGCTTGCCCTCTAAGAGCTGCGCCTGAGCTAGCTGCACTACTCACCCCTTCGGCTGCATAAAATACGAGCCTCATAGACGAGTTGACAATGGAACCTAGGGTAGACAACTGGGCGTTAACAGTCTGCGCTACCGCCTCAGGCATGTTACCCGTCAGAGTATCTCCTAGCTCCTTCAGGAGATCTCTTTGGAGCAGAGTAAAATGACAGAGGTAATTCAATGACCATAAGGTAAATGTCGCCGAAGACAGGGTATGCATCCCATACCGGTCCATATTCCTGGACTCCTTGTTAGGAGGATGGACTGAAGAAGAAGCCTATGCAACTTCCTGCTGAGTGGCTGCCGCCACAACCAAGGCATCTACCGAAACCCTTTTGGTAAGGAACTCTTTGCCCAGGGGAGCAGACAGGAACTTGTTTGGATGTCTGGGCACCGGTTCCACGGAATCAGGGTTCTCCCACACCCTTCGACAAATCAAGTCCAGGAGTTCGTCCAAGGGTGGAGACACCCAGGAGGCGGAGGGTTGAGCTCTGAAGGCCTTGAGGAATACAGACTCCTCCTCAGAGGGGGTCTTGGAAGGCCAGTTGCCTCTCTGTCTCAAAATCTCCAGGATGTCAGAGAAAGAGACATCATCGGAGGATGACTTGGGGGACCCCTCTGATTCCTCGAGGTTGGTATCGGAAGTGAGGGACTCGTCCTGGGAGTCGATGTGCTTCCTCTTGCACGACTTCTTACTGGGAGGCTCCTCAGGCACCGACTGAGGGGCCCTCAGAAAATAGGGGACCACTCAAGGGGGTATCCCCAGACCTTCGGGCTCCACCATCCATGGAGACAGGGGCCTCAGAGGCTCTATCCGGGGTGTAAGGGGACGGAGTGACCGATACCGGTGATGTACCTGATGACCTGGCCAGGGTGCTCCTCATCGCCTCGAAGGCCGGTCCCCCCGAGTCCGAGGATCGACCAGTCTCAGAGACCACGACGAGAGTAGAGATTCCCCGAGCCGAAGCACCGAGAGGGAGGCTCGGAACAGACAGGAGTCCCGAGGTATCCCCCTCGGGGTCCGACAGAGGAAACAAGAGTGCTAAAACCAGAGGACGGAGCCGACCTGGTTGGAGCCGAAGCCGGCTCCGATAAGACTCAACTGGGGTATCGGAGCCGACACTAGAACATTACTCGGTGCGGAGCACTCCGGCTCCGTCGACGCATGGGTGTTCGGAGGAGGAATCATTGGTACAAGAATGGGAACCGGCTCCAGATCCGACTGGGTCGGAGCAGAAAACAGTTTTGCTAACACCGGCGACTGTAGGAGCCTCTGGACCACCCTATCCACATCCAAATCAGACAGCCTAGAGGATTTGGAAGAAATAGGAGATCTGGATCTCCCAACTGGAGACCCATGCCTGACACTGGGTGACCGGCTCCGAACAGGTTCTAATAGTATCGGAACCGAGGTCGACTCCAGTACAACAGCTACCTCCTGCAGCCCAGAGGACAATGGAGACGAGGAGGTAGTATCCATTTCAGAGTCCTTCTCCTTCGGCCCCGAGGACAGTGGAGCCGAGGAGGAAGTATCCAATCTACAAACCTTCTCCGATGGCTCTGAAGCAGCAGACTGAGCCGGAGATCTTTTCTTGGCCTTAGGAGGCTTAGACTTAGTACTAGAAGACGAAGACGACTCCAAGGCCTCCTCAAAGGAGGGCTTGATCAGACCCTTCAAAATCAGTTTGTTTTTACGTTCCTGCAGTACCCTAGGGCTGAACACATGACAGAAACAGCAGGACTCTAAGTGAATAGCACCAAGACAATACACACAGATAGAGTTCCCATCTGTTATGGACATTTTATAGCCACATTTTGTACACTTTTTAAACCCAGAGGGTTTATGTTCCTTCAGTTCTTTCGACATGGTAAGCAAACTGTGCCACTCACACCGACAAAGATAACACAAAGAAGGCGGGAAGACCAACAACCACTTAAAGGACAAGGAAACTCTAATTTAAACGCTTCCTAAGAGGGGTTCCACCAACAACACGAACACAGCACAAAACTACAAGGGGACACACTGGACAGGACTAGGCCCTCTAACTTAAACGGGCCTAGCCCGCAACAACAGTAGGGATACCACAAACTCTAAACTCTCAAGACTCACACAAATACTAGTCCGACACAAGGTCCAATAAAAGGACAGCTATCAAAATAGCTTTTGTGAAAAAAATAGACTGCTAAAATACTTAGAAGTATTCTAAAAAGGTACTTAGCCACAGCCAAGCGAGACCACATCCTAACTCTACGAGCAGCAAACGAGATCTGGGGCTAGGGCGAGGTGCATCTTGGGATACCGGGTTAGCCTAGCCAATTAGAGACTTAGTGCTAGAAAATTTGGCCGAGTCGGAGACGATTCTTGGCTCCAAACCCGTGAGTAAGGAATGTAGGCAAGATAGGACCACATAACATCTTTAGTTTTGTCCGAATAGAATCTAAGTTGTCTGTGTATGTCCAAAGAATGCAGAATTCTCTCCCCCTTGTTCTGTGGATTTGGATAAAAACTTGGCAAATGAATAGTTTGGTTAAGAGCCACACTGGACACCACCTTAGGCATAAATGTTGGGTTTGTCCTCAGACCCTGTATGGATAAAAAATGATAAAAGGTTCCACAGCCATGAGTGCCTGTAGCTCTGACACTCGTCTTGCAGAGCTGTTTTCCTAGATAAAAACTTTATATTAGCAGTAGCAGCTGGCTCAAAAGGAGGTAGGGTGAGTTTTTCCAAGACATAATTGAGTTCCCATGCAGGTATTGGCGACCTCCTTGGAGGCCTTAAATTTTTGGCTCCTCTGAGGTACTGCCTTAAAGGATGAGAAAAGATTGGTGGCTCTGTATTGTAATGAGCCGAAATGGCGGATGCATGAATTTTAATTGATGAAAAAGATAGGCCTTTGTCCAGCATCTCAGTTAAGTATTGCAAAATCTGAGGAATATTTGGTACAGCTGTATCAGTTCCTTGAGCCTGGTTCCAAGCACAAAATCTCGTCCATTTTCCAGCATAGGATTTCCTAGTACTAGGCCTTCTGGCTTCCAAAATGACATCCATCACAGCTTTACTGAGAGGTGTGCTTTGTATGGCTACATTATCCGCCATGCTGCCAGGTTTAGAGTCCTGAGTTGGCTGTGCAGGATCTGATTGTTTTGTTGGGACAGTAGATGAGGTATTTGAGGTAAGGTCCAGGCTGGGCACTGAGACAAGTTCCTTGAGATCTGATACCAGTACTGGCAGGGCCAGTCTGGGGCAATCAGTGTCATCTTTGGTTTCTCCTGTCGGACTTTTAGGAGTACCTTGGGGAGGAGAGGCAGTGGAGGAAAGGCATATACTGATAGGTTTTTCCAGTTGAAAGATAAGGCGTCCTCTTTCCATGCTTGTCTGTGATATGACCGTGGTGTTCTGTCTTTATCAGTAGTTGTCCCGGATGAATTAGGTCCTTGAAGGCTGTCAGTGCATTTCGAACAGCTAGCATCTCTTTTTGATTGATATGTAGATGCATTTGGTTTGTGGACCAGGTGCCCTGAATGCCTCTTCCTGCCATGTGGGCCCCTCAGGCATAATCTGATGCATCCATTGTTAGGTTCTGCCTGGCTGGGGGTAGTGTGAATGGCTGTCCCTTGTTTTGGTGACAAGCCTTCGCCCATTGAAACTCCTGTTTTAGGCAGGGAATGAGAGTAATCATTGTTTCCAGGCTGTGGCAATGTTGAGTCCAGACACTTTTTAGGTACCATTGAAGTTTCCTCATATGCAGTCTTGCATATGGAATAAGTAGGATGCAGGATGCCACGAAGCCCAAAGCCTGCAGAATTTTTCCTGCAGATAACTGGGCCTTTGTTGCCAATCCTTTGAAATAGGTAGTCAGTTGCCTTTGTTTGTCTGGCGTGAGATAAGCCATCTGGGCAGTTGTATTAAAGCTTGTACCCAGGAATATTATCTCGAGGGGGTACTAGTTTTGATTTATTTTCGTTGAATGTGTACCCTAGGCATGTTAAAAGTCTTTTCACAAACGCCAGATGCTGTAGTAGAATTAGAAGTTATGTACCTACCATAACGTTCCATGTTAGTTGTCTTCTCTCGCCTTCTTTCTTGCTGGATGGGTTCGGAGCCGATCCTCGGCTCCGACTCGGCACTTGCTTTAGCTTGAGAACTCCTTTTACCAGCTCGAGGCAACCCTATATCCCATGATGCAAGGCGGAACTACCTCAGATCTCGTTTGGCAGCTAACCTACCCTGCTAAGGACTAACCTAACATAATTAGGAAAACAAGATCATAAAAAGAGTCCTCATATGAAGGCTCAGGAGGAAACAACCTGATAGGAACTCTTCAAGATCTGTCCAGGCCAGGGGGTAGGAGGGAGGGACGCAAGAAAGAAGGCGAGAGAAGACAACTAACATGGAACGTTATAAGTGAAAAAAACGAACCACAAACTTTGTAAAAAACACAGATGCAGAGTTGCCAAATAATCCAAAAGAGCCGACAACCTTAACGCTCTTTTATTGTGAATAAAATACAGCGTTTTCGCTACCAAAGTGTAGTAGCTTCTTCAGAGGCAAGAAAACACAGTAAAAAAGGCGCCAAACCATTTATAATAAACACACTTTAGCTCAATTAAAATTAATGGGCAATTAACACTATCAAATTACCCCATCTTTTCTAAAAACATACACTCAAAGCATCAACAGTTTCTTCAATATGTCTAAACGGACAGTCTTCACTCTAAATAAAAATAAAATAACCTCTAAAGTTATTATAATATGTGATAGTAAAATGCAAAGTAAGTTTATAAACAATATTAATTCATATAACATAAAATAAACTAACTATTATTCTTAAATAAAAAACCTTACTCTAATCTATACTTTTAGCGTAAATAAGCCCTGTATTTTAATACTGGAGCGATATTACAGCTCTCATTTAGCCCTGGGAGATTAAAGGCGTCCAACTTGAGTTGCCATTCTAACTCTAAAATCTCCAGCAATAGAGAAGTAGGGCCACCCCTAAAAGATTTATGTAAACAATCTATGCCCATAAAAACGAAGTTGTGGCCCGGATTTATTTCTACATGCTTTGCTAAGGCATTTTCACTCTTGTTATTTCTAATGGCGTAGCTATGCTGGTATATACGCTCCCTGAATTTTCTATCGGTTTTACCGATATAAAATGCCGAGCAGCAAACACAAAAAGCTGCATATATGACAGATTTAGTTTCACAGTTAATCCTACTGTTTATTTCATACTTTTTCTGTCCTATATCAAAAGAATTTCCTGCACGTACTACATGACACCAGTTACATGCTCCACAAGTGAAACAACCTCTTGTTCTAGTAAAACTTGTCTGCTTAGGTTGATTTCTTTGCAACAGTTCCTTTATATTAGTACCTCTTCTGAATGTAATTTTTGGTTTAATCCCTAGTTTCTCTACCAAAAAAAGAATTATTGGTAATAAAATACCAATTTTTCTCAATAATTTCAGAAATTTGCCTTGAATTCAGATTAAAGGTAGTTGTAAAACTCAAAGAAAACTCCTTAATGAAATTCTCGTTATTAATAGTTAAAGGCAAAGCATTTGTTTGCAACTCTGTTATAGTAACTGTACTTTCAGAAAGAGTACCACTTTTTTCATATATTAATGGCCTAAAAAATCCCCTTTCTCTCTTTCTAGTTACCTCTACTACTAGTTCCTCTACCATGGTCTTTGGGTAACCACGATTAGTAAAGAAACCTGTTAGTAGAACACATTCACTTTCAAAGTCCTTAAAATCACTACACATTCTAACCGCCCTAACTAATTGACCCTTAATTATAGCTCTTTTTAATTTAAAGGGGTGGGCGCTAGTGTAATGTAAGAAACTATTCACATAAGTCTCTTTTCGAAAAATGGATGAGACAAACCTAAAATTATTTAGGTCTTTTTTAAGTTTAACATCCAAATAATCAATCTCATACACCGCAAATTTGAAAGTGAATTTAAGAAAGGAAGTTGTCTGATTGAGAAAATCAACAAATGATTGAGCTACTTGATCATCACCTTTGAAGAGTATAAAAATATCATCCAGGAATCTGGTGTAATACCCTATTTTTTCTTTCCAATCTGGGTGATTAAGTACGAACTCCCTCTCCCAATATGCCATAAACATGTTGGCCACTATGGCACCACAGGGGGAGCCCATTGCTACTCCTCGTTTCTGGATGTAATAATCTTTATCAAAGATGAAAAAGTTCGAAGACAAAACTATGTCTAACAGTTCCGTGATGTTATTTATTTCAGTTCTAGGAGCTTTTAATTCAATCAGTAGTAGTTCCAACCACTCAATAACCTCTAGATGTGGTATAGAGGTATATAAGTCGACTACGTCGATTGTTAAAAAATTATAGGAATTATCAAAGCCTATATCGTTAATACTTGTAAGAAAGCTCCAAGAATCTTTACAAATACTAGGCACCATTTTAAGGTACTTAGATAGTAAAAAGTCTATGTATTTCGCTGATGGGTAAGAGATGGAAGACCTCCCATCGACCAGTGCTCTCATAGGGGGGTCAACCAGGCATTTATGCACCTTAGGTATACCAAACATTACCGGAGTTCTAGGCTGGGAAATATTGATATAGTCATAGGTGTCTAGGTCGATTCTTCCTTCTATGAATAAGTCCCTATAGTATCCCTTAATTCTATTGATACTAACATTCATTTCATTAAGAGAAGAAGTATTGTAGGCTGGGGAATCCAAAACTTTTACCATTTTATCATTATACTGGTCAGTTTCAAAGACAGCCAGCCCACCCCCTTTGTCAGGTTTCATAAACCTGACAGAAAGGTCCCTTAAATGATTCAAGGCATCCAATTGTTCTCTGGTAATATTGAACCTATTTTTTAAAACATTTTGTGTCTTTGCAAGATGCCTAATGTCCAGTTCGCAAGCATTCTCAAAAATTCGTAAGCCTACATGGAGAGGAGGATTAAAAGTACTTAATAATTTTAGTACTGGAACATCATTTTTTGTAGAGTTGTTAAACAATAATTTCAAGTTTAGCTTGCGAACATAGCACTTTAGATCTATCAACACCTATATATTAGAGTAAGGTTTTTTATTTAAGAATAATAGTTAGTTTATTTTATGTTATATGAATTAATATTGTTTATAAACTTACTTTGCATTTTACTATCACATATTATAATAACTTTAGAGGTTATTTTATTTTTATTTAGAGTGAAGACTGTCCGTTTAGACATATTGAAGAAACTGTTGATGCTTTGAGTGTATGTTTTTAGAAAAGATGGGGTAATTTGATAGTGTTAATTGCCCATTAATTTTAATTGAGCTAAAGTGTGTTTATTATAAATGGTTTGGCGCCTTTTTTACTGTGTTTTCTTGCCTCTGAAGAAGCTACTACACTTTGGTAGCGAAAACGCTGTATTTTATTCACAATAAAAGAGCGTTAAGGTTGTCGGCTCTTTTGGATTATTTGGCAACTCTGCATCTGTGTTTTTAACATGGAACGTTATGGTAGGTACATAACTTCTAAATGTTAAGTTGTCAATCTCGCCTTCATTCTTGCTGGATGGGACCGCGTCCCTAGCACCTGTATCCCGGGTGGCTCAATGGAACAGACTCTTGAGAACTGTGGAACCAAAACTGGCCCTATCTCTGGAGGCCAAGTCCAACTTGTAATGAGAGACAAAGGTATGAGGCGTGGCCCAAGTAGCTGCTGCACAAATAGTATCAATGGGTAGTCTATCCTGAAAGGCTGCAGAAGTGGATAGACTCCTGGTTGAGTGTGCTTTTGGTTTAGAAGATAGCTGCTTGCCTCTGAGAGAGTACACAAAGGAAATGGTGGAAGTCAACCATCTGGATAAGGTCACTTTAGAAACTGGAAGACCTATCCTGTTTTCTGCATAGGAGACAAATAACTGGTCCGATTTTCTGAATTGTTTAGTTCTATGCAAATAGTACCTGAGCTGACGATGGACATCCAAAAAATGAAGCTTCTGTTCAGCTCTGTCGGAATAGTTTGGGAAGAAGACTGGTAGATCTATAGATTGGTTAATATTGGTTTGAGACACAACTTTGGGGAGAAAGGAAGGGTTCGTTCTTAATGATACCCTGTCCTTATGAAAACCCAAGTAAGGGGAACGAATGCAGAGAGCTTGAATCTCGGAGACCCTTCTTGCTGAAGTGACAGCCAGTAAGAATATAGTTTTCCAGGTCAATAACTTCAAAGAACATGAAGCAGACGGTTCGAAGGGAGGTAGTATCAAGGATGCCAACATTAAGTTTAGATCCCATTGCGGAGGAGGATGCTTTATAGGCGGCTTTAGGAGAAAAACTCCTCTCAGAAAGACCTTGCATAATCTATGAGACATAATGTTATTGTCATGCAAGCCAACATGATACTTGGAAATAGCAGCCAGTTGTACTTTAACTGTAGATGACGAGGATCCTGAATGAAAAACCTCCGCCAGCAAATCTGAAACAGAATGTACAGGAGCAGTAAAGGGATCAATATTCCTGGAATTTGCCCAAATAGAAAAACGTCGCCACTTGCTAGCATAAACAGTCCTAGTGGACGACTTTAAGGAAGACACTAAGATGTCTCTGGAGTCAGAGATCATCGGAAGCCTGGCTAGGGAAGGAAGTGGAGCAACCAAGCAGTGAGGTTGAGAGAATGAATGGCCCGGTGCTGCTGACCCGACTGGTGGATCAAGAGATCCGGAACTGGGTCCAGATGCCAGGGCTGCACCAGAAGGTGACGATGCAGAGACGGAAAACAAATTTGTCGAGGCCAATAAGGGGCAATGAGAATCAACTTGGCTCTCAAAACGGTGGCTTTCTGAATGACTTGTGGAATCAAGGGAAAAGGAGGAAAAGCGTACAGAAGTCCCCGGGGCCAGTCCTGGGTTAGAGAGTCTCTCAGGGGTTGGCCTGGAAGGGGAAAGAGGGTGAAATAATCGGGGCACTTGTTGTTTTGAGGAGTAGCAAAAAGATCGCAACAAGGAGTACCCCACTGCAGAAAAATCTGATCCACTACAGATTGATTGAGAGACCACTCGTGAGGCATCAGAATGGATCTGCTCAGCCTGTCCGCCAAGAGGTTGGACCTGCCGGGGATGTGCGTTGCTATCAGAAACCGATGAGAGGAGATTGCCCATTGCCAAAGTCTGAGAGCTTCTCGACACAACGGATAGGACCTGGTCCCGCCCTGCTTGCTGATGTACCAGACCACGGACATGTTGTCCGTTTGTACTGCAATAGTCCCTGTGGGAAGAAAGTCGTTCTGGGCCTGCAACGTTAAAAGCACCGCTCTCATCTCCAGGACATTTATGTGCAGATGGTATTCTATGGGTTGCCATGTCCCGTGGACCATCCTGCCCTGATAATGCCCCCCCCCACCCAATCAGAGAGGCATCCGTAGCGACTGTGGCAACTGGAGGAGGGGAAACAAAAGGTCGGCCTTGATGAAGAAGAGGGGAAGATATCCACCAATTCAGATGAGTTCTGCACGACTGTGTGACTAAGATTTCGTGCCTCATCGGGAGACTGTGGTACGACCACTGCGTGAATAGCATCCACTGCAGAAGACGCATGTGGAAGCGAGCCAGTGGTAGTAGAACAATGGCCGCAGCCATAAGACCTAGAACTTTCAGTATAAATCTGGCTTTGACCTTGTTGCTCTGCAATAAAATCCGAACGAATTTTTGGATGTCCAGAATTCTTTGATCTGTTAGTCTGGCTAACATTTTGACGGTGTTTAATTCTGCGCCTATAAAGGTGATAGATTGGCAAGGCAGCAGAGAAGATTTTTCGAAATTTACTGAAATTCCCAAACTTCTGCAAAGCTGTAGAGAGTAGTCTCTGGTCTGAAGAAGCTGACACCTGGTGGTGGCGGAGAGGAGCCAGTCGTCCAAATAAGGAAACACCTGGAATCCTTGACGTCTCAGATGAGCTGTGACCACTGCCATGCATTTGGTGAACACTCTGGGGGCTGAAGTGAGGCCAAAGTGCAGGGCTCTGAATTGGTAATGACCGGTCCCTAGCCGAAAGCGGAGAAACCTTCTGGAGCGCCTGTGAATCTTTATGTGATAGTACGCGTCCTGAAGGTCTACAGAGCACATCCAGTTGTCCTTGCCCAGAAAGGGCAGAATGGACTGAAGCGTGACCATCCGGAATCTTGCCTTCTTGACAAATCTGTTTAGACTGCTCAGGTCTAATATTGGTCTCCAATCTCCCGTCCTTTTGGGGACCAAAAGGAATCTCAGTAGGCGCGGATCCTACCTGGTCTGCCGGCACAGTCTGGATGGCTCTTTTTTCTAGGAGCTTTGAAACCTCCTGTTCTGCCAAATCCCTTTGACCGGGTGAGATTGTCTGGAAGGGATTGTTGAGGTACGGGATACCTTTCGAAGGGGATTTTGTAACCCTCGGATATGATCGACTGTACCCACATATCTTGTGATAGGGATTGCCAGGCTACTGGGTACAGCAAAATCCTTCCCCCGACTGCCACCAAGGGTGGACAGTCGGGCAACACCTCAGGGATGCTGAAAGGGCTTCTCAGGAAGAGACTCCCTGTTGCCCTGGTTCTGAGGACCCCCCCTGCCTCTAGGGCGGCGTCTATTGTTGTTACCCCCTCTGCCTCTGGGGGTAAACTGACCACGTGTGTCCGGTGTAGCTCCTTGGGCTTTGCGGAACCACATCTTCCCCCCCTTCTGACCTTTGGGATATGGTCTAGAAGGAGTGGAAAAATGGACTCCAACGGCAGAAAGAGTTTTACCGTCCTGCTCACACCTGGTCAAGGTATCCTTCACCTGAGGTCCGAATAAAGCCGAACCATCAAAAGGGGTATTGGTGAAGGACGCCTTAAAGGGGTCCACAAAATTACAAAGCCGCATCCAGGCTTGGCGTCTAAGAGCAACTCCTGTGCCTGCGGCCCTGCTCGCTCCATCGGCCGCATAGGATATGAGCCGCATGGAGGAGTTGGATAGGGAATTCAGGATTGCTAGCTGTGAGGCAATCTCTTTGAAGCCTGGTAAATTGACAAAGGTAGTTCAGCGAACGCATAGCAAAGGTCGCTGAAGAAAACATCCGCTTTCCATACCTGTCCATGGTCCTAGAATCCTTGTTAGGAGGATGGACAGGTACTGAAGGATCCGCCAGTTCCTTCTTAGTGGCCGCCGCCACCACCATAGCATCCACAGAGACGCCCTTGGAAAGAAACTGTTTGTCCGTAGGGGCCGTGATAAATTTGGATGGTCTCCTGGGGACAGGTTCCACAGAATCTGGAGCCGCCCACGCCTTCCGAGCCACTACCTGCATAAGTGGGTCGAAAGGCGGAGACACCCAGGAGGTGGAGGGTCGGGATCCAAAAGCCTCCAGGTATACCGACTCATCCTCGGAGGGATCAATGGATGGCCAATTCCCCCTCTGTTTGAGGAGCTCAAGGATGTCTGAAAAGGAGACATCCTCAGACGGGGATCATGGGGAACCCTCCGACTCATCTAAGTCGGTATCCGATGTAGTAGACTCAGGGGAGTCTGTGTGTTTCCTCTTACACGTCCTCTTCCGAGGGGGTTCACCTGCTGGATCAGGAGAAACTTCGGAAGAGGAGGAAATTCCCAATGGGGAAACCTGGGGCGATGGATCCCTGGGCCTGAGAGCAAGAGGCTGGCAAGAGGCGTCTACAGGCACTGAAGAGGGAGGAGCTAGAGGGATGGACCGTTGACCTGGCTCAGAGGCCAGGACACTCCTCATCACCTCAAAGGCTCCCCTCCCGGGAGGCGGAATATCCCGATCCGAGGATACAGGAATTCCGGCTTCACTGAGAGGAAGGCTCGAGGCGATGTCGGTGCCGAGCTTACCAAAGCCGAAGCCCGAGAGGGAGGCGGGGTCGGACAAGGGTCCGATGCCACTAGCCCCTCGGAGCCGACAAGGAAACCCGGCGACCGGATCCCTCCAAGGAAGGCCTCAAGGAGGAGATCGGAGCCGAGGCGACTGAGCCGAAGGATGTATCGGCTCCGGCCCAAACAGTCGCTGTCCCGAAGCTCCGGCTCCGAACTCTGGTGTGGAGTCGGAGGAGGAAGTTCAAGGGTGAGACAATAGCGAAGTCTGTTGAGGCGGGCTATGGAGCATTTGGGCCAGTGCCTGCGACTTCAACAGCCTGCTTACCACCCTCTCTAAGTCGTGGTCAGACAGCCTGGAAGATCTCGAAGATCAGCTCCGATGGCTCCGCTCCGACAAAGAGGAGACCCGGGCCGAGTGGATACTCTGCAGAAGGGGACCGAGATCTCTTCGGGACGAAGTCATCGGAGCCGAAGTCCCTGAATTCCAGATGGAGCCGAAGGTTTCGGCTCCGATGCTGGATAAGGTGTCTGCTCCAGCCGGAGCCGACAAGGCCACAGTAGACCGGTGTCGGAACCAGTCGGTGCCGAACCCACTACTTCGAAGCAGATAGATCGGTTCCAGCGGGCCGATCTCGGCTCCACGGGCGGAGCCACGGAGGAGGCTTGGATACTGAAGCCTGAGCCTTGGTGGCTTAGAAGGTTTCCCAGACCCTGTTTTAGAGGGAGAACCTTCTGGCTTAAGTAAGCCACGGAGGATTAGCTTATTCCTCCGTTCCTGCAGGACTCTCTGGCTAAAGAGTGACACAAAGCACAGGAGTCCTGCAGGTGCAAAGGCCCCAGGCAGTAAACACAAGAAGTGTGACCGTCTGTCAGAGATATTTTCTGACAGCACGAGTCACACTTCTTGAAGCCTGAGACCTTGCCTTCCTTAGACATTATCCTAGGAGGAAGTCACACACAAACCCCAACAAACACACACAATTAATCCCCTAACACACAACACACAGGTAGGGATTAACCAATGGGGTTTAGGCCTAACTAAACTTTTATACTAAAGGAAATAAAAAGTTTTGAAATATAAGGGAATAGGGTGGGCTGTAACACACTACAGACTATAAAAATGGAAACAAGGGGGAAATAAAACCCTAACTAAGCTTTTTCTCTTTTGACAAGAAAATTACTTACCTCAGCTGGCAAAGGAGACCTCTTTCGCTAAGCGGCAAATGAGATCTGAGGTAGTTCCGCCTTGCATCATGGGATATAGGGTTGCCTCGAGCTGGTAAAAGGAGTTCTCAAGCTAAAGCAAGTGCCGAGTCGGAGCCGAGGATCGGCTCCAAACCCATCCAGCAAGAATGAAGGTGAGATTGACCAACTTAACATTGTCCTTGTTCTCTGCTTGAATTAAGACAGTCGTCCAAGTAAGGATATATTTGTATTCCTCTTTGTCTGCAGAAAGCAATTACTGGTGCCAGGCACTTTGCAAAGACCCTGGGTGCAACAGACAAGCCAAAGGGCAGTGCAGAGAATTGGTAATGCATTGATCCAGCCTTGAATCTGAGGTATCGTCTGCATGACTGCCTGATTGGGACATGCAGGTATGCCTTTAGGTCTAAAGTCACGAGCTAAGCCTTTTTGCCTAGCATGGGCAGAAGCTGCTGCAAAGTCAACATCTTGAATTTTGGTATATCCAGGAAAGTATTTAGACTAGATAGGTCCAGTATTGGTCTCCAGGCTTTGTCCTTTTTGGGTACCAAGAACAGTCGAGTAAAATCCTTGTCCCTGCTCTTGCTGTGGCACTTGTTGAATAGCCCCCACATCCATGAGGGATGAGACTTGTTTTTGCATCTCTGCCCATTGATTTATTGGCAGACCTGGCCAACCATTTGCCTTTGGCAGGGTATGGAAGTGAAACTTGTAGCCTTGTGACACTATGTTTAGAACCCACTTGTCCTGGGTTATAATGTGCCAATTTTGAGAAAAAAGTGCTATTTTTCCCCCCTAAGGGTGCTGCCAGGAGATAACTGCTTGGTGCAGGCAGGGGGAAGTCATTGGGACGGTTTCCTGTATGGTTGTGATTTGTCTTCTCCACTTTTGGAGGTAGAAGCACCCCATTGCTTAGACCTGTACAAACCTTGCACTTGGGATCTGCCCCTTTGAGGTCTGACACTGGAAAGGACCAATTTTTTGTAGGCCAGTGTCTACTAAACCTAGGTGGCTGTACTTGTAAAAAAATCTTTGACAGTTTGCATAGATTTAGCTTTGTCCTCCATTTTCTTTAACACCTCTTCTACCTTAACACCAAACAAGATATCATGCTGTAACGGTGCATCTAATAATTTAACTGACATGATCAGGCAGATTTTGTTCCTTTAACCAAGCATGCCTCCTAATTACAGAACCCGTACCTGCGGCCCTGCAGGAGGCCTCCAGAGAATCAAAACCACATTGCAAAGTATGCTTTCCAACTTGTTCAGCTGTATGCAATAAATCCTGCATTTCTTTGTTTTCTGCACATTCAGAATTTACCAACATTTTCTGTTTAAGCAATGTCATTGTTGCTGAAATTTTAGCATATGAAACTGGCAGTTTAAGGCCCTTATAGCCAAGGTAGCAGATGTGTAAACCTTTTTTCCCCATCTATTCAGTGCTCTAGAATCTCTGACAGAGGGGGTAGGGTTTTTTTTAAAGCGGAAGCATTAACCCCTTTGGGACCCTGTGAAATAGCTTCTGGGTCTGCAGTAGGGTTTTTGAAAAGGAATTTATGAGAGTTAGGAACCCTGTAATATAACAGGAGCTGGAGGTAAGGAGTCAGGGGTCAGACTAGACTCAGAAAACACATCTACAATGTCTAACACGGGTGGAATAGCTAGAGGCCTGTGCTGAGGTAGAAAAAGGAAGTCTCTGAGCCTCTTTTTAGATTCTGAAAAATCTTGGCTCTCTCAGCGGAAATGCTCCCTCATGGTATGCAAGGTTTCCCCAAAAGAATAGTTCTCAGGCGTAGAAGCTGAAGGAATAGATTCTTCAGCTTCAGAATCCTCATAGGGGGAAGTGAATATTCCCGATCAGAAGAGGAATCAGAAGAAATAGAAACCGGATCTGAAGATTCATAGTCTGTCTGTTGCCTAGGCCTCTTATCAGGAGGGGGATGGGAACCCCTGATCAAGGAAATCAAGTCTTCGGCCATTTTGAGCATCTGTTTTTTGGGCATGGAGGCCTGTCCATGTGTCTCGAGTTTCTTTGTCTTTAAAGGTGCTTTAGTCTTTGCCTTTGAAGCTGAAGTCGATTCAATGTATAAATGTTTAGGTTTGAATACACCCTCAGCCGGTGCCTGCTCAGCGGCTCCAAACCCATCTGAGGGAATAGTGTCCGAGGCTCCAATACCTTGAGTTTCCAGCGGCATAGCAAACTCCACGTGGGAGTTGGTAGTGGCATAGCAGACTCCACGTGGGAGTCGGTAGCGGCTTGCGACTCTAAAGTAGTGGGCATCAGGGGCTGCGAAAGCACCTCACTGAGAACCAGTGACTGGCTTAGGAGAAGCTTCGTTGTCTGTTTTGGGCCTCGGTTGCCTGTCTTTTTCTTTGCGTTTTTGAGAACTCCAGTAGCTGGATGGCTATTAGACGACATTTTATAATTAAATCTAAGCCTAAAATAGCTTAATGCAAAATCATACTGACGCTTAATAGTGCGTTGGTTAAATCTAGCACAAAATCGGCAACTTAAAACGTCGTGGTCAGGGCCTAGGCAAGGAATACAGAAAGAATGATAGTCCTTATGAGGTATTTGCTTTCCACAAGAAATACAATTATTAACTTTTTCTGACATCGGTCTGGAGCAAGAAAAAAGTTTCCCCAATGGGGTACTTAGCTTTAATGAAGACTTCGGATCTGAAACTCGAACTTGAAAATCTCAGGAGTCGGCTGACTGGCACTTGCGAACTGCTTCTGCTTCAGGTACCGCACGGCAAGAAAGACTGAAGAAAATGGCGTTGGCTGCATCTTTTATAGACCTAGCATCATCGAAGGGGCGACAGCAACCGACGCAGGACCCCCAAGACTTTGGAATTCAGGCTGGATGAGGGCAACCTGCCAGCAGGATTACCCTAAATGTAATGCTGCAACACGAAGATCATCATCAAAGGTGTTACTGCTCAATGCTAGGAGCCTAAACAAGAAACTCTACACCCTAACAAGCTCTCCTCACGCTGGAGATTACAGACATCTGAAATTTTACAGAGGCAGTGCAATGACTTTAGTGCCTTTCATATATTTAGACCATCGGCTACACAGACAGGGACAAAAGGTGGAGGTGTATCTACATTAACAAGTACACCTCTAAGCTGGTTAAACAGGATGATGCTTAGAGGTTATCCATATGCAAATCACTATAGACAAAGTCCCAGACCACAATCTAGCAAGCTACAGGTCACCCTCTGTCCCAAGAATCCCGTAGCTCATACCTAGATCCATTATAGACTCTCACCATTAAATCAAATACCCTAATCTTCATGGAAGACTAACTACTCCTCGATAGACTGGGAAACATATGCTGCCTCAAACTGGACAACTATTCCTGGACATTAACCCTGGTACTCACCAATATGGAAGAGTGCTTACCCCCCCCCCCCCGTTACATCCTCACTAGTGAGGTCAGACCACATATCTGTCTCCATCAAAATAAAAATCAACTCTAACCCCAACAAACCCTGTAACAGTTAGGAACTATTCCAAAGCAAACTGCATCCTATTAAGGGGTAGTCTGTCAAAATGTATGTCCCTCCTAATCCAACGTTCACAGCAACTTTTGAATTGTTCAAAGAGACCCTGCACAACCAATGTAAACTGCTGTAAAGAGGCTGCTGTACCTACTAGAAGCAAGCTCAAAACAAACTAAAAACAAACCATATTGCTGGAATCCTAACCTTAATGGTATATATAACAAAAAGTAAAGTAGTCATGACTAAACTCAGGAAAAACGACTCTCATAAGAACTCTCTAAATTAACAAGAAACTAAGACCAAGTCCAACAAGGCCAATTACAAAGTCAAGGTAGCCTCACAAGCTAAAGACATCCACAATACTTTCTACAACCATGTCCATAACCTCAAACGCAGCACATAACAGTGTGCTGAACTGTTGATCAGTGGTAACACCTTCCCAGAGAAGAGACACAGCGAGTCTTCTGGCTGATGAATTCAGCTCAAACTTCACCCCCCCATCACCTGCCACCCCCAATAAAATACCTACTAGCATATTCCCCCAAACTATTAGAAGAAAAACGGTCCTGCTGGTGCTCACTAAATTCAAAAACATAGCCTCAGTAGGTCCCAACATTACTCCAGGATGCCTCCTAAGCCTCCTAAATAACTTGAAACATAATCTATAAGGACCACTTGAGTCTCTTTTCAACTACAGCCTCAAAACAAGTTTTGTACCAAGAGAATGGAAGACTGCCAGTGGTTATCCCATTTCACAAGGATGAACCATCAGATGACCCCCAGAAATTACAGACCCATTAGTCTGTCTAGTCCAATATGCAAAGACCTGACATGAACTATCATGGAAATGAACAAAGACATAGGCAGCCTTAAACCACTGAACCCAACCCAGTTTGGTTTTGTCAAGGGAAGGTTGTACATACTAAACCTGGTAGACTTCTTCGACAAGGTACCAAGACAATGAATGAGGAAAAAATTGCGTACACTGGCCCAGCTAGACCGGATAAGGCCTTCAATACAATATCCTATTCAGGTATAGTTGACAAACTGGGCATAAACACCGCTGGACTGCCAGCTGGCTGACAGACAGGACTCACGAAGCCAGGATTGTTGAAGCCACCTCCACTAAGACCGGTCACCAATAAGGTAACCCTGGTGTTGTGTATGGGGCTCTATGCCAGAATTGCCCGGCTTTCTATACAGGAAAGACCGAGCGGAAACTCAAAGTACAGTTTTGTACCTACCATAAATGTAGATGTTAGAGTGCTCACACTGCTGCAGTCATCACTCTTGGGTTATCTGCTGTCAGGCGGTCCCGCAGTCGGCCCGAGTTCCAAAGTCTTGGTCCGGCATTGGTTGCTGTCGCTTCTTCCCTGACGTCAGTGCGACAGGGGTATAAAAGAGGTAGCCAACGCCATTTTCTTCAGTTTTTCTTGCCCCAGATGTCAGGTGCCCCCAAATAGGTAGGCAATACATAATCCTAAGTAAATTACCTAAGTAGAAAACAATAGCTACAGTTGTAAGCAAATACACCATATAGAAATACGTCATAAAGATTGTATAAGCAGGAAGCTATAGATAAAACCCAGGTAAGAAGAGGGGATGGTGGGAGGGTAACCTGGACTGCAGCAGTATGAACACTCGAACATCTACATTTATGGTAGGTACAAAACTGCATTATGTTCATCATGTTACACTGCTGCAGTCATCACACTTGGGTTGAATCCCAAGGCTAAGGCTGGGCAGCTGGTACTAAACAGGGTTTGGAGAAGCTAGCAGGCCCTGCAAAACTGCAATGGCGAAGAAGCCAGCTCTGGTTTTTGAGTATAGAGGTAAGTGGTAGTGCTTGGTGAAGGTGTGCACTGAACTCCAAGTTGCAGCTTCTAAAATATCCTTGGTTGGTACCCCTCTGAGGAAGGCTGCTGATGTTGCTGTAGCCCTGGTGAAATGAGGCCTAATGTTACCAGGTATAGGTTTCCCATGGTGTGTGTAGCAGAAACGGATACAATGTCCTATCCATTTTGAAATGGTCTGTTTTGATATAGGCTTTCCTTGAGATCCTGTAGCATAGGATACAAAGAGCTGATCAGGTTTTCTGAAAGCCTTTGTTTTATCCAAGTAGAAACGTAATTGCCTGTGAATGTCCAAAGAGTGCAGGAGCCTTTCCCCTTTATTCTGGGGGTTTGGATGAAAGGTGGGTAAATGGATGGTTTGGTTTAGAGCCACACTGGACACTACCTTTGGCATAAAGGAAGGGTTAGTTCGTAAAGAGACTCTGTCTTGATGAAAAATGATGAAAGGCTCCACTGCCATTAGGGCCTGTAGCTCTGAGAATCTTCGTGCTGAAGATATTGCTAGCAGCAGGGAAGTTTTCCATGATAAAAATTGTAAATCGGCTGAAAAAGCTGGCTCGAAGGGCGGTAGTGTAAGTTTTTCCAAAACAAAATTGAAGTCCCATGTTGGTGCTCTCTGGGGCGGTCTTATGTTCTTAGCCCCTCTGAGGTACTGTCTTAGTAATGGATGTGAAAAAATAGGAGGATCCGTGTTGTAATGAGCTGAAATAGCTGAAATGTGGATCTTTACAGATGAAAAGGAAAGTCCTTTGTGCAACATCTCAGTTGAATATTGCAGAATCTGAGGAATATTTGGGACAAGAGGATTTTGGCCTTTAGCCTGGTTCCAGGCACAGAATCTTTTCCATTTGCCTGCGTAGGTTTTCCTGGTGCTGGGTCTCCTGGCCTCCAGAATGACATCCATAACAGCTGTACAGAGAAGTGTTGACTGGTTGTTTAGATAATCTGCCATGCAGCCAGATTTAAAGTCTTGAGCTGGCTGTGTAGAATCTGATTGTTTTGCTGAGTCAGCAGGTGAGGAATTTGAGGTAAAATCCATGGTGGGCCTTGAGCCATATTCCTTAATATTGGATACCAGTGTTGGCGTGGCCAGTCTGGAGCAATAACTATCATTTGTGGCCTCTCTAATCTAGCTTTTAGCAGCACCTTTGCCAGAAGAGGCAGTGGAGGAAAGGCATACACTGTTAGTGTTCTCCAACTGAATGAGAGGGCGTCCACTTTCCAAGCTAATGTGTGGTATTGTCCTTATGCAAAACTTTCGTATTTGGTAATTTTGGGGGGAGGCAAACAGATCTATGTCTGGGCTCCCCCATTTTTGAGTTATCATTGTAAACACTTGTGGGTCTAGTTTCCACTCGTGAGGATCCATGATATTTCTGCTTAGTTAGTCTGCCAATGTATTTTTCTTTCCTGGCAGGAATTGTGCTTGTAGTTGAACTTGGTAGGTCAGTTCTGTGCTCCACAAGGTCATTGCTTGCCTGCATAGGGGGTAGGAATGTGTGCCCCCTTGTTTATGTACCACATCACTGTGGTGTTGTCTGTCTTTATTAGAAGTTGTCCTGGATGTAGGAGGTCCTTGAAAGCTGTTAGAATTTTCTTTTCGGGGAACCAAAAAGAGTCTTGAGTAAAATCTCTGTCCTTGCTCCTGTGTAGGAGACTGGTGAATGGCTCTCATGTCCATGAGTGCTGTAATTTGTCTTTGAGCCTCTGCCCATTAATTTGGTGGCAGGTTTGGCATTCCTTTTATCCTTGGTAAAGTGTGAAAGTGGAACCTGCATCCTTGAGTTACAATATTTAGGACCCATTTGTCTTTTGTGATGATGTGCCAATTGTCTGCAAAAAGTGCAAGTTTTCCTCCCAAGGGAGCTGCCATGAGTGATTTGCTTGGCAGTCTGAGGGGTAAGTCATTGTGATTGTCTTCTGATAGTTTGGGACCTGTCGTCTCCTCCTTTCTGGGTTGTGGCACCCCATTGTCATAGCCTGTAAGAGCCTTGTGGCTGACCTCTGCCCCTTGGGCGTCTGTATTTGCCCCTCTCTGTGGTCTGTCAGAAGTTGGAAAGGACCAGTTTTTGGTTGGCCAATTTCTGCTGAAACGAGGGGGTTGAACCTGCAAAAAAATCCTTGACCGTCTGCATAGATTTTGCCTTATCCTCTATTTTCTTTAAAACCTCTTATGCTTTCACGCCAAATAAAACATCCTGCTGCAAAGGTGCATCCAATAACTTTGCTTTAACATGATCAGGCAAAGTTTGTTCTTTTAACCAAGCATGCCTACGAATGACAGACCCTGTTACAGCTGCTCTACAAGAAGCTTCCAATGAATCAAATCCACATTGCAAAGTACGTTTCTCCCCACCTGTTCTGCTGCATGCAACAAATCCTGCATTTCCTTGTAATCAGGCTGCTCTGAATGTGTGCTCATTTTTTGTTTTAATTGAGACATCAAATATTGTTGATATTTCAGCATGTGAAACTGGCAATTTAAGGCCCTCATAGCTACAGTAGCTGAGGTATATACTTTCTTTCCCCATCTGTCTAGTGCTCTAGAATCCCTTTCAGACGGAACAGGATTTTTAGCAATAGAGGCCTTAACCCCTTTGGGACCCTGGGAAATGGTCTCCGAGTCAGCAACAGGGCTTTTGTATAGGAATTTGTGTGATTCAGGGACTCTGTAGTATCTGTCGTGTTTGGCTGGTGCCAGGAGGTAATGAATCTGGGTTAAGGCTAGATTCTGAACAGACATCATCCACAATGTCAACACAGGTGGAATAGCAAGGGGTCTGTGCTGGGGTAGTAAGAGGAACTCTTGGAGCCTTTTCTTAGAAGAGTAATCCTGGCCTTCCCAGTGGAAGTGTTCCCTCATGGTATGTAAAGTTTCCCCAAAAGAGTAGTCTTCTGGGGGAAATGCTGAAGGAATAGACTCTTCAGCATCAGAGTCTTCATAAGGGGGGAAAGAGTATTCCTGTTCCTCAGAAGAATCTGAGGAAATGGAAACCTGGTCAGAGGAGGCGTAGACCTCCTCCTGTCTAGGCCTTTTGTCAGGTGGGGGATGGGAACCCCTGATTAGGGTAATTAAGTCTTCAGCCATCTTAAGCATCTGTTTCTTAGGCATGGGGCCTTGTACTGGAGACTGCTGTACAGGCTTCTTTACTTTTAAAGGAGTTTTCAGCTTTGCATAGGATTTAACAGTAAGTGTAGTCGGTCTGAAGACACCTTCAGCAACTGATGGCCTTTCAACTGCACCAGAATCCCCTTCAGCCATGGAGTTGGAAGGGCCGAAAGATAAAGGCTCTGGAGGCCCTGCAATCTCCACTTGGGACTCGGATGCAGGCTGGGGTTCTAAATCAGCGGTCGTCAGGGGCTGCTTAGGCGCCTCACTGAAAACCAGAGAACCGGTGACTGGCCTAGCAGAGGCCTCGGTGTCTGGTTTGGGTCTCAGCTGCCTGTCCTTATCTTCGCGTTTTTTTATACATCACGGTCATCGGTTACTCCAATGGCATGGTATAATTAAAATTTCTACCAAAATAATGTTAGGCGAAATCAAACAGACGTTTAATAGTTCGTTTGTTAAACCTAGCACAAAACCTACAACCTGTGACGTTGGTTGTGGTCTGGGCCTAGGCGAGGGATACAATAAGAATGAAAATCCTGATGAAGTATTTGCTTCCCACAAGAAATGCAATTATTAACTATTTCTGACATCGGTCGGGGGCAAGAAAAGGTTCCCCAACGAGGTACTTAGCTTTATAGAAGACTTCGGTCTGAAATTCGATTTGAAAATCTCAGGAGTCGGCCGACCGGCACTTGCGACCTGCTTCTGCTTCGGGCACCGCGTGGCAAGAAAGACTGAAGAAAATGGCGTCGGCTGCCTCTTTTATACCCCTGTCACACTGACTTCAGGGAAGAAGCGACAGCAACCAATGCCGGACTAAGACTTTGGAACTCGGGCCGACTGCGGGACCGCCTGACGGCAGATAACCCAAGTGTGATGACTGCAGCAGTGTAACACGAACATCCCGCATTTATGAACATTGCTATAACATTAAAAAGAAAAAATTGACAAATGCTTTGTTTAGACACATTCATGAATTCCCAGAACATTATTTTAAATTTATAGTTATTGAACAAATTAAACCCAATGTGAGGGGAGACCCATGGCAACTGAAATTGGAGGGAAAAAGAATTATTCTGGATCCTCCGTTTAAAAGCTGTTGGATGGCCTGGATTAAATGAGCTTGCCTCTATTGGTTGTGTTTTAAAATTAAAGGCTTTATTTAGATAATGTTAGTAAGAGTTTTTTCTAGATTCATATTTTTTATAAAAATGTATACATTTACATGTGCTGTTTTACATGTTTTTTTGTATGTATATGTTTTAAACAGGGTTGTAATGTATGGGTTTTATAATGACTTATTTCTTTAAATGTTAACTGAGGAACTGATGTCAGACCTGGGGCTTTCTTTAAAAATGGTTTGTGGGTTGTTACTTTTTGTCTGATGAAGTCTTGGTATTATCCAAGACGAAAGTGCTTACAATAAATTGGATTATATCTGCTTTCCTGCCTTGGTGTATCCTTTTTGTTTTAACATATACTCCAACCTGCTGGAATGGTTAGTGAAGAAAACTGGGAGTTCAATAGTTTGGTTCAGATTACCCTTGAAACATACCTTTGAAATGAAGGGTTAGCCCTCAGTGACACTCAGTCGGGGTGAAAAATCAAGGGCCTGAAGTTCAGACACTCTACGTGCTTATGTAATGGCTACCAAGAGGATAGTTTTCCGGGACAGAAATTTTAGTTGGCAGGAATGATGCCGGCTCAAAAGGAGGAAGAATAATCCGTGATACCACACAATTCAGATTCCAGGGGGTAAAAGGTTGCCTAACTGGTGGTCTAAGATGTATGGTACCTTTTAAGAAGGCTCTACATAATCTGTGACATTAGATTAGAACCTTCTGATCAGAGGTGAAAATTTGAAATTGCAGCCAACTGAACTTGTATGGTGGCAGCTGCAGCACCTTCCTTAAAAAGCTTAGTCAGGAATTCTAAAATGCTAACAATTGGGGCGACGTACGGGTCAATATTTTGCAAAGCTCAGAAAGCAAATAGCTTCCATTTGCTGGCGTACAACTTTTTGGTGGAAGCTTTATGAGAGGATACAAGGATATGCTGTACCGCTCAGGAAAAATTGTGTGATCTGGCTAAGCTGGAAACTGCAGCAGCCAAGCTGTCAATCTGAGGGAATGAAGAGAAGGACGAAGAGCCCAATGAATGAGTCAGATCTGGAACTGGGTCCAGAATCCAAGGTTCCTATAGTTGGGAGAGTCGAAGGAAGGGAAACCAAATCTGTTGAGGCCAAAACGGGGCTATTAGAATTACAGGCCTCTCCAGGACTTTGGCTTTCTGCAAGAATTTCGGAATCAGGGGAATTGGTGGAAAGGCATATAGGAGTCCCAGGGGCTAATCGTGTATGAGCGAATCCCTTGGGCTGTCCCCTGGTGTGGGATTCAGGGCAAAGTAGCTTCTGCATTTGGCATGGCATTCAGAGGGGATGCAAACAGGTCACAGCAAGGCTGGCCCCATCTGCGGAAAATCACCTCTGCAACTTCGTCTTTGAGGGACCACTCAAGCGGCATCAGAATGGCTCTGCTCAGTTTGTCCTCTATCACGTTGGATTTCTCCGGGATGTGTGCTGCTATTAGAAAGCAGCCAGTGGATACAGCCCACTGCCAAACTCTCAGGGCCTCTCGACACAAGGGGTAAGACTTGGTTCCCCCTTGTTTGTTGATATACCAGACCACAGACATTGTCTGGATCGCAATCATCCCCAGAGGTAGCGAGTCATGGAAATACTGCAAAGCTAAAAGTACCGCTCTCATCTCCAGGACACTGATGTGCAACTGTGACTGTTTCTGACCAGGTGCCTTGGGCTGTTCTTCCCTGAAAAAGCCTCCCCCCACCCTATCCAAGAAGTGTCTGCGGTCACCGTGGCAGATGGTGGGGGAAGAAAAAATGGGGGACTTACTGTTGCATGATGGCTGGTTAGCCACCATTGAAGATTCTTTCTGCATGAAAGATTCTTTCTGCATGAATCTGTAATTATTATCAAGAATGACATCGGAAGTTGTTGGTAAGACCACTGGGTGAAGAGTAACAGTTGAAGTACTCTCATGCCATAGTACCTAGTAGTTTCAACACTTGAGGTTGGTACTTTTTTGCTCGTCAGAATTTCTGATACCTGTTGTCGAAGAGTGACTATTCTCTGTCCAGTGGCAATTTTAACATGGTGGTGGTAGTGTCTAAGTCTGCTCCGATAAAGGAGATAAGCTGCGATGGTGACAATGCAGACTTGTCGAAATTTATAGTTATTCCTAACTGAGAGCACAGATTGAGAGTGTGATCCCTGGAGGGGGCGGTGAGGAGCCAGTCGTCCAGATACGGAAACACTTGGAATCCTAGAAGCCTTAGTTGAGCCGTAACCACTGCCATCCATTTGGTAAACACTCTGGGAGCTGTCGTGAGACCAAAGGGCAGTGCTCAGAACTGATAACGACTGGCTCCCAGCCAGAAACGCAAGTGATTTCTGGATGGTCTGTCCATTTTGATGGATAGTATGCATCCTTGAGATCTATAGAGCACATCCAATCACCCATTCCTAGAAATGAAGAATCGACTGAAGCGTGACCATCTTGGAAATTCTTTACAAAGGTGTTGAGTCTGCAAGATTGGCCTCCAGTCCCCTGTCTTCTTTGGAACTAAAAAGAATATGGAGTAGGTTCCAGATCCGATTTGGTCTGCTGGGACTGGCTGGATGACTTTTCCTGCAGCCTTTGAATTTTCTATGGCTGCTTGATCCCGGAGACTGGGTGGAACGTCTGGGATTTTCCTTTGTATGGGGGGGGGGAGGGTGCGTCTGTGAACGGAATGACAACCTTTGGTAAAAATTCTTTGTACCCAAGAATCTTTTGTAATCTCTAGCCAGGCGTCTGGATACAAAGACAAGTGACCCCTGAATGCCTCCAGAGTAGAACAGTCGGGCCTCTTTTCAGGAGCATTGGTAGGGCTTGCCAAAAAACTGATCCCTGTTGCCCTGGTTTTCCAGAACCCCTCTGCCACCTGGGCGGCGTCTTTCATGATTACCCCCTTTGCCCCTGGATGGGGGTTCACTACATGTGTTCTGAAAAGCTCCTTGGGACTTTCAGAACCACATTTTTCCTCCCTTTTGCCCTTTGGGGTAAGGTCTAGTAGGGGTGGAAAAACTGACTCCTACGGCAGATAGAGTCTTTCCATCTTGTTCACACCTAGTGAGGGTCTCCGTGACTTTAGACCTGAAAAGAGACGATACATCAAATGGGGCATTAATGAAGGAAAACTTGAAGGCTTCCGCAAAGGAGCATAAGCACATCCAAGAATGTCTCCAAAGAGCTTTTGCTGAACTCTCTGCCCGACTCGAACCATCGGCTGCATAAGAAATGAGCCACATGGACGGGTTAACTATGGAATTAAGGGTATTGAGCTGGGATGTCACCTTATCAGGAATGTCTTCACCTGTACTACCCTGTAGAGTACCTCCAAGCTCTTTTAGGAGATCTCTCTGAAGATAGGTAAAATGTGTCAAATAGTTGAGCGATCGCATAGTAAAAAGTTGCTGAACTAAAAATGAGTTTCCCATACCTATCCATAATCCTGAAATCACTATTAGGAGGATGGACAGTAGAAGAGGTTTCAGACATCTCTTTCTTGGTGGCCGCCGCCACCACCGGCACTCCTTTAGTAAGGAACATTTTGTCGTGAGGCGATGTAATAAACTTGTTGGGCCTCCGAGGGACAGGTCCCACACTGTCAGGAGACTCCCATGCCCTTTGAGCAACCAAATCCATTAGTTCATTGAAGGGTGGAGTCACGGTGGAGGGTTGAGACCCAAAAGCCTTCAGAAGCACCAACTCATCAACAGTAGGGCTAACAGACCACCAGTCACCACTCTGTTTCAGGACACCAAGGATATCGGCAAAGGAGATATCCTGCAAAGGGGGGGGACCGTGGGGACCCTTCGGACTCCTCTAAATTGGGGTCTGATACGATAGACTCCTGTGGGGAGTCTAAATGCCTTCACTTGCAAAGCATCTTCCTGGGAACCTCATCAGTGGGAGCTTCTGGTGAGGTCTCAGTAGAACATGGGTCACCCAATGGGGCTACCTGAGGCTCTGGGTCTCGACGCTTTACAGGGACTTGTGATGTAGAGGTAGAAAGCGGCACTTTAGGGAAGGAGGAGGAAGGCCCTGATGATGTAGGAGTCTTGAAAGACATAACCCTCCTCATGACATCGAAGGCTCCATAGCTCTGACGTGAGGAAGTAGCAGTTTCTGAAGAGGATGTCATCCTCCCTGGCACAGACACAGTGGGCTCCGACCCAGAGGAAGGAGCCGAGCGCATCAGTGCTGAAGATCCGAGGAGAAGGGTCGGAACCAACCCATCGGTTCGGCTCCCCCCCCACCAAGCCAAAGAGAGTGTCTGCTCCCAGACTCCTCGAACGGCACCGAAGTAGTCTGAGTTGACAGAGCCAATGGCACTGGAATAGGCCTCGGATCCGAAGGTTCCACAATCATCAGCTCCACCTCCCCCGGCTCCGATAGCCCGGCACGGCAGAGGAGTAGACACAGTACGTAAAATAGTCTTCAGCTCCGAAACTGGCTGGGTCAAAGCCGATAACTTGGATAGTGCTGGATTCTCGAGAAGCCTCTGCACCACTCTGTCCACATCCACATCTGAGAGGGTCCTTGAAGAACGAGTTGAAGGTATTGAAGAAGCCACCGACTGCAAAATGGGTGATTTCAAAGTTTCAGAGACCGGTTCCAATACCAGGGACTTGCTCCGTAAAACAAGCTCGGTGCTCATTTCCGAAGACTGCGGAACCGGCGACTGCACCTTCACAGCAAGGCTTGGAGCAGACTACTTCGGCTCCAAAGAAGCTTTAGAAGACTTCGATCCCTTCGATGATTTTGAAGTCTGGTCGGCCTTGTCCACCAATTCCTGGAAATCTGGTTTTAGTAAACCCCTGTCTACCAGTTTTCTCCTGCGTTCCAGCAAGACCCTGCTACTAAAGGAGTGACAAATTGAGCAGTCCTTCTGAAGATAGACTGCACCCAAACAGTACACACAACTGACATACAAATCAGTTAAGAGACATTTTCTGCCCACACTTGGGCATTTCTTAAATCCAGACTTTTGTTTTTCTCTCTCTTTATGATCAGCCATATTAGAAGACAAACAGTATATATCGGTCTAGCACACACTATATAATTGTCTAAACACAAACCACTCTAATAGTGGAATAGTTAACAACACACACAATAAACTCTAAAGCTGCAAAAACTACAACAGCTAATATTGTCTAGTCAAAGGCAAAGCTACAAATTTTCTAAACTTTAAATTTTCTAACTTTTTAAAAAGATAGGGGAAGAAACTAAAATGTGGCCAAGAAAGGACTAAGAGCAGCCACTGTAAGTACAAAATTTTGTCAAAAAAAAAGTAAGGACAGAGCCTAACAAAAAGCTAAGGCTAACTAGCCAAGAAATACACTTTTTATAGAAAAGACTTAAAAGATAACTAGTCAATAACAATCAGAAAAAAAAGAAGTACTGGCCCGTGCTCTCTCTCGACCTCTGATCTGTTGCAGTGGCAAACTAGATCTGAGGTGAGACAGAGCATCACGGGATAGGGGCTTGGCCTAGAGCTACTCTAAAACCTCGAGCTTGTGAAAGAGGCCGACTCGGAGCTGAGGGATCGGCTCCAAACCCATGTAACAAGAATGAACGGCGAGACTGAACAACTTCACATCTAACTTTATTAGAAAGGGATTGTACAGGCTTAGGTAGGCTTCTGAGTCTACATAGAGGACAGGAAGAGGAGGAGGAATAACATTCTCTTTCTGACAATAACACTGGAAAAATCACCTTTTACTAGTAGAGATGAACCTGGAAGACTATGTCCAGTGCTAAAAGCAGCAAACAGCTGAGAGACAACAGTACACCATCATTTTTTTTTGGGGGGGGGGGGAGCAGGGTCTCAAGCTCTGGAGAAGTTTCTAAGTACAAATTTGCTGGCGGCTCTGATCCACACCAAGGGAGGATAACCCAACCGTCAAAACAGATAGAATGGGCAATACAAAATCAGTCTTACATTACCAATTTTATTAAATGACCCCACGCTCCAGTCATAGGCTTAATATTATTTTTTCCGCAAACAGGAATCTGGCATTTTTTTCAGCAAATTACAGCAGTCAGTAAAATGCGTGTGCCCATACCAATATGTGGTGATGGAACCTGCTAGCTACATTAGTATGTGCATCAACAAAGCCCATCACTATCTGCTCTCCCTTGCCGCCAACAATTTTTTTTCAAATCAAGACCAATACAGACTGATACGTCATTACCAAACAAGCATCACTAAGAACATGCCTGACTTACAGGGATTTTAAAAAGCCAACTGACAAGCAATATTCATCAGTACGGGGAGAGTTATTCTGGACTCCAAGTAGGATTCCCTAGTAGATCAAAGATGTACCCTTCAACTGCCTGCTCCACTGGCATGGAGTGACATTCAGGTTAACAATCAAATTAGTGCATCAAGTACCTGCTGGACTGTACCTGATGGATCTGCTGGGAGTATGGAAAGGAATGAAAAGGCAGGGTACAGTCACCTCAGTATCCTTGAGGTGTGTATGTCTGGGGTGCACAAGTGTAGCAGCTTCCCTGGTGGTGCTAGAAGAAATGTGTACAATATGCTAGTTCCAGCAGGTGGGTCATTTGTGGGCTTTCATCACTCACTGAAGCAAGTGACAGCCTCACACAATGTCCACTGAATGACTTCCAGGGAGAATGCTTACTATGTGCATGTGTGGAGTGTTGTGGTCATGAAGACAAAAACCCTGGTCCGTGTGCAGATGATGGCATCACTCCCAGTTCACTTCACTCTTGCCATGGGGGGAAATAATGGGTTAACTGAGCAGTCAGGGGTGGGGAAGAGATGCTCCATAGTTAGAGGGTGTCACTCTAAAAAAAATCTGTTCTATCTAATATTGGTGACTCTAGTTGATGGGCCCCCCCAAGATGAAAAAACAAAGCAGTACTGCCTGGGTGGAAGAAACCAGAGGCTTGCATAAGCACAGAACTTGGGACAAATTAATCCAGAAATACAGACTTCACAAATATGACTTGACTCCCTAAGCTGCAGTCCAGACAGTAATGCCTGGCATACCTCTCAACCTCTTAACACAACAAATGTGGACAAAAGCAAAAACAATGGGGGGACAAAGACCCCAAAACAGGGAGATATTTTACAAATTGATCTTATAAACTTAGATAGTTGACAGAATAACTGATTTTGCATTGGCATGCATTTTCTGAAGGATATGAAGCCTGAAATTCAGATCTGTCATTATTTAGGGACTACTTCTCAATGATTTTCCAGAGGCCCACATATTTGAGGAACAGACCATATATACGACTCAAAAATCCGGAGATTCTGCAAAAGTCTGGACGGTCAACAACTATGATGCCTGGTGAAAGTGGGCACTAAAAAGAAGTTATGTTATTACCATAACGTTCCACGTGTGTTGTCCATCTCGACCTTTATTCTCACCGATGGGTCTGCTCTGATCCATCAGATCAGTCTCTACCATTTTAAAAGCTCAAGGCCTTCAGCAAAGCTCATGGGCATTCTTTCCTACCCATAATGCAACTCCCCAACTTCCTCAGATCTTGTTTGCCCCAGAAAACACATATGGTGATAACTGTTTTTATATAACTATGAGTGCAGGCAGGGCGCATGGAGTGTGGGTTGTGAGAGTAGAGGTAGAGATGGACAACACATATGGAACATTATGGTAAGTACATTACTTCTTTATGTGATGTTGTCAATCTCGCCTTTATTCTCACTGATGGGACTACTCCTCAAACCACAGAACGAAAAGAGGCTCTACTCCTAGAGGCTAAATCCACTTTATAATGAGTAATAAAGGTATGAGTTTTTGCCCATGTCACTGCAGCGCAGATATTATCCAAAGGTAACCTCGCTTGAAAGGCTGCAGATATGGCTACCGACCTAGTGGAATGAGCTTTAACAGGGTTAGAAAGAGCTTTGTTCTTAGAATTGTGAAAGAAGAATATACATCATGAAAGCCAACTGGATAAGGTAACTTTGGACACTGGCTGGCCTTTTCCAACATCAGAATAAGAAATAAAGAGCTGATCTGACTTTATGATTTCTGAAGTTCTATGCAAGTAGAAATGTAATTGTCTATGAACATACAGTAGGTGCAGTGAATATTCCCCTTTATTTTAGAAGCTCGGGAAGAAAACTGGCAGCTCAACAGATTAGTGTATTATTAATATAAATTAGATCCCGACTGGTATCCAGTATCCATGGAGGGATATTTGATGAGAGACTTAAGGGGAACCATACCAAACAAGGCCAGAAAGGGGAGATGAGAATCAGAGTGCTCTTCAACCTGCTAGCTTTCTGCAGGACTTTTGGAATTAGAGGTATTGGCGGGTAAGCATACAAGAGACCCGGAGGTCATCTGTGAACTACAGAAAGCACACAGGACACCCGGAGGTCAATCGTAGACCAAAGCATCCATTGGTGACTCCCCATTTGGGGGGATCAGAGCAAAGTACTTGCTGCACTTGTTCAGGGGAAAGGCAAAGAGATTACAGCAAGGTTGGCCCCATTGGCTGAATATTTGGTTCGCTACTGACTGGTTCAGGGACGACCTGTGAGGACTCTAAATCTGCTAAGTCTGTCCTTCAGTACACTGGTCTCCCCAGAATGTGCAATGGAATAAAGCAGTCTGAAGAGATCGCCCACTTCCACACACTCATGGCCTCTCAGCACAAACAGTATAAATGGGTTTTCCCCAGTTTGTTTATGTACCAGACTACTGACATGTCTGTATGAAAAAGTAGTTATGTACTCACCATGACACTCAGAGTAGTTGTACTTCATTTTCTGCAAATTGTGGGTATTCAAATCCATATTGGATCCGAGCCGGCAACATTTACCAAGCATCTGCTCCAAGCTCCTCCCCTTATCCATAATCCCTCACATCTCCTACCTTCCCTCAGATTGAATTTGGAACTATCAGCAACTCAATAACAGCACTAACCTAGAACAGGTTCAGGGGAAGGAGGGCGGGACAGTTGCAGAAAACGAAGTACAACTACTCAGATGGAAGGTTATGTTGAGTACATAACTTCTTTATCTGAAGTAGTTAACTTCATTTAAGTGCAACCTGTGCGACAAAGTCCCCAGCTACCAAAACTCCTGAGAGGCCCTCATGGAAGGATATTCCTAAGCACTGCAGAGCCAAAGGATGCTCTCCCTCTAGAGATCAAATCCAACTTATGAGAAACAAATGTATGTGACCTCGCCCAGGTCGCTGCTGCAATGATATCATCCAGTGAAACTTTAGACCACGAAGCAGCAGAAATTGCCATAGATCTGGTAGAATGAGCTTTAACAGGACCAGGTGGGTACAGACCTTTATCTTTATAGACTTGCAGTATACATTGTGTAACCCATCTAGCTAAGGAGACCTTGGAAAATGGCGTTGCCCAAAAGCGGGTCTAGAAAAGGACACACAACTGGTCAGACTTACAAAAGGGTTTAGTCCTATGTAAATAGAAACAAAGCAGTCTATAAACATCTAGCAAATGCAGTTTATATTCACCCTTGTTCTGAAAATTTGGGAAGAAAACAGGCAGATTAATTGTCTGGTTAATATTTGATTCAGAGGCAACCTTCGGTAAGAAAGAAGGGTTTGTGCGGAGCGAAACCCTGTCTTTATGAAAGATCAAGTAAGGGGGCATGGCAGTCAAAGCATGGATCTCAGAAACTCTTCTGGCTGAAGCAATGGCCACTAGGAAAGCTGTCTTCCAGGATAAGAATTTCAAATCTACTGATGCTGCTGGTTCAAAGGGGGGGGGAGCAACCAAAACCTGCAGAACTAGGGTAAGGTCTCAAGGAGGGACTGAATCCTTAACCAGGGGGCGTAAAAGAAAGGTGCCTTTCATGAAAGCTTTACACAGTCTCAAAGAGGCCAGAGCATTCATATTTTCGCAGACATGAAAATTAGAGATGGCCACCAGTTGTACTTTTACCGCAGAGGAACTAGCCCCTTGTTGGAAAATATTGGACAAAAACTCCAACACTGCAGGAACTGGGGCTGTAAAGGGGTCTAGGTTCCTCTGAGAAGCCCAAATAGAGAAGCGTTTCCATTTCTTGCGATAAACCTTCCTAGTGGAAGCTTTGTGGGATGCCACCAAAATAGTCTTTACTGAAGATGACAGACCAGGAGTCCTAGCAATCAGGGGAACTGGAGCAACCAAGCAGTCAGCTTGAGGCTGTCCAGATCAGGTAGACAGATGCCTGAGGGATGAGGGATGAGAGATGAGATCCGGGCAAGGATCCAGAATCCGAGGAGTTAGAACATGAGACCAGAGGAAGGGAAACCACACCTGACGAGGCCTGAATGGGGCAATGAGGATCACTTGGCATCCTAGTCGGTAAGCTTTCTGAAAAAACTTCGGAATGAGAGGTAACGGGGGGTAAGCATACAGTAACCCGGGAGGCCAAGCATGGACGAGAGCATCTCTGGGGGAGTCCCCTGGTGAGGGGATCAGAGCAAAGAACTCGCTGCACTTTGCGTTGAAAGGAGATGTGAAGAGATCGTAGCAAGGCTGACCCCATGCAAAGAAGTTCTCCACCGTTATTGACGGTTTCAGAGACCACTCGTATGGCATTAGAATAGCCCGACTCAGTCTGTCCGCTAAAATGTTGGAGCGTCCCAGGATGCGAGTTGCAATCAGAAACTGACTGGTGGAGATCGCCCAATCCCACACTCTCATGGCCTCGCGACAGAGAGGGTAAGATCTGGTTCCTCCTTGTTTGCTGATGTACCGGACAACAGACATGTTGTCTGACTGAACTGCAATCATCCCCAGGGAAAGAACAGCATGAAAGGCTTGCAATGCTAAAAGCACTGCCCTCATCTCCAGAACATTGATATGCAATCTGGTCTCGGTCTGGGACCACATACCTTGGACTGTCCTCCCCAAATAGTGCCCCCCCCACCAGAGCTGGGAGGCATCCGTGGTCACTGTGGCTTGGGCTGTGGATGTTATGAAGGGACGACCTGCCAAGAATACCGGCGATAGGAGCCACCAGAAGAGACACATCTTGCAGGCTCTGCTGATTCTTATTGAAGAGTCCATTGGGAGTTCTAGCCAAGACCACTGAAAGTACAGTTGTGTTCAATTACCATAAATGTAGATGTTAGAGTGTATTCACTGTTGCAGTCATTACATTAGGGTAATCTGCTTGCAGGTTGCCCTCTGTCGGCCTGATTAAGAAAAAGTCTTGGGTCCTGCATCGGTTGCTGTCCTTTCTTCCATGACGTCAGGGGTATAAAACATGCAGCCGACGCCATTACATCAGTTTTTCTTGCCCCAGATGTCAGGTGCTCCCCTAATGGGGAGCAATTAAACATAAAAACAAAGGTATACCTCCAACAAAAAAGGCTTTTAAGCATAGTAAAAGAAAGTAGAGGTATAGCCAAAGGAAGTTACGGGGAAGGAGGAGGGTAAAAGTACAGTTTTGTACCTACCATAAATGTAGATGTTAGAGTGTATACCCTGCTGCAGTCAACACACTTGGGTTATCCTGTTGTCAGGTGGTCCCGCAGTCGGCCTGAATTCCAAAGTCTTAGTCCGGCGTCGGTTGCTGTCGCTTCTTCCCTGACGTCAGTGCGCCAGGGGTATATAAGAGGCAACAGATGCCATTTTCTTCAGTTTTTCTTGCCCCAGATGTCAGATGCCCCCTCAAAAGGAGGTCAGTAGATAGTACCAATAATAAAAGTTTAGCATCAACAAAACATCCCTCCAGCTATAAGCAAATACACCACAAAGGTTGTACCAGATTTTAGGGAATTGAAAGGTTCTAGTTGGATCAGAGGGGATGGAGGGAGGGTAACCTGGACTGCAGCAGGGTATACACTCTAACGTCTACATTTATGGTAGTTACAAAACTGTACTATGTTCATCGTATTACCCTGCTGCAGTCATCACACTTGGGTAGAATCCCAAAGCTAAGGATGGGAGGTGGAGTCAAACAGGGGTAGAGGAGGCTAGGAGGCCCTGCAGAACTGCAGTGGCGAAACCAGCTCTAGTCTTAGAGTAAAGTGGTAAGTGAAGGTGTTTCGTGAAGGTGTGTACTGAACTCCAAGTTGCAGCTTCCAGAATATCCTTGGTTGGCACCCCCCCCCCCCCCCGAGGAAGGCTGTAGATGTAGCTGCTGCCCTGGTAGAGTGGGGCCTTATGCTAGCAGGAACTGGTTTTCCATGTTGGGTGTAGCAAAAACGTATGCAATATCCTATCCATTTGGAAATGGTCTGTTTTGAGATAGCTTTTCCTTGTGTTGCTGTAGCATAGGATACAAAAAGCTGGTCAGATTTTCTGAAAACCTTAGTTTTATCCAAGTAGTAACGTAGCTGCCTGTGAATGTCCAAGGAGTGCAGGAGTCTTTCTCTTTTGTTCTGTGGATTTGGAAAGAAGGTGGGTAAATGGATGGTTTGATTTAGAGCCACACTGGATACCACCTTAGGCATAAAAGAGGGGTTAGCTCGTAGAGAAACTCTGTCTTGATGAAAAATTAGGAAAGGCTCTACTGCCATTAGTGCCTGAAGCTCTGAGACTCTTCTGGCTGAAGTTATTGCTAGCAGCAGGGCAGTCTTCCAGGATATAAACTTTAAGTCAGCTGAGAAAGCTGGTTCAAAAGGAGGTAGCATAAGTTTTTCCAGAACAAAACTGAGGTCCCAGGTTGGTGTTGGTGCTCTCCTGGGAGGCCTAATGTTTTTGGCCCCTCTGAGAAACTGCCTTAGAAGTGGATGTGAAAATAAGGTAGGATCCGTGTTGTAGTGAGCTGAAATATCTGAGGCATGAATTTTAATGGATGAAAAAGAAAGCCCTTTGTGTAACATCTCGGTTAAATATTGTAGAATCTGAGGTATGTCTGGCTGAGGGGTATTTTGGTCTTTAGCTTGGTTCCAGGCGCAAAACATTTTCAATTTGTCTGAGTAGGCTTTCCTGGTGCTGGGCCTCCTGGCTTCCAGAATAACATCCATAACAGCTTGTGAAAGAGGAGCTGGCTGGTTGCTTAGGTGATTTGCCATGCAGCCAAATTTAAGGTTTTCAGATGGCTGTGTAGAATCTGACTGTCTTGCTGTGAGAGCAGATGAGTAATTTGTGGTAAAATCCATAGTGGGCCCTGGGCCATATTCCTTAATAGTGGGTACCAGTGCTGGCGTGGCCAGTCTGGGGCAATGAGTATCATTCGGGGTCTCTCCATCCTGACTTTCAGCAGCACCTTTGTGAGAAGGCGCAATGGAGGGAAGGCATATACTGTCAGCTTTTTCCAACTGAATGAGAGTGCGTCCACTTTCCAAGCTTGAATGTCCTTGTACAAAATTGTTAGATGGTAGTTTTGGGGGGTGGCAAAAGTACAGTTTTGTACCTACCATAAATGTAGATGTTTGAGTGCTAATACAGCTGCAGTAATCACAGATGGGTTCTCTGCCGTCAGGCGGGTCCTCGGTCGGCCGAATTCCAAAGTCTTGGTCCGGCGTCGGTTGTCGTCGCTCTCTTCCCTGACGTCAGTGCGACAGGGGTATACAAGACACAGCCGACACCATATTCTTCAGTCTTTTCTTTCCCCAGATGTCAGGTGCCCCCAGAAGGAAGGCAATAAACATATATATATATATATATATATATATATATATATATATATATATATATATATATATACACATATATATATATATATATATATACATATATACATATATACATACATATATATATATATATATATATATATATTCAAGCAATGCAATGTAATCAAAAAAACAGTAGTTGCAAGCACCACTAGTCCTTTACCAAGATGGGAAGGAGGGAGGGAAACCTGTACTGCAGCTGTATTAGCACTCGAACATCTACATTTATGGTAGGTACAAAACTGTACTATGTTCATCGTGCATACAGCTGCAGTAATCACAGATGGGTAGAATCCCAAAGCTATGCACAGGGTGGTAGGCACTAGGTGGAACTGGGATGAGCCAGAACGCCCTGCAACACAGCAGTGGCAAAGCCTGCTCTAGTTTTGGAATATAAAGGCAGATGGTAGTGTTTTGTGAAGGTATGCACAGAACTCCAAGTGGCTGCCTCCAAAATATCTTTGGTAGGAACTCCTCTGAGGAAGTCTGTAGAGGTAGCTGAGGCCCTGGTGGAGTGTGATCTGATGCCTGTAGGGACAGATTTTCCATGATAGGAGTAACAAAACCGTATGCAGTGGCCTATCCATTTTGAAATTGTCTGTTTGGTAACTGGCTTTCCTTGAGCTCCTACAGAACAGGACACAAAAAGTTGTTCTGATTTTCTGAAAGGCTTTCTTCTGTCCAAATAGTAACGTAGCTGTCTATGGATGTCTAAGGAGTGTAGCAGCCTTTCCCCTTTGTTTTGAGGATTAGGGTAAAAGGTAGGCAAGTGTATGGCTTGATTTAAAGCTACCCTGGATACTACTTTAGGCATAAATGATGGATTGGTTCGAAGGGAAACCCTGTCCTGATGGAAGATGAGAAAGGGCTGCACAGCCATGAGGGCTTGTAGTTCCGAAACCCTACGAGCTGAGGTTATGGCCAGAAGGAAAGCTGTTTTCCAGGACAAATATTGCAAATCTGTTGAGGCAGCTGGTTCAAAAGGAGGCAATGTTAATTTTTCTAAAATGTAATTAAGATCCCAGGCTGGCACAGGTTGCTTCCTTGGTGGTCTTATATTTTTTGCCCCTCTGAGGAACTGTCTTAAGAGTGGGTGAGAGAATAAGGGTGGATCCGTGTTGAATTCTGCAGAAATGGCTGAGGCGTGGATTTTTATGGAGGAAAATGAAAGTCCACTGTTCAGCAACTCAGCTAGATACTGTAGTACCTGAGGCAAATTCAGTTTTCTAGGGTCCTGGCCTTTTTTCTCATTCCAAGAGCAAAACCGTTTCCATTTTGCGGAGTAAGCCTTTCTAGTAGATGGACTTCTGGCCTCCAAAATGATGTCCTGCACCTCTTTGGGGAGTAGTGTCTGATGAGGTGTTAAGGAATTTTCCATGCCGCTAGATTGAGTGTTTTCAGCTGGCTGTGAAGAGTTTTGTAGCTGTCCTGAGTCAACAGAAGAGGCATTAGAGGTAGGGGCCAGGGAGGAGTATGTGTTAGGCTCCTCAGAAGTGGATACCAGTGTTGCCTCGGCCAGTCTGGAGCAATCAATATCATCTTCGGTCTGTCTGTTCTTGCTTTCAAGAGCACCTTGGGCAGAAGAGGCAGAGGTGGAAAAGCGTAAACTGTCCATAATGTCCAACTGAATGAAAGGGCGTCCACTCTCCAGGCCTTTGGATGAAAGGCCCTTGAACAAAACTTTTCCAATTGATGATTCCTGTGGGAGGCGAAGAGATCTATGTCTGGCCTCCCCCACGCTTGGATTACTTTTGTAAACACTTGAGGATGAAACTTCCATTCATGTGGATCTGTCATATTTCTGCTTAGATTGTCTGCCAGCGTGTTTTCCAAACCTGGCAAGTACTGTGCTTGAAGTTCGATTTGCCATTCCAGAGCCAAGTTCCAAAGTGTCATGGCTAGTCTGCACAGGGGGTATGAATGTGTTCCTCCTTATTTATGTACCACATTACTGTGGTGTTGTCTGTTCTTATCAATAATTGTCCTGGATGCAGGAGGTCCTTGAAAGCTGTAATTGCATTTATCACTGCTAGCATTTCTTTTTGATTGATGTGAAGGTGCTTTTCTTTTTGGGACCATTTGCCCTGAATGCACCAGTCTGTCATTTGCGTCCCCCAGGCGTAATCTGAGGCGTCTGTTGTGATGACTTGATTTGCTTGAGGCTTGCAGAATGGGAGACCTGTGTTTGTTTGACATGCTTAGGCCCACCATAGGAATTCCTTTTGCAAACATGGAATTATTGGTATTGTTGTTTCTAAACTGTGGCTGTGTTGAGACCATAGGTTTTTTAGGTACCATTGAAGTTTCCTCATATGCAACTTTGCACATGGGATTAAAATAATGCAAGATGCCATGAAGCCCAGAGCCTGCAGGATTTTCCTTGCAGTAAGCCTGGTACAATTTGCTAGCATTTTGAAGTACTGAGTTAGTTGCCCCTGTTTTTCTGGCGTAGGATAGGCCATCTGGGTGTTTGTGTCCAAGTTGGCACCCAAGAAAAATTATTTTCTGAGATGGTGTTAGTCTGGATTTCTCTTTGTTGATTGTGTATCCCAGAGAGTTCAGTAACTGTGTTGCATAAGCCAGATGATCCAGAAGTATGTGCTCGCTGTCCGCTTGGATCAGGCAGTCGTCCAAATAAGGGTAAATGTGTATCCCTTGAAGTCTGCAGTAGGCAATTACTGATGCCAGGCATTTCGTGAACACTCTGGTCGCAGTAGATAAGCCAAAGGGCAATGCAGAGAATTGATAGTGGATTGAACCTGCAAAAAATCTGAGGTATCTTCTGCAACTTTGTCTGATTGGGACATGCAGGTATGCCTCCTTGAGGTCCAATGTTACCAGCCAAAACTCCTTGCCCAGCATGGGAAGAAGCTGCTGTAATGTGAGCATCTTGAATTTTGGTACGAGTAAGAATGTGTTTAAGATGGATAAGTCCAAAATGGGTCTCCAGTCGGTTCCTTTCCTTGGTACCAGAAATAGCCTGAAATAAAAACCTTGGCCTTGTTTGTGAGTAGGTACCTCTTGAATAGCTTTCATGTCTATGAGCTTTGAAATTTGTAGTTGTGCCTCTGCCCTTTGATTGTGTGGCAGGTTTGGCATGACTCTCATTTTTGGTAGAGTGTGAAAATGAAATCTGTAGCCTCTGTCTATAACATCCAGGATCCATTTGTCTGTTGTGACAATATGCCAATTTCTTGTAAATAATGCCAGCTTTCCTCCCAAAGGTGCTGCCAGCTGAGACTTGCTTGGCATGGAAAGGAGGAAGTCATTGGGTTTGTTTCCTATATTGTTGTGCACTGTCTTCGCCACCTCTTGGTGCTGGAGTTTGCCATTGCCTGCCTCTATATGATCCTTGTGATTGTCCTCTGCCCCTTGAGCGCCTGTATCTACCTCTTTGGGGCTTGTCCGTGGCTGGAAATGACCAGTTTTTAGAAGGCCAATTTCTGCTAAAACGTGGTGGTTGAACCTGCAGAAAAGCTTTGACAGATTGCATAGATTTGGCTTTTTCTTCCATTTTCCGTAGCATCTCCTCAGCATTAGTACCAAATAGCACATCCTTTTGTAAAGGAGCATCTAATAGTTTAGCTTTCACATGATCAGGCAAGATTTGTTCCCTAAGCCATGCATGTCTACGAATAACTGATCCTGTAACAGCAGCTCTACTTGAGGCCTCTAGGGCATCATAGCCACATTGTAAGGTGTGTTTACCCACTTGTTCTGCACTATGCATCATATCCTGCAACTCCTTCAAATCTGGTTGTTCAGGTTGAGACATTATATTTCTTAATTGTGATAACAGAAACTGCTGATATTTAAGCATATGAAACTGACAATTTAAGGCCCTCATGGCTAGGGTGGCCGAGGTATACACCTTTTTTCCCCACCTTTCTAAGGATCTAAACTCTCTTTCGGAAGGTAGTGGATTCTTAGCAGTAGAGGCCTTCATTCCCTTGGGGCCTTGAGAAATGGTTTCAGGGTCAGCATTATGGCTTTTGTACAGAAATTGGTGAGTTAGGAACTCTGTAGTACCTATCAGGCTTGACTGGGGCAGGAGGCAGGGAATCCAGACTAAGGCAAGCCTCTGAATAAACATCATCCAGTACGTCCAAAACAGGAGGAATAGCCAGAGGTCTGTGTTGAGGTAACAAAAGAAATTCCCTAAGTCTTTTCTTGGAATCAGAAAAGTCTTGGCCTTCCCAATGGAAGTGTTCCCTCAAGGTGTGCAAGGTTTCCCCAAAAGAAAAATCCTCAGGAGGAGATACAGAGGGAATGGACTGCTCCGCATCAGAATCTTCAAAAGGGGAGAAAGAGTGTTCCTCTACATCAGAATGATCTGAAAAAATGGAGCCCTAATCCGAAGAGGGAGAATCTTCCTCCACTCTGGGTCTCTTGTCTGGAGGGGGTTGGGCACCCCTGATAAGAGTAATTAAATCCTCAGCCATTTTAAGCATCTGCTTTTTAGGCATGGGGCCTGGAGATGGGCCCTGTGCAACAGGCCTCTTGGGATGCCTGGCTGATTTAGACTTAGTAAAGGCCTTAATTGAAAAGGAAGATGAGGGTCTAAAAACACCATGGGTGGAATTGGACCTGTCCACATTAGGAGGCTCAACGCTCACAGTGGCTTCGGTGGTTGTAGTCTGAGTATGGGCCGAGGTACCTGCGGTCTCGGTTACAGAAGACCCCGCCAAAGAAGTGTCGTCGGTAGTCAGGGACTGCATAGGCGTCTCGCTGAGAACCGGACCACGTGTAGCCGGTTTTGGCGTGGTTTCGGTGGGGACCGCGGACCTCGCATGCCGGTCTTTGTCCTTGCGTTTTTTCGACAAAACGGTAGTCGGAGTCTCCGACAACATTGTATAATCAAAGGCTTTACCGAAAAAGTGTTGGGCGAACTCCGCCCGACCCTTAATAGTGCACTTATTGAAAGTAGCGCAAAAGCGACAGCCCAAGATGTCGTGGTCTGGGCTTAAACAAGGTATGCAGAGGGAATGGAAATCCTTATGCCGTATTTGCTTCCCACAAGAAATACAATTGTTAACTTTTTCTGACATCGGTCTGAGGCAAGAAAATTTTCCCCAACGGGGTACTTAGCTTTAATGAAGACTTCGGTTTCCAATTTTTCGTAAATTCAGGAGCTGGCCGACTGGCACTTGCGAACTGCTTCTGCTTCAGGCACCGCGCGGCAAAAAAGACTGAAGAATATGGCGTCGGCTGTGTCTTATATACCCCTGTCGCACTGACATCAGGGAAGAGAGTGACGGCAACCGACGCCGGACCAAGACTTTGGAATTCGGCCGACCGAGGACCCGCCTGACGGCAGAGAACCCATCTGTGATTACTGCAGCTGTATGCACGATGAACATCAGGTCTATGTCTGGGTGACCCCATTTTAGAGTTATCATTGCAAATACTTGTGGATCCAGTTTCCACTCGTGGGGATCCATGAGGTTTCTGCAGAGGTCGTCTGCCAATGTGTTCTTTTTTCCTGGCAGGAATTGAGCTTGTAATTGAACTTGGTAAGCCAGTGCTGTGTTCCACAAGCTCATTGCTTGCCTGCATAGAGGATAGGAGTGCGTACCCCCTTGTTTATGTACATTATTGTGGTGTTGTCCGTCCTTACTGTAAGCTGTCTTGGATGTAATAGGTCCTTGAAGGCTGTCAGGGCATTCTGTACAGCTAGCATTTCTTTTTGATTGATGTGCAGATTCCTTTGATCTGCAGTCCATGTGTGCCCCCCAGGCATAGTCCGATGCATCTGTTGTCATAGTTTGCCTGGCTGGGGGTAAGGTGAAAGGCTGGCCCTTGTTGAGGTGACATGCCTGTGACCACCATAGGAACTCCTGTTGAAGGCAGGGAATGAGAGGTATCATTGTGTCCAAGCTGTGGTTGTGTTGAGTCCATACACTTTTTAGGTACCATTGTAATGTCCTCATATGCAGTTTTGCAAATCTTATTAGTAATATGCAAGATGCCACGAAGCCCAAGGCCTGCAGAATTTTTCTTGCAGGGAGTTGGGTCTTTGTTGCCACTGTTTTGAAGTATTGAGTCAGTTGTAGTCTGTCTGGCATCAGGAAAGCCATCTGGGCCGTTGTATTCAAGCTGGCACCCAGGAATGTCATATTTCGTGAGGGCACAAGTTTTGATTTCTTTTCGTTTACTGTGCATCCCAGGCAACTTAAAAGGTGTTTTACAAAAGCCAGATGTTGTAAGAGAATGTCCTTGCTTTCTGCTTGGATGAGGCAGTCGTCCAGGTATGGGTATATTTGAATTCCTCTTTGTCTGCAGTATGCAATTACTGGTGCCAGGCATTTTGTGAAGACCCTGGGCGCAGTAGATAAGCCAAAGGGCAGTGCAGAGAATTGGTAATGAGTTGAACCTGCAATGAAACGGAGGTATCTTCTGCAATTTTCTCTGATAGGGACATGCAGGTATGCCTCCTTGAGGTCCAACGTTACTTGCCATGCTTCCTTGCCCAACATGGTAAGTAGCTGCTGTAGTATTAGCATCTTGAATTTGGGTACTTGCAAGAAGGTGTTTAGAATTGAAAGCTCCAGAATGGGTCTCCAAGCATTGTCCTTTCTGGGGACTAGAAAGAGCCTTGAGTAAAATCCTTGGCCTTGCTCCTGTGTAGGCACCAGTTGAATGGCTCTCATGTCCATGAGAGCTGTAATTTGTTTTTGTGCCTCTGCCCATTGATTTTGTGGCAGGTTTGGCATTCCTTTTGTCCTTGGCAAGGTGTGGAAATGGAATCTGTATCCTTGTGAGATAATGTCTAGGACCCATTTGTCCTTTGTGACTATGCGCCAATTGTCTGCAAAAAGTGCTAATTTTCCTCCCAAGGGAGCTGCCAAGAGAGTTTTGCTTGGCAGTTTGAGGTTTAAGTCATTGTGTTTGCCTTCTAGTAGTTTGGGACCTGTCTTCTCCTCCCTTCTGTGTTGCAGTGCCCCATTGTCGAGGTTTGTAAGGGACTTGTGCTAGTCATCTGCCACTTGGGCGCCTGTATTTACCCCTCTGTGGTCTGTCAGAAGCTGGAAAGGACCAAGGTTTTGTTGGCCAATTTCTGCTGAAGCGTGGGGGCTGAACCTGTAAGAAATCTTTGACCGTCTGCATAGATTTTGCCTTATCCTCCATTTTCTTTAAAACCTCTTCTGCTTTAATCCCAAATAGGACATCCTGCTGTAAGGGTGCATCTAGTAACTTTGCTTTAACATGGTCAGGCAGAGCTTGTTCCTTTAACCAGGCATACCTACATATAACAGACCCAGTAACAGCTGCTCTACAGGAAGCTTCCAAGGAATCAAATCCACATTGTAAAGTATGTTTGCCCACCTATTCAGCTGCATGCAACAGATCCTGCATTTCTTTGAATTCAGACTGTTGAGGGTGCGTGCTCATCTTCTGTTTTATTTGAGAGATTAGGAATTGCTGGTATTTAAGCAAGTGAAATTGACAATTTAGTGCTCTCATAGCTAGAGTAGCAGAGGTGTAAACCTTCTTCCCCCACCTATCTAGTGCTCTGGAGTCCCTTTCAGAGGGTACAGGATTTTTAGCCATAGAAGCCTTAGCCCCTTTGGGACCCTGGGAGATTGTCTCTGGATCAGCAACAGGGCTTTTGTAAAGGAATTTGTGCGAGTCAGGCACTCTATAGTATCTATCTGGTTTGGCTGGAGCAGGAGGCAAAGAATCTGGATTTAGACTAGATTCTAAGTAAACATCATCCACGATGTCTAAAACTGGGGGGATAGCAAGTGGTCTGTGCTGGGGGAGTAAAAGAAACTCTCGGAGCCTTTTCTTTGAGTCGGAGTAGCCCTAACCCTCCCAGTGGAAATGTTCCCTCATGGTATGTAAGGTTTCCCCAAAGGAATAGTCTTCAGGGGGAGAAGCTGATGGAATGGAATCCTCAGCATCAGAATCTTCATAAGGGGGAAAGGAGTAATCCCGTTCCTCAGAGGAGCCTGAGGAAATAGACACTTGATCAGAGGAGGCATAATCCTCCTCTTGTCTAGGCCTTTTGTCGGGCGGGGGTTGGGAACCCCTGATTAAAGAAATCAAATCTTCAGCCATTTTAAGCAACTGGGGACAGAAGTGCAGCCTTTTTTGGTTTTAGAGGAGACTTAAGCTTAGCGTAAGATTTTATGGTGAGTAGCCGGTCTGAAGACACCTTCTGAAACCGAAGGTGTTTCTACAGCACCGGCTTCTCCTTCTGCAATGTCGTCAGTAGGGCCTAAAGAAAATGGCTGCGTCGGCCTAGAACTCTCAGCCAGAGAATCCGAAGCGTTCTGGGGTTTCAATTCTGCGGTAGCCAGGGGCTGCGTAGGCGCCTCACTGAAAACCGTTGAACCGACGACAGGCCCAGCCGAGGCCTCGGAGTCTGGCATGGATCTAGGCTGCCTGTCTTTATCCTTGCGTTTCTTATGCACGCCGGCAGTCGGTTGCTCAGACGGCATAGTGTAATTAAATTTTCTACCGAAGTAATGTAGAGCAAAATCAAAACGTCACTTTATAGTTCGCTTATTGAACCTAGCACAAAACCGACTAGTGGCGTCGTGGTCTGGTCCTAGGCAAGGTATACAATAAGAATGAAAGTCCTTATGAGGTATTTGCTTCCCACAAGAAATACGATTGTTAACTTTTTCTGACATTGGTCTGAGGCAAGAAAAGTTTCCCCAATGGGGTACTTAGCTTTATTGAAGACGTCGGATCTGAAATTCGACTTTGAAAATCTCAGGAGTCGGCCGACCGGCACTTGCGAACAGCTTCTGCTTCGGGCACCGCGCGGCAAGAAAGACTGAAGAAAATGGCGTCGGATGCCTCTTATATACCCCTGGTGCACTGACGTCAGGGAAGAAGAGACAGCAACCGACGCCAGACCAAGTCTTTGGAATTCAGGCCGACTGCGGGACCGCCTTACGACAGGATAACCCAAGTGTGATGACTGCAGCAGGGTAACACGATGAACATCCAGGACTGCAACAGTGAATACACTCCAACATCTACATTTAAGTGTACACAACTGTACGATGTTCTTTGTGTTTCACTGTTGCAGTCATTACATTTGGGTAGATTCCCAAAGCTATGGTTGGGAGGAGGAGTTTAAATAGCATTAGGAGCAGCTATAAGGCCCTGCAAGATTGCAGTAGCAAAGTCAGCTCTGGATTTAGAGAAAATTGGCAAATGGTAATGCTTGGTGAAAGTATGTACATAACTCCAGGTAGCAGCTTCTAGGATGTCCCTGGTAGGAACACCACTGAGAAAGGCTGTAGAAGTAGATGCAGCCCTGGTTTAGTGAGGTCTGATCCCCTGGGGGATAGGTTTTCAATGGTGTTTTTAGCAGAAACGAAAGCAATGGCTTATCCATTTAGAAATGGTTAGTTTTGAAATTGCCTTCCCCTCTGCCCCTGCAGCAAATGCTACCTGCATTTGTTCAGATTTTCTTTGAGGTTTACTCCTGTCCAAGTAGAATCTAAGTTGTCTGTGCACATCCAAGGAATGCAGAATCCGTTCCCCTTTGTTCTGTGGATTGGGAAAGAATGTTGGCAAATGAATGGACTGATTTAGAGCCACAATGGATACCACCTTGGGCATGAAGGATGGATTGGTCCTGAGTGATACCCTGTCCGCATGAAAGATGATGAAAGGCTCCACTGCCACAAGGGCCTGAAATTCAGATACCCTTCTAGCTGAAGTGACTGCTAAAAGGAAAGCTGTTTTCCAAGAAAGAAATGTTAAGTCTACAGTGGCAGCTGGCTTGAAAGGAGGGAAAGTGAGTTTCTCCAATACAAAGTTAAGGTCCCAGGCTGAGGTTGGAGCTCTCCTGGGTGGTCTCAAATTTTTGGCCCCTCTGAGGTACTGCTTGAGCAGTGGATGAGAAAAGAGGGGAGGTTCTGTGTTACAATGAGCTGAAATGGCTGAGGCATGGATTTTAATGGAGGAAAAAGACATGCCCTTGTGAAGCATCTGTTAAGTATTGTAAAATCTGAGGTAAATTGGGCATTGCTGTGCTCATCCCTTGAGATTAGTTCCAGGCACAGAATCTTTTCCATTTTTCAGCATAAAATGTTCTAGTACTAGGCCGCCTTTCCTCTAAGATGACATCTACCATAGGTTTGCTGAGGGATGGTAAGTTAGAATTGAAGTAATTAGCCAGGCTGCAAGGTTCAGTGTTGGAAGATGAGGGTGCAGAATCTGGTTCTCCTGCAGAGACAGCAGGGAAGGAGTCTGAGGCAGATGCCATGCAGATAACTGGGACACGCTGCGCAGGAGGGGGTACCAGTGTTGGAGGGGCCAGTCTGGAGCAATCAAAATCATCCTTGGTTTGTCCTGTTTGACTTTTAGTAGTACTTTGGAGAGCAGAGGCAGCAGTGGGGGGGCTTTTCAGGCTTGTTTGTGGGAGTCCTTGTGCAGAATGTGTCCAATTGGTAGTCCTGGGGGAGGAAAACAGGTCTATATCTGGGCTCCACCATTTGCTTGTCAACATGCTGAAAATCCTTGGTTCCAGTTTCCACTCGCGTGGGTCCATAAGGCTTATGCTTAGTCCGTCTGCCAGTGTATTTAACTTTCCTGGCAGGAATTGAGCTTGTAGGTGCATTTGGTAGCTCAAGGCTGTGTTCCACAAAGCCATGGCTAGTCTGCAGAGGGGATAAGAATGTGTACCCCCCTTGCTTGTTTATGTACCACATATCCGTGGTGTTGTCAGTCTTTACTATTAGTTGTCCTGGAAGAATGTAGTCCTTGAAGGCTGTCAGAGCATTCTGTACAGCTTACATTTTTTTTGATCGATATGCAGGTGCATTTGACTTGGGTTCCATTTGCCCTGAATGCACTTCCCTGCTAGGTGAGCCCCCCATGCATAGCCTGATGCACCTGTTAGGGTTTGGGCGGCAGGGGGTAGTGTGAAAGGTAGTCCCTTGTTTTCGTGGCAAGCCACTGCCCACCAAAGGAACTCTAGGCGTAGGCAAGGTATGATAGGAACCATTGTTTCTAGGCTGTGAGAATGTTGACTCCATAGGCTTTTTAGCTACCACTGTAGTTTCCTCATATGCAGTCTTGCATGTGGAATTAGAAGAAAACAGGAGGCCATGAACCCCAAGGCTTGCAGTATTTGTCTTGCAGATAAGCAGGGTTTTTGCGGCCACTTGTTTCAAGTAGGTTGTCAAATGAGTTTGCTTTTCTGGCGTGAGGCAAGCCATCTGGGAAGTTGCATTCAAGCTTGCTCCCAGGAATGCAATTTGTTGACAGGGTACCAGTTGTGATTTCTTTTCATTTATGGTGTACCCCAGACAAGTTAGAACTCTTTTTACAAACGCTAGATGATTCAAAAGTATGTCCTGGCTTTCTGCCTGAATTAGACAATCGTCCAGATATGGGTATATTTGAATACTTCTTTGCCTGCAAAATGCAATCACTGGAGCTAGGCACTTCGGCTTATCTACTGCGCCCAGGTTTTTCACAAACGGCAGTGCAGAGAACTGATCGTGCGTGTAGGTATTTTCTGCAATATTCCCTGATTGAGATGTGCAGGTATGCTTCTTTTAGATATAGTGTTGCCAACCAGGTGTCTTTGCCTAGCATAGGAAGTAATTGGTGAAAAGTCAGCATCTTGAATTTTGGAATCTCCAGAAAGGTGTTTAGAGTAGACAGGTCCAGGATAGGATGCCATGAATTGTCTTTTCTGGGTACCAGGAAAAGTCTCTAGTAGAAACCTTGTCCCTTTTCCTCTTCTGGTACCAGATGAATAGCCCCCATGCTTAAGAGAGAAAGTACTTGTTTTTGGGCCTCTGCCCACTGATTTGGGGGTAGGTCCGGCCACCCGCTTGGTGTTGGTATCGTGTGGAAGTAAAATCTGTATCCCTGAGACACTATTTACAACCCATTTGTCCTGGGTGATGAGTTCCCAATTCTTTGCATGAAGAGCGATCTTTCCCTCTCAAAGGGGCAGTCAGTTGACAAGTGCTTGGAAATTTTTAAAGGAAGTCATTGAGACAGTTTACCATTGGGGAGTCTTATTATTCCCAGATTTGGAAGTGGAACCCCCCCCCCCCCCACACTGCTTAGTTCTGTGTGTCCCCTGGGACTGAAACCTGGGGTTTTTGCTGTATCTGGGTTTGGCTTGAGAAGACCTGGAAGGGACTGGAAAGGACCAATTCTTAGGCCAGTGTCTACTAAATCTAGGAGGCTGAACTTGTAAAAAATCTTTAATAGTTTGCATAGATTTAGCTTTATCTTCCATCTTTTTAAGAACTTCTTCAGCCTTGTTGCCAAACAGGTGGTCCTGATTTAAAGAAGCATCCAATAATTTAGCTTTAACATGATCAGGCAAAAATTGCTCCTTAAGCCAAGCATGCCTTCTAAGCACAGACCCAGTAACAGCAGCCCTGCAGGAGGCCTCTAAAGAATCAAAACCACATTGCAAAGTATGTTTTACAACTTGTTTCAGCAGAATGCATTAAATCCTGTAAGTCTTTATTTTACACACAGTCAGGAACCAGCATTATTTTCTGTTTAAGAAGTCCAATAACACATTGCTGATATTTTAACATACGAAATTGGCAGTTTAAAGCTCTAATTGCCAAGGTTGCTGAAGTATAAACCTTTTTACCCAATCTATCCAGTGCCTTGGAGTCTCTATCAGAAGGGGTAGGATTTTTAGCAGTAGAAGCCTTAATGCCCTTGGGCCTCTGTGAAATAAGTCTCTGGATCTGCAATAGGATTTTTGAAAAGGAAATTATGGGACTCAGGGACCCTGTAGTATCTGTCTGGTTTACTGGGAGCAGGAGGCAGGGATTCAGGGGCCAAACTGGATTCCGAGAAAGCGTCATCAACAATGTCTAGTACAGGAGGAATAGCCAAAGGCCTATGCTGAGGTAGGAGAAGGAAATCCCCAAGCTCCTTTTTTCAATCAGAAAATTCCTGGCTTTCCCAGTGAAAATGCTCCCTCAGAGTATGTAAGGTTTCCCCAAAAGAAAGATTCTCAGGAGGGGAAGCAGAGGGAATAGAGTTCTCTGCATCAGAATCCTCATAAGTAGGTAAGGACAAATCCAGTCATCAGAAGAGTCAGAAAAAAAACAGAATCCTGATCAGAAAATTCATAATCAAGCTCAGCCCTAGGCCTCTTAGAGGGTGGGGGTTGACTACCCCTGATTAGAGTTATTAGATCTTCAGCCATTTTTATCATTTTTTGTCTAGGCATAGAGGCCTGAGCATGTGGCCTGGGCAATGTTATTTTTAGACATGGATAGAGATTTAGGCCTTATTAAAGAAGGAGGCATCGATTTAATATGCAAGTCTGTAGGTCTAAATACTCCCTCAGAAGCCGGTGACTGCACAGTGGCTCCTGACCCATCCAAGGTAGAGACATCCACGGGTTCCATAGCTGAAGTATCTCGCGGCATACAGGACACCGAATGGGTCTCAGTAGAGGCCTGTGAATCAGAAGTAGCAAGTATCAGGGGCTGCGAAAGCACCTCACTGACTACTGGCTTAGGAGAAGCGTCGTTGGCAGTTTTGGACCTCGGCGGCCTGTCTCTGTCTTTATCTTTGCATTTTTTCAGAATTCTGGTAGTGGGATGGCTAACAGACGACGTTTCTGGACAATTAAACAGAGAACCGAAATATTTAGAGGCAAAAATATACAGACGATGGATAGTGCACTGATTAAATAAAGCACAAAACCGACAAGGTACGTCATGGTCAGGGCCTAGGTAAAGAATACAGTACGAATTAAAATCTTTATGAAGTATTTGCTTTCCACAAGTAATGCAACTATTAACTTTTACTGACATCAGCAAGGAGCAAGAAAAAGTTTCCCCAACTGGGTACTTAAGCTTTTAGTTGAAGACTTCGGTTCTGAAACTCAAATGAAAATTTCAGGAGTCGGCCGACCGGCACTTGCAAACTACTTCTGCTTCAGGCACTGTAGGGCAAGAAAGACTGATGTAATGGCGTTGGCTGCATGTTTTATACCCCTGACGGACTGATATCACGGAAAGGACAGCAACCAACGCAGGACCCAAGACTTTGTTAATCAGGCTGACTGAGGACAACCTGCAAGCAAATTACCCTAATGTAATGACTGCAACAGTGAAACACGAAGAACATCTTCCAGGGTCCACGAAAGCACCTGCATGTGAAGGCACGCACAGGGAAGGATTGAGATTGCTGCGGCCATGGAGCCTAGGGTTCGGAGAACATCGCTCGCAGTTGGCATCCTGGGGCCAAGGATCACTGACACATGAGCCCGTAAGTTCGGGACCCTGTCCAGTGTGAGAAAAACTTGCAATAGTAGAGTGTCCAGCCATGCCTCTATAAATTCTAAGGTCTGTGTCGGGTTCAAACGGGACATGGAGATGTTGATGGTAATCCCCAAGTTGACTGCAAGATGCAGGAAGGAGTCTCTGGCCATGCAAAGTAGATGCTTGGTGGAAGCAGCGAGGATCCACTCGTCTAGGAAAGGAAACAGCTGAATTCCCTGAAGCCCCAGGTGAGCCGCTACAACTACCATAACCTTGGTAAACACCCTGGGGGCTGTGGTGAGACCAAAGGGTAGGGCTCTGAACTGGAAATGATTGGCTCCCAGCCAGAAGCGAAGGAATCTTCTGGAACCTCTGCAAATTTTGATACGGTAGTAAGCGTCCTGGAGGTCTACTGAGCACATCCAGTCGCATTCTCGGAGGCAAGGTAGAATGGACTGCAAGGTGACCATCCGGAATTTCTGCTTGGCTACGGTCAGGTTCAAAGTTGACAGGTCCAATATGGGTTTGAGGTTCCCCATTTTCTTTGGCACTAAAAAGAACCTGGAGTAAATGCCTAATCTGGACCGATATGGGGGCACTGGTTCGATGGCCCGATTGCGAAGCAGCTTTGAAATTTCTTGCACTGCCGCCTCCCTTTAAGCGGATTGAACATCCGGGAGGCACTTTGGTTGGACGGGTGGGGCAACGAATGGAATGGAGTAGCCTCTGGATATAATTTGAAGCACCCAACCGTCCGTCGTAATGGACTCCCAAGTAGTTAGGTTCAATGACAATCTTCCCCCGACTGTCTCCAGAGTAGGACAGTCAGACAACTCCTCAGGGTTGCTGCGTGGGTCTGTCCGAGAAAGTCTCCCTAGACCCAAAATTCCTCGGCCCACCCACTGCTTCTGGGGCGGAGTCAGTCTTGTCCCCCTCTGCCTCTAGGGGACGAGTGTCCTGAGAGTCCCGGGAAAACTGAGATTTTCGGAACCACATCTTCTTTTTCCTTCTCCGATTCCTAGAAAAGGATCTTTGAGGGCTAGAGAAGCAGTCTCAGACGGCAGAGTCTTCCCGTCCTTCTCGCTCTGGACCAGGGTATCACATACTGTCTTCCCGAATGGGGAAGAACCATCAAAGGGAGCATTTGTGAATGATGCCTAAAAGGGGTCCGCGAATTGACATAGCCTGAGCCAAGCATGTCGCTTCATAGCTACGCCAGTCCCAGCCTCTCTAGCCACTCCTCCCGTGGCATGGGAAAGAGGAGGCGTGGACATGATCGAAACAGACGCGAGTTGACATTTTCGCCGAGAACAGCCGCTTGTCCTCTGGCGACAGACTCTGGGGGCGACAGCAAATTCCTTAACTAGGTCTCGCTGAAGTCGTTTTGACGTGTGCCAGATAATTCAATGCTCATATAGAAAACGTCGCTGAAGAAAATATTTGCTTCCCAAATCGATCCACTGCCCTATACGCCTTGTCCGAAGGGTGGAACGAAAAACTTTCCTGTACCAGTTCTCTCTTGGTGGCAGCTGCAACCACCATAGCATCCACCAGGGATCCTCTGTACCAGGCCCATCTATGGGAGGAGAGAGGATCCTGTACGGGTATTGGGCTCTATGGTGTCAGGCTCCTAACATGCCTGTGTGGTAATGAGATCCACTAGGGATCTGCAGGAGGGGACACCCAGGATGTAGATGGGCCCACGCCAAAGGCCTCCAGGAATACTGACATCCGTAGAGGGTTTTGGAGCTGACCAACCTCTCCTCTGGAGGAGGATCTCCATGATGTCTCCAAAGGAGACATCCTCGGGAGGTGACCTGGGGGAACCCAAACCTCGTCCAAGTCAGTATCTTCTGTGAGGGACTCGGGGGGGCCATGTGCCTCCTCTTACACGAGTGCTTACGGGGACCCTCTTCAGTGGGAGACTCTGAGGAGGGCTCGTAAGTCACGGTGGGGTTTCACGACGGGATCCACCTGGGAGTCTTTTAGCACGGGCTGTCCCTGGGACAAACTGATGGGAGTCATGACCAAATCCACGGGAGCCTGGGTGGAGTCCAAGGCGATGGACTGGGGTCTCAATCCTTGGGAGAGAACCCTCTTCACCACATCGAAGGCCGAAGGAGAGCGCACCTCCTTAGCAACCAACAAGGAGGAAGCTCTTCCCGGCTCTGCCGTGAGGATCGTGGCCAAGGTAGCTGGGGTTCCGAAGGAACAGCTCAGATCTGACAAAAGTCAGAGCCAAAGACACCTCAGTTCCCTCGGATCAGACTCGCCGTTCTTGGTTCCGAACAGGTCTGATCCAAGGAACTTAAAGTAATCGCCGGCATCGAGATTGGAGGAACCGTCGGCGCCGAACCCTCAGCTCCGAGGATTCTCTGATCCATAAAATCCGAAACCGCAGGTCCAATCGGGGAAGGAGAGATTGGATGGAAGAAGGGCACAGAGGTCTCCTCTCCGGCCGGAGAGGGGCCTGGCAAGACTCATTTGGATTTGGGTCCGAATGAACCTCCGCATCATCCTGTCCATGTCAAGCTCCGACAGACTCAGAGTCGACTGCAAGGAGGCGACAGACTGATCTGGCTGGTCTATGCCACGACCTCAAAGAAGGCCTCTGGTCTGAGGGTTCAGTCCGCTCCGGGAAAAACCTCGGGGAGTGGAGCCGAGGAGAGGTAGTCCTGACAACTTTTCTAAGTGGGCTAGGAAAGGGCTCCCGCTCTGGAGACCGCTTGCGGTGCCTTTCCCCTCTCTTGTCCTGTTTGTCTTTATGTTTAGTCCCCACCTCAAAAGGCTTAGAGGGAGGTTAAGTCCCAGCCTGGGGGGGGGGGGGGGGTTGATCGGCCATGGGAGCAGAGATCGAGGTCACCGTGTCCAAGACAGAAACTGGTAGCAGGCCCTTAGTAACCAGCTTTGCCTTCCTTTCCTTCAAGGCCCTAGGGTTGAACCCTGCACACACACTACAAGGCAAAGATAGGTGGGGACACCCAGGCAAATAACAGTGTGTGGCTATCAGCCGGTGAAAGCTTGTGGCCACACACTGCATTTTTTAAAGGTTGGTTTTGGCTGCTCAGCCATCACAAAAACCCACTCAGCCAAAACTAAACCCAGAACTAACACACAGACATTAAGTTGGGATTAGGCCTACACACTACCTTACAAACAATAACTTTTTTAAAACTACTTTTGTTTTTTGTTTTTTTTTTTGAACAGAAAACAGACGAACAACGAAGGAGAGGAAAGGGTTGATAATCGACCACACACGCACTAAATATCTTAGGAAAAATAACTTCCACTTACTACACCTAACTTGGAGCTAAAGAGACCACGATGCATACGCATGAAGTGGCAAACGAGATCTGAGGAAAGGTAGGAAACGTGAGGGATTATGTGTAAGGGGAGGAGCTTGGTAAATGCTGCCAGCTTGGATCCAATATGGATCCGAATACCCACAGGTTGCAGATAAATGAAGTTAACTACTTCAGATCTGCCATCGTTCTCACAGGGAAATTATCGTGAAAGGCCTGTAATGTCAGATGGACTGCTCTCATCTCTAGGATGTTGATGTGCCATGGTCTATGTTGGGGAACACATGCTTAGGACCAATCTTCCTTGATAATGTCCTATCCCCAACCCCAAGGAAGGGTCCGTGGTCAGTGTCCACTGGAGGAGGAAGAAGAAAAGGCCTAAACAGGGGTAGGCATTTGAGAAAATCCACCACTGGAGGGGACACTTGCAAAATCAGGGTTAGTCTGATAGGAACAGATAGTGGTTGGTACAGACTGGACCACTGAAGGGCTACAGCCCATTGTAGCACTTGCATGAAGAACCTTGCTAGTGGTACTAGGAGTATAGCAGTTGACAAATTCTACAACTCTCAAAATTAGTTTTGCAGGTGAAGTGGGCCTATCCAGTAATACATGAACCTGCTGGTGCAGTTAGGACCCAATCTTCCAAGTATAGAAACACCTGGAATCCTTGCAGTCTCAGGTGAGCTGCTACCACTGACATGCATTTGGTACCCGAGGGGGCAGTGGTGAGTCCAAAGGGCAGTGCTTTGAATTGGTAATGACTGGCTCCCAGCCGGAAGCACAAATTTCTCCTGGAGTGCCTGTTTTTTTCTGATATGATTGTACACATCCTAAAGATCTATTCAACACTTCCAATTGTCCTTGTGCAGCAGTGGCAATATGAAGTGAACTGTAGCCATGCAATGACTTTTCTAGAAGTTTCTGAACCTCTTGAATGATGTTCTCCCTCTGGCTGGGTGGCACATCGGGGAGACACCTCCTGTGGCTTTGGAAGTGGAAGGGAATAGAGAACATAGTAACCTCTGGAAATTGTTTAGCACCCAGGTGTAATTTGTTAAATCTGTCCAGGCATCTAAATGCAATGATAGTCTGCCCTCAACTGGCTCCAGAGTAGGACATTCTGGCAATGCTTCAGGAGCGCTGGTAGGGCCCATCAGAGAAAGGTTCTCTGAAGCCCCGGTTCTGCAGAACCCCCTCTGCCTCTAGGGCAGTGTCTGCCATTAAATCTTCTGGAAGAGGAATCTTCTGGGGAATCCAGGAACAGACCTTCAGATTCCTGAACCACATCTTCTCACTCTGTTGGTTCCTTGAAAAGGTCCGTTGAGGGGAAGAAAATTTGATCCCTACAGCAGACTAGGTCTTTCTCTCATGCTCACTGCAGGTAAGATTTTCTTCGACCAATGGTCCAAAAAGGGAAGAATCCTTGAAGGGGCGTTGATGAAGGGCACCTTAAGGGGTTCTTCAAACCCGCAAAGCCTCATCCAGACATGTCTCCTAATGGCTATGCCTGCTCCGGCTGCTCGAGAGATTCCTTCTGCGTCATTAGAGATTAGCCTCATTATGGAATTAGAGAGAGAAAAAGGTGGTCAATTGGAGAGACACCTTCTTGAGGTTCTCCTCCGACAAGGACTCTGTCAGAGAGTTGGTTAATACTTCTTAAAGTCCCCCTGTAGACGTGTGAAATGTGCCAAGTAATTCAATGCTTTCAGCGTAAAGGAGTTGAGGCATAAACGTGCTTCCCGAGTCTGTCCAATGCCTGAGACTCCTTGTTTGTGGGGTGGACTGTAGAGCTCAGTTCTGCTAGCTCCTTCTTGGTGGCTGCTGACCCAACAATGGCAACAAAAAGGATACCAATGTTCCAATGCAAACAATCTGTAGATGGGCTGAGGTACTTATCTGCATGCTTGGGCATGGGCTTCATGTTGTCTGGCTCCTTCCACGCCTAGGCGGGAAACTGGATCAATAAGTTTATCTGCCGGTGGGGTCAACCAAAACATAGATGGGCTCTTCCTGAAAGACCCCAGAAGCACAGACTCCTAAAAAGGGGTTGCAACGACCATCCACCCTTTTGTTTCAGGATTTCTAAAATATCTCCAAAGAAGACATCACTGGGTGAAGATTGGTGGGACCTTCTCCCTCACTGAAGTCTGTCTTTGGTCAAGGACTCCAAAGGGGAATCAAAGTGCTTCTTCTTGCACCATTTCATCCGATGAACCCCCCCCCCCCCCCGTGGGATGCTCGGGAGAGAATCAGAGGAACGGAAAAACCCCTGGGGGGGGACCAGGAGGAACGGACTACAAAACAAGATGAATGGGCCCAAAGCTTGGATCAGAAAGTGACTGGATAGGATCGGGTGAGGAGACGCATCTCTAGCACTACAGAAAGTCGTTTGTCACCTGATAAGCCAGATGAATCTGGGGAACCCTCCCCACCTTTGGAGCCGAAGCCGCCAGAGGAGAGAAGATAGAAGGCACCCTGGATCCAGCTCCTCCAGATAAGCACCTGACCTGAACTGTCAATGGCCGAAGCCCCTAGGGTAAGAGACTGATCGAACAAAGTCTGAGCAGAGACTAACCCTCAGAGTCGGTGCAGACATCATGGGTCCAGGACCCAGTCTGCTCTGAAAGCACTGGAGCAGAGCTGATCTGGGAGAATGATGAAGTCGAGGAAAGATACATCCTCGGCTTTGACGACAGCTCTCAGATAAATTGGATCCTAGGTTGCTGAAGCTGACGGTCGGATCGGAAGAGGAGTTTGTACTATAGGTCTCATGGATCCAGTATAGGATGGAGACAGCAGAATCCCCAACTCAATCTGAGCTTTGATGAGACACTGCATCATCCTGTCCATATTTGGATGAGAAAACAGAAGAATGAGTAGAATGATTGCTCTGAGTAGTCAGAGTAAGGGATGGTGACTGTGACTTACTCCGAATCAGTGTACAGCTCCAAGACCTCGGATCTGAAGGCTTTGGATCGGAGGAGAACTTGGTCGGTGACTGGGAACTTCAGATCCTAAATGTCTGACGGATCCAAGGGGACTCTCGGACCTGAAGTCTTAGGACCCAAACAATTTCGGATCTGAAGAATGGTCATAGCCGTTTCAGGTTCTGTCAGACCCAAGGAACCTCTTGGATTTGATAAAGAATGGATATCAGCCAGATCCAAGGCAGTCGGATCCAACAACTTATGCCTCATTTCCAGGACAGAAGACATGGTCCCTGGGGATGCTGAGGGAGTATACCTTTGACTCTTTGGAAGTCATAGGTTTCAAGGGGCTTTGAACGCCAGAAGCCAGTAGACCACCTCTTAAAATTAGTGCATTTTTATACTTTGATAGGGCACAAGGAATAAAGGCCGTGAAAATATCACAGTCGGCCACTAAGTGCCCAGGCCAGAGAAAGTAGACTCACCTCTTGTGGGCATCTGAATTCAGAACTGTTTGCAAACAAGAGATGCATCTTTTGAACTCTGTTGGCTTATCCATAACTATGCCACTTGCACATAGGGTTACCACTCACAATAATTCTCAGGCAAAGAGATGCTACCAAACCAAAATAAACTAATAAAGGAAAGATGCTGGGAAAGATTTTTTTTCAACTAGAGAAAAGGTGAAAGGGAGAAAGAATGGCCAATAGGCAGACTAACAGAGCATGGAAGGGGGGGGGGTGAATCCTTAATGCATGAGATCAAATAAATTCTTTGGAGGGGAGGTTTAGTTAGGAGATATAAAGATAAACTTCTTTTTCGTAGAATTTCCTTAAAGTTCAAATTTCAAAGAAAATAGAAAAAAGATAAAATTCACTTATCTGCACTGGAGGCAACGGAATCACATCTGTGCTTAATGGAGGCAATGAGATACGAGGAGTTACAAAAAATGTGAGGCATCATGGGAGGAGGAGGAGCTTGAGGCTCAGATCATAAGTCTTGTGAAGTGGCCGAACTAGATCCAATATTGGATCCTAAGATCCATCAATGAGGAAGAATGAAATGGACATAAGATCAAAGGTTAAACAGTAGAAGCAAGAATGTGTGCGCGTATAAGCAGACCCCACAGCCACTAAGACCTCCCAGGTTACTGCAATATACTCCTCCTTAAACAAGAAAACAGTGCCATGAAACCTCACAGCTGCCATCAACCCCACATTTCAAAGTAAAATCCAAAGTTTGATCCTGCTAGAAGTCCTCACCCAGAAATTTTAACAAGGAATCCAGAAGAGTTAGGGATCTTCTAATGAGCCATTTCCTGCGGGGTTGGTTCAATTCCTTCATCTTCCACTGTGTGCAACTCTGATCGAATCACTTAACCAGACAGAGGGCAGAGTCTAAAAGTGGGCCCATGGAGATCAATACTCTACCCCAGTTAACAGATGCAAAGTAAAGCTAAAACCATGACCTCAGGAGAACTCTCCAAAGGCAGGGATGTGCATCACTAGGAGCATTCTACTCAAATCTCATAAATCATACCACATAAACAAGATTTAGAAAATTCTTAATTTACATCACCACTGGAGACTACAACAAAGGAAGCATCAAGGGAAGTACTACCGCCAGGTACTCCCACAGCTGCACAACTCTGAAACAGATAAGGGAACACTAGTAGACCTTTTTTCTGAAAAACTTCAGCCATCAATGTTAACCCCCAGCAAAGATAATGGGTTAGGTGTTGAACCTTAATGGTAATTTCTACTGGAAGTGATGTCAATCCAAACTGAACAGGAAGATGCATCTGAATGGACCTCTAATGGTGAAACAAATGTAACCACCTCATTCCATCCAGAAACACTATCTAAGCATCCTTCAGGAACAAGGATATCTACTGCACAATGATCATCTGAAACCAGATGAATCAGATCTGCTGGATGAAGTGTTTGAGATCTAACACTGTACAGAAGATTCCCCTTCAAAAATTAGGGAATAAAACATGCAAGCCTCTCCAGGCACAGTGAGGGACTCTACATGGACACTGTGAAGACAGGAAGTCTGTATTTGTTCCAAAAGCTCTGCTAGAATGGAGCTCTTTCTTGGGAAAGACAAGTGAAAGCTCCAGCACATGACATGCCCAAAGCTGACCACTTCCAGAACCAATAAAGCCCTGCAATTGCTCTCTAAGCCAGAAAGAAATCTACAAACTAAACATCTCAACAAGGGTAGTCAGGAATGAGCAAAGGTTACCAGCAGAATTATCCTCTTAGCAATGCTACAACGGAAGGCCGTTCTAAAAGCATAATACCTCCTTCTTTCGGCACTGATCATATTTCAAAAATGCAACAGTAGAGATAGCTGGAAAGGCTCTAATAAGCTTTCCACCAAGATGAGAATCTGCATTCTCAGATCATCAGCCACATCCTAAAAGGCAGCTGGCCAACCCCCTCTCCCCCCAATGCAAAAAATGGCACCTAGGATTTTTTCTGAACTTCTCAACAATATAACTACTACTATATCATCATTGTGCAGACACATGAGCCTATGGCTTAAGCCAATACCATCCACAGCTGTTCAAACATGCTACATGGCAGGCTGTACCACACCGAATCATGCATCAAAAATGCTCTCTTTCATGGGCCTGTAACCTGAGAAAGGTGAGATGAACAGCTGAATCCCCAAGCCTTGAGGTGGCAGAAGACTATACTCTTGCGGCACGTCTCCACAGTTCTTTTCTCCTGGGTTGCAGTACAAAGCAGCAAACAGCAAAATCATTGGGAGCTGTGCTGGACCAAACAGTGCATACAAGAGTAAAAGGAGCGGTGTGGGACATATTATGAAACCTGATTAAAGCAGTGACTTGATGCTGTAGCTCCATTAATGGGAGCACTGAAATTAAAATTCAACACTTTGGGAGTAGTATGGGAGCTAATATGCCCAGGACTTGCCACAAAAAATACAGCTGCACACACAACTGGACAGCAAGAAAGGAAAACGGAGAGGAAGACAGATAAAAAGCTCAAACAAGCTTAATAGCCTGGCATGGGAGACAGTATGCCTGAGAGATTGTGTGTAATCTCTGGGTGGAGATAAAGAGAAGCTTTAGGTTGGAGAGATGGCAAGCTGAATAAATTTGCAAACATCTAAAACTATAACAGAAAAAGTATGTCATCTATAAAAACTAACTGAGGCATTGCAATTTTAGAGTACAGATAAGGAGAACAAATGGTCTCCAGGATCATCTAGAAGGGGAATGGAGTACTGTGCAGAATGAAGAAACAGTGAGTTGAGGTCATGGGGGGCATAAAGTGTAGCCTTGTAGCAGCCATTCAGCAACTCAATGGAAACATCTTGACTGGAAAAAGACAGTGAATGGCTAGAGGTGAAGACTTGTGCAAGGGGGCAAAAGAAGGCAACAATTAAGGACCCCTTTCATCCAGATCCAAGACCCTGAAGGGTGCAAAAGGTAGAAATAAGAGCAAATGGAGAAGAGAAAATAATGGACAGGTTAAGAATTTCAGAGAAGACATATGCAAGGAGTGATACAACAGATTTCACTCCAAATAATAACGCTCAAAGAGATGGCGTGGGATCCTTAAGAACAACATTCACTGAAAATATTATATTCCTAAAGTAGCAGAAGGTATGGTAAGAAAGTACAGTTGTGTACACTTACCATAAATGTAGAAGTTCGAGTGTATTCACTGTTGCAGTCATCACATTTGAGTTATCTGCTTGCAGTAGCCCTCAGTCAGCCTGATTATCAAAGTCTTGGGTCCTGCGTCGGTTGCTGTCTCATCTTCCGTGACATCAGGCAGTCAGGGGTATAAAGCATGCGGCCAACGCCGTTACATCAGTTTTTTTTTTGCCCCAGATGTCAGGTGCCCCCCTTAATGGGAAGCAATGTTTGATATATATATATATATATATATACACACACACACACATACACACACACACACACACACATACATATACATATATACATATATACATATATATATATATATATATATATATATATATATATATATATATATATATATATACATATACACACACACACACACACACACACACACACACACACACACACACACAAGGTTATACCTCCAACAAAAAAAAAGCAAATACACCAAAAAGCTTTTAAGTATAGTAAAAGAAAATAGAGGTATGGCTAAAAGAAGTCAGGGGGCTGGAGAGAGGGTAACCAGGACTGCAACAGTGAATACACTCGAAATAGAAGTTATGTCCTTACCATAACGTTCCATGTGGAGTGTTCATCTCGCCTTTGTTCTTACACCTGGGTTCGGAGCCGATCCTCGGCTCCGTGTCGGACGCTTGGCAAAGCTCTGCATCGAGAAGAAGCTCGAGACCAACCTAACTCCCATAATCCCCCTCTGCCTTTACCTCAGATCTAGTTTGCAAGCAAACCAGAAGTCAACAGAGAGAATATAACACATTCATGCCAACAAGAAAGTACAGTTTTGTACCTACCATAAATGTAGATGTTCGAAGATCCACATTGCTGCAGTCCTAACACTTGGGTAGTCCGCTGTCCCTCGGTCGGCCCGAATATCAGAGTATAAGGCTGACGTCGGTCAAGGCGCATTTGACTGACATCAGAACGTCAGGGTACAAATGCGCATGACCGACGTCATATCCTCAGTCTTTTCTTGCCCCAGATGTCAGAAGACCCTAAAAAGAAAGGTCAAAACCCATAGACAACAACTAAACAACCAACCAGCCTAACACCAAAAATATATACAATATATACAATATACACAATATACCTCAGATGGATAACCCAACCCACACAACCACCTCACACTACAGAGGGGAAGGAGGGAGGGTAAATTGGACTGCAGCAATGTGGATCTTGAACATCTACATTTATGGTAGGTACAAAACTGTACTATGTTCTTCATCTCACATTGCTGCAGTCCTAACACTTGGGTAGAATCCCAAAGCAGAGGTAAGGGAGGATGGCTAAACTATAATGAAGCAGGAGCTGCCAAAATGCCCTGCAACACAGCAGTGGCAAAACCAGCCCTGGATTTAGAGTATAGTGGAAGGTGGGAATGCCTAGAGAAGGTATGCACTGAACTCCAAGTGGCTGCCTCCAGAATATCCTTAGTTGCCACCCCCCTCAAAAAAGCTGTTGAAGTGGCAGTAGCCCTAGTGGAATGAGGCCTAATCCCAGCTGGAATCTCTTTGCCATGATGGGAATAACAGAAAGCAATGCAAAATCCAATCCACTTAGAAATAGTTTGTTTTGACACGGGCTTGCCCTGAGAGCACAAAGCAAAAGAAACTAATAACTGCTGAGATTGTCTGAACCCTTTAGTTCTGTCCAAATAATATCTCAACTGCCTGTGTGCATCTAAAGTGTGCAAAATCTTTTCCCCTTTATTTTGGGGATTTGCATAGAAAGTAGGCAAATGAATAGTTTGGTTTAAAGCCACACTAGAAACCACTTTAGGCATAAAGGAAGGATTAGTACGTAAAGATACCCTATCCTTATGGAAAATTAAGAAAGGCTCAACTGCCATAAGGGCCTGCAATTCAGAAACCCTTCTTGCAGAGGTAATGGCCAACAAAAAAGCAGTCTTCCATGACAAATATTTCAACTCAGCAGTAGCTGCAGGCTCAAAAGGTTGTAGAGTGAGTTTCTCCAACACAAAATTGAGATCCCAAGCAGGAGTAGGAGCCCTTCGTGGGGTCTTATATTCTTTGCCCCTCTAAGAAATTGCTTGAACAAAGGATGAGAAAACAATGGTGGGTCACAGTCGTAGTGAGCTGAAATTGCTGCAGCATGAATCTTAATAGAAGAGAAGGACAAACCTTTGTCTAACAATTCAGTAAGATATTGAAGAGCCACACTTAAATCAGGCTCAGAAACATCCAAATCCTTAGCTGCACTCCAAAACAAAATCTCTTCCATTTATCTGCGTACACTTTCCTTGTACTAGGCCTTCTAGCTTCCAAAATCACATTCAAAACTTGTTGTGGAAGTTGAGACCCTCTATGGTTCAAAACAGAATATGCCAGGCTGTTAGGTGAAGAGAGTGAAGTTTGACATTGAGCAAATGACTGTCCTCCTGGGACAACAGATGTGGAATCAAAGGCAAAGGCCATGGAGGCTTCCGTACTAGACTTCTCAGTAATGGGTACCAGTGCTGTCGAGGCCAATCTGGAGCTATCAAAATCATCCTTGGCTTGTCCTGTCTGACCTTCAGAAGTACCTTTGGGAGGAGAGGCAGAGGTGGAAAGGCATACACATGAAGATTTTTCCAACTGAAGGAAAGAGCATCCACTTTCCAAGCTGTGGGATGAAACCGCTTTGTGCAAAACTTTGGCAGCTGGTGGTTTAGTGGAGAAGCGAACAGATCTATGTCTGGAGTTCCCCAGGACACTGTCAATTTCTGAAATACATGAAGATCCAGTTTCCACTCGTGGGGATCCATGATTTGTCTGCTTAACACATCTGCTAAGGAGTTCTGTGCTCCCGGCAGAAACCTTGCCTGAAGACTTAGTTGTAAACTGAGAGCAGTCTCCCACAAAATCATTGCTTGCCTGCATAGAGGATAAGAATGTGTTCCCCTTGCTTGTTGATGTACCACATGACAGTAGTGTTGTCTGTTAGAATCAACACCTGCCCTGGAAGAAGTAAATCCTTGAAAGCTATTAATGCAAACTGGACTGCTAACATCTCTTTCAAGTTGATATGTAGATGCTGTAGTCTGACAGGCCACTTGTCTTGTATCCACTTTCCGTTTAGATGAGCTCCCCAAGCTTTGTCCGAGGCATCTGTCGTTAAAATTTGACTCGCCTCTGGCCGGGTCACAGAGAGTCCCTTGTTTAGGTGACATTCCTGAGCCCACCACAAAAATTCCTTTGGAATGCAAGGTATTATTTGAATGACAGTGTCCAGATCCTGGCAGTGCTGTGTCCATACATTTTTGAGATACCATTGCAACTTCCTCATATGCAGTTTGGCATTGGGAAGCACCAGAATACAAGATGCTATGAACCCTAAGGCTTGAAGGACTGTCCTTGCAGTCAGCCCGGACAGAAGAGATAGATGATGGAAGTAAAGGGAAAGATTCTTTTGTTTGTCCGGGGTTAGAAAGGCCATCTGGGATGCTGTATTCAGTCTTACACCCAGAAAGCACATGTCTTGAGAGGGTACTAGACTGGACTTTATTTCGTTCACAGAATACCCCAGGCATCTTAGCACTGCTATCACATATTCCAAATGACGAAGAAGCTCTTCCCTGCCTTGAGCCAGAATCAGGCAATCGTCCAAATAAGGATAGATTTGTATTCCTTTCAGCCTGAAGAAAGCTATCACTGGAGCCAGAACTTTGGTAAATACTCTGGGCGCAGTAGATAAGCCAAAGGGCAATGCAGAGAACTGATAGTGAGAAGTCCCAGTCCGAAAACGCAGATACTTCCTGCAACTTAGCCTGATAGGAACAAGAAGGTAAGCCTCCTTGAGATCCAATGTTACCATCCAGTGATCCTTGCCCAGCAGAGGTAAAAGCTGTTGTAACGTCAACATTTTGAACTTGGGAATGTCCAGGTAAGTGTTGAGGATAGATAAGTCCAAAATTGGTCTCCACGTGTTCCCCTTTTTTGGTACAAGGAACAGGCGAGAATAAAATCCTAGGCCCCTTTCTGGTATAGGAACCGGCTGTATGGCCCCTATTTGGAGTAACAGAGAAATTTGCTTGTGAGCCTCTATTCTTTGTTGTGGAGGAATGTCTGGCATGCCTTTGAAAGGAGGCAAGGTATGGAAATAAAACCTGTAACCGTGATGTATGATATCCAATACCCATCTGTCTTGGGTAATCAAACTCCAATTTTCTTTGAAAAGTGCCAACCTTCCTCCCAAAGGTGCTGCCAGCCGAGAAGGTTCTGGCAGCGGAAAAGGTAGGTCATTGGGTCTGTTTCTGAAAGGACTGACCCCTGCCCTCACCAAGACTGTGCAGGAGAACTCCCTGTTCTAGGCCTAAAAGAGCCCTGACCTCTGCCCCTGCCACGCCTAGATCTACCCCTAGACTGGGAATCATAAGAAGGATACGTCCACCCCTTAGTAGGCCAATTTCTACTAAACTTTGGAGGCTGAACCTGCAAAAATCTTTAACAGTCTGCATAGACTTAGCCTTGTCTTCCATTTTCTTTAAAACTGCCTCAACAGGAGAACCAAACAAGACATCAGATTGCAAAGGGGCATCCAAAATCCTAGTTTTAACATGGTCAGATAAATTTTGATCCCTCAGCCAGGCATGCCTGCGAAGAACTGACCCAGTGGCAGCCACCCTAGGCGAGGCCTGTACAGCATCAAAACCACATTGCAAAGAATGCTTACCCACCTGTTCAGAAACATGCACTAAATCTTGTAACTCTTTACAATCAATACCTTCCGCCAAAGCATCAACCTTAGATTTCAACTGTGAAAGGAGATAATTTTGATATTTCAACATGTGAAACTGGCAATTCAAAGCTCTCATGGCTAGAGTGGAAGAAGTATAAACTTTCTTTCCCCATCTATCCAAGGCCCTGGCCTCTTTATCTGCAGGAACCGGATTCTTGACAACAGAAGCCTTAACACCCTTAGGCCCCTGGCTAACAGTTTCTGGGTCTGCCCTAGGACTCTTAAAAAGATACTTATGAGCTTCAGGCACCCGGTAATACTTATCAGGTTTAACAGGGGCAGGAGGCAAAGAATCAGGATTAAGAGAAGCCTCTGCAAACACATCTTCCACCACATTCAGAACAGGAGGTATAGCCAAAGGCCTATGCTGGGGTAAAAACAAAAATTCCCTAAGCCTTTTCCTGGAATCAGAGAAGTCCTGACCTTCCCATTTAAAATGCTCTCTCATGGAGTGAAGGGTCTCTGAAAAAGAAAAATCCTCAGGAGGAGAAGCAGAAGGAGTAGAATCATCCACATCAGAATCAGAATAATGAGAATACTCCTGCAAGTCTTCAGCCGAAGACTCAGACACATCCGAAACCTGCTCATAATCCCCCAACACTGGTTCCATCCTAGGCCTCTTATCAGGAGGGGGCATAGAGCCTCTAATTAAAGTAATTAAATCTTCTGCCATTTTAAGCATGTGCTTCTTGGGCACAGAACCTGAAGAACTAGGAGTGACACCCACAGAAGCTAAACTAGACCTGCCTCTAGGAGAAGCCTTGGAAGCAGAAGAGAGGGCCTAGACACCTTAGGAAGGGAGGGAGTACAGATATCTGAGAAGCCCCTACAGCCTGACCTGCCTCCTGGGAGGCCACATCCTGTAAAATCAAAGTTTCTCCCTGTGACTCCAGAGGCCTCCGTGGAACCACCGGTTCCACTGACCTCTAAAGAACCGGCGTCCGGTTCGACGACTCCTCTAACCTAGGTTTAACTGCCTTGTCCTTGCGCTTCTTTGAGGAAGCGCGCCGGAGCATCCGACGGCATATTGTAATTGCACCGCTTCCCAAAGACCAACCTGGCACAATCCAACCTACGCTTTATAGTGCGTTTATTGAACCTAGCACAAAAGCGACACCCAACAACGTCGTGCTCAGGTCCCAAACAAGGTATACACAAATTATGGTAATCCCTATGCGGTATCTGTTTCCCACAAGAAATACAGTTATTCACTTTTTCTGACATCCGGTAAACCACTGAGGCAAGAAAAAACCAAAATATTCCCCAACGGGGTACTTAACCAACTCTGACTTCGGTCTGAAACTCCGAATTCGAAAAATTTCAGAACGCCGAACGGCACTTGCAACACTGCTTCTGCATCGGACCATGCGGCAAAAAAGACTGAGGATATGACGTCGGTCATGCGCATTTGTACCCTGACGTTCTGATGTCAGTCAAATGCGCCTTGACCGACGTCAGCCTTATACTCATATTCGGGCCGACCGAGGGACAGCGGACTACCCAAGTGTTAGGACTGCAGCAATGTGAGATGAAGAACATCAACATAGCTGAAAAATATATATATACAACAACTGCTTAAGGCAGAAGCAGGAAAACCAAACCACACACCTAAACTGGACGTTCTTCCTGAGGGTGGGAATGTAAGAACAAAGGTGAGATGAACACTCCACATGGAACGTTATGGTAAGGACATAACTTCTATATGTGAGAGTGTTCAATCTCGCCGTTTGTTCTTACACCTGGGTAGCGTCCGTAGCTCCATGTTCCTGAGGAACTCACGGGAGAACGTTCCTGAGCACAGTGGAACCAAAGGTTGCCCTGTCCCTAGAAATCCTGTCTACTTTGTAATGAGTAATGAATGTATGTGGTTTAGACCAAGTAGCAGCCGCACAAATAGTGTCTAACGGTAGGCGGGCTGCATGAGCCAGGGATGTAGATACTGATCTTGTAGAGTGCCCTTTGGGCTTGACAGGTAAAGTTTGCTCCGAGGCAGTATAAACAAAAATAATACAATCGGAAAGCCATTTGGAAAGGGTTCGTTTCGTAACTGCCATACCCTTCTTGCTGTCTGCAAAGGCTATAAAAAGCTGGTCTGTTTTTCTATGATCTTTTGTTCTATCCAAGTAAAATCTGAGTTGTCTATGAACATCTAACTTGTGTAACATGTACTCCAACTTATTGGAGTGGTTTTTGAAAAAGGTGGGGAGCTCAATGGACTGATTAATATTATTAACGGAGCAAACTTTGGGAAGAAAAGATGGATTAGTGCGAAGAGATACTCTATCAGGGTGAAAGATCAAATAAGGGTGTTTAACGGAAAGAGCTTGAAGCTCCAACACCCGTCTGGCCGATGTAATAGCCACCAAAAAGAGGGTTTTCCATGACAAAAACTTCAAAGGACAGGAAGAGGCTGGTTCAAAGGGTGGTAGCATCAGTTGAGATAAAAGAAGGTTCAAGTTCCAAGGTGATGTAGGACTTCTAACTGGAGGTCTAATATGGAAAGATCCTTTTAGAAAGGCCTTACAAAGTCTGTGAGCCATAATAGGAGCCCCACTATCTTTCCACATGAAAGTTTGAAATGGCAGCCAATTGCACTCTCAAAGTGGCAGGAGAAGCTCCTTGGTGGAACAGTTCGATTAAAAACTCCAAGACCCTATTTAGAGGAGCTATCACGGGGTCCAATTGATGTGTATTTGCGCAGTGCACAAAACGCTTCCGTTTACTAGTGTAAATTTTTGTAGTGGAAGCTTTATGAGAAGCCACCAGGATATTTCGAACTGCAGGGGAAAGAATATCAGACCTGGCTAAGTAGGGAAGCGGAGCAGCCAAGCTGCTAGCCTGAGGGAGAGTAGCGATGGGTGGGAAGCCCCTGACGAGTGGGTCAGTAGATCCGGCTCCAGGTCCAGGATCCAGGGTTCCCGAATTCGGTGTGCCAGAAGAAAGGGAAACCAGATTTGACGAGGCCAGAATGGGGCAATGAGGATAATTGTCCTTTGCAGGTTGTTGGCTTTCTGTAGAAATTTTGCAATCAGGGGAACAGGAGGAAAAGCGTACAGGAGACCCGGGGGGCCAATCGTGAACCAGAGCGTCCCTGGGGACTTCCCCTGGAGGGGGTAATAGGGCAAAATAGCTTCTGCATTTGGCGTTCATTGGAGACGCAAACAGATCGCAGGAAGGCTGGCCCCACTTGCGAAAAATTTCCTTCGCAACTGATTGTTTGAGGGACCACTCGTGAGGTAACAGGATGGCTCTGCTCAACCTGTCCGCTATGACGTTGGATAACCCTGGGATGTGCGTTGCTATCAGAAAGCGACCCGTGGACTCCGCCCATTGCCAAATTCTCATGGCCTCTCTGCATAGTTGATGAGACTTGGTTCCCCCTTGTTTGTTTATGTACCAAACTACGGACATGTTGTCCGACTGAACTGCAATTGTCCCTAGAGGAAGGAGGGGAGCAAAGTGTTGCAACGCTAGAAACACTGCCCTCAACTCTAGAACATTGATGTGCAGATTGTACTCCAAATTGGACCATTCGCCTTGGACTGTCTGTCCCTGAAAGATGCCCCCCCCACCCTATCAGGGAAGCGTCCGTGGTCACCGTAGCTGTCGTGGGTAGCACAAATGGTCTTCCGCTGGAAAGATTGCAAGTCTGAAGCCACCAAGCCAGGTGTGATTTGCATATGTTTGTGATGTGGATTTCGTGCGTCAGGGGTAAGTGTTGGAACGACCATTGTGCAAACAGTAGCCATTGAAGAACTCTCATGTGCAGTCTTCCCAAGGGTATCGCAATGAGAGAAGCTGCCATGAGACCCAAAACCTTCAGAACCAGTTTTGCTGGGGATTTTCTGGATAATAGAAGAGATATATGGTTTTGTAGGGAGGCTATCCTTTCTGGAGGAAGTCTTAGGATTAAGCAACGCGTATCCAATTCTGCTCCTATGAATGAGATATGCTGTGATGGCTGTAGTAAAGATTTTTCGAAATTTACGGAAATTCCGAGATGAACACAGAGTTGAAGTGTGTAATCTCTGGCCTGAATCAGTCGACGCTCGGTGGTGGCAGAAAGGAGCCAGTCGTCCAGATACGGAAACGCCTGGAATCCCAGGCGCCTCAAGTGAGACGCTACCACTGCCATACATTTGGTGAAAACCCTGGGGGCTGAGGTCAGACCAAAGGGCAGGGCTCGAAACTAAAAGTGACTGGCTCCCAGCCGGAAGCGCAAGTGATCCCTGGACGCCCTGGCCATTTTGATGTGGTAGTATGCGTCCTTTAGATCTATTGAGCACATCCAGTCGTCCTTCTGTAAGAATGGAAGGATCGATTGAAGCGTGACCATCCGGAACTTTTCTTTCTTGATGAAGGTATTGAGTTTGCTTAGGCCCAGAATTGGCCTCCAGTCCCCTGCCTTTTTTGGAACTAAAAAGAACCTTGAGTAAGTTCCGAATCCTCTTTGGTCCGCTGGGACTGGTTGGATGACTCTTTCTAGCAGCTTTGAAATTTCTATAGCTGCAGGGCCTCGCAGATGGGGCGGTACATCTGGGAGTCTTTTCTGCGGAATTGGGGGCAATAGGAAAGGAATTCTGCAACCTCTGGTAACAATGCTTTTTACCCAATTGTCTGATGTAAGACTTTGCCAGGCCTGAGGGTATAAAGCTAAGCGCCCCCCGACTGCCTCCAGAGCAGGACAGTCGGGCCTCCTCTCAGGAGAGCTGGAAAGGTTTCCGGGAGTGTATCCCTGTCACCTTGGTTTTGCGGACCCCCTCTGCCGCCAGGGCGACGTCTTCCACGTCTGCCCCCTCCTCTGCCTCTAGAGGGGGCATCACCCTGTGTGCCTGGGAAAGAGCCTTGGGGTTTTCGAAACCACATTTTTCCACCACGCTGCCCTTTGGGGTATGGTCTGGATGGGATGGAAAAACGGACTCCGACAGCAGACAGAGTCTTTCCCTCTTGCTCACACCGGGTAAGGGTCTCCTTTACGTTAGTAAAGGAAGACTTGAAGGCTTCCGCAAAGGAACATAAGCGCATCCAGGATTGTCTACGAAGAGCAATCGCTGAAGCCGCTGCCCTACTCGACCCTTCGGCTGCGTACGAGATCAGCCTCATGGACGAGTTTGCAATAGATGTAAGGGTATTGAGATGCGCTGTAACTTTCTCCGAGACAGCAGCATCTGTAGTACCCTGGAGGGTATCTCCCAACGCTTTGATTAGATCCCTCTGTAAACGTGTAAAATGGGTCAAATAGTTCAGGGATCGCATAGAAAAAGCCGCTGAACTAAAAATGCGCTTCCCATACCTGTCCATAGTCCTAGAATCTCTGTTAGGCGGATGGACAGATGTGGAAGATTCAGACATCTCCTTTTTCGTGGCCGCTGCCACCACCATAGCGTCCACTGGAACTCCCTTTGTTAGATAAGCCTTGTCTTGGGGGGCTGTAATATATTTATTAGGCTTTCTAGGGACTGGCTTCACCATGTCAGGTGCCTCCCACGCCCTCCGAGCAATCAATTCCATCAATTCATCGAAGGGCGGAGTGACCCAGGAGGAGGAAGGGCGAGCACCGAATGCCTTCAGCAAGACTGACTCATCCTCAGAAGGGGGTAGGGCTTGCCAATCACCTCTCTGTTTTAGGATCTCCAGGATGTCAGAAAAGGAGACATCCTCTGAGGGTGATTTAGGGGACCCTTCTGACTCATCCAAGTCAGTGTCCGATGTCAAGGATTCCTGTGAAGAATCCAAGTGTCTCCCCTTACACAATCTTTTCCTCGGAACTTCTTCGGGGGGGGGGCATCCGATGAAGCCTCCGAGGAAGAGGGGGCACCCTCAAGGGGTGGCTGAGACACTGGTGCTCGACGCTTAGATGTAGCCGTGGGTGCAGAGGAGGATAACGGACCTTTATGGGAAGGAGAAGCCGTCTCTGCTGAAGTGGTTGTCTGAGTAGACAACACCTTCCTCATGAGATCGAAAGCCCCCGGGTCCCGAGTCGAGGCATCCCCAGGTTCCAAAGAAATCGGAGGAATCCCCGAGACAGACACCGATGGCATCGACCCTGAGGACAGAGCAGAGTCTATCCGAGCCGAGGCTCCGAAAGGGAGAGTCGGAACCGAAATATCGGTCCGAATCTCAGTCCCCGATCCAAGGATGGATCTTCAGCTCCGAGACTCCGGTACTGGATCCGACGGAGTCGAGATGAACGGTGCCGACCGAGACAAAGACGGTTCCGGCACCGAGGGCGCCACAATCAACAGATCAGCCTCTCCCGGCTCCGAAGACTGGATAGGCCTCGGAGGAGGAACAGGTGGAGATAAGGGAAGGCCTTCGAGTCTCGACACCAACTGAGAGGAGACAGAGATGAGCTTGGATAAGGCCGTATTCTCCATCAATTTCTGCACCACGCGGTCTACATCGGTGTCGGAGAGGGGCCTTGAAGAACGTGTCGAAGGAATCGAAGACGGAGCCGACCTCAAAAGTACAGGAGGAGGAAGCTCTGTCACCGGTTCCAAGACTCGAGGCTCGGTAACTGACAAAAGTTCAACACTCGGCCCCGAGGTCTGTGGAACCGGTGATCGAACTTTAAATGAAGAGCTCGGAGCCGATGACATGGGCTCCGACGTCTTCGATTCCTTCGAGGATTAAGATGCCTGGTCTGATGCATCCAGAGCCTCTTGGAATGCAGGCTTCAAAAGGCCCCTATCCATAAGTTTCCTGCGCCTATCTGTCATGACCCTTCCACTGAAAGAATGGCAGATGGAACAGTCTTCCTGCAGATGGAGAGGGCCAAGACAGTAGACGCAGGAACTATGACTATCTGTGACAGACATTTTCTGTCCACATTGGCACCTTTTGAAGCCTGATTTAGCCTTTTCAGACATGTTAAAGTCAAATCCAGGTATAATAGAAAAGCCAGTACAAAAAGTCAAATCCAGTAAAAATTTGTCAAATCCTGTAGTCAATCCAGTAAAAGTTAAAGGGTGGGGTAGGCCCCGAGGGAATAAACTCTAAGAAAGTATATAAATACTATATACGGAACCGAGAATCCCTCGATACACTACTCACACACACACAGTCAACTTTAAAGAGAAATATTTTTATCCAAAATATAAGAAATAATAAATCTTAGCTTTGAGGTGGTCCGAGCTCATCAAAAATGATGCGAACGTTGCAGCGGCAAACTAGATCTGAGGTAAAGGCAGAGGGGGATTATGGGAGTTAGGTTGGTCTCAAGCTTCTTCTCGATGCAGAGCTTTGCCAAGCGGCCAACACGGAGCCGAGGATCGGCTCCGAACCCAGGTGTAAGAACAAACGGCGAGATTGAACACTCTCACATCATCTACATTTATGGTAAGTGTACACAACTGTACTATGTTCTTCATGTTTCACTGTTGCAGTCATCACATATGGGTAGATTCCCAAAGCTAAGGATGGGAGGAGGAATTTAGATAGCATTAGGACCAGCGATAAGGCCCTGCAAGACTGCAGTGGCAAAGCCAGCTCTGGATTTAGAGAAAATTGGCAAATAGTAATGCTTGGTGAAAGCATGTACAGAACTCCAGGTAGCAGCTTCCAGGATGTCTCTAGTAGGGACACCTCTGAGAAAGGCTGTAGAGGTAGATGCAGCCCTGGTTGAATGAGGTCTAAATCCTTGGTGGGATAGGTTTTCCATGGTGCTTATAGGAGAAATGAATGCAATGGCCTATCCATTTAGAAATGGTTTGCTTAGAAATAGCCTTCCCCTCTGCCCCTGCAGCAAATGCCACCAGCAGTTCAGATTTCCTTTGAGGCTTAGTCCATTCCAAGTAAAATCTAAATTGTCTGTGAGCATCTAAGGAATGCAGTATCCGTTCCCCTTTGTTCTGTGGATTAGAAAAGAAGATTGGCAAATGAATGGACTGACTAAGAGCCACACTGGATACCACCTTGGGCATGAAAGAGGGATTGGTCCCGAGGGACACCCTGTCCGCATGAAAAATGATGAAAGACTCCACTGCCACAAGGGCCTGTAATTCAGATATCCTTCTTGCTGAAGTGATTGCTAAAAGGAAAGGAATTTTAACTCTGCAGTTGCAGCTGGCTCAAAAGGAGGAAGAGTGAGTTTTGCCAATACAAAGTTAGGGTCTCAGGCTGGAGTTTGGGCTGTCCTGGATGGTCTTAAGTTTTTGGCCCCTCTGAGGAACTGCTTGAGCAATGGGCAAGAAAAGAGGGGTGGTTCTGTGCTGTAATGAGCTGAAATGGCTGAGGCATGAATTTTGATGGAGGAAAAGAAAAGGCCCTTGTGAAGCATCTCAGTTAAGTATTGAAGAATCTGGGGTAAATTTGGTGCTGCTGTGGCCATCCCTTGAGTTTGGTTCCAGGCACAGAATCTTTTCCATTTTTCAGCATAAGATTTTCTAGTACTAGGCCTCCTTGCCTCCAAAAGGACATCCGGCACTTGTTTACTGAGGGATGGTAACAGAGGTTAAGTAATTTGCCAGGCTGCCAGGTTCAGGGTTTGAAGCTGGGGGTGCAGAATCTGGCCTTCCTGCTGTGACAGCAAGGTAGGGGTCTGAGGCAGGTGCCATGCAGCTAGCTGCGACACTGCACAAGAGGGGGTACCAGTGTTGGCGTGGCTAGTCTGGTGCAATCAGCACCATCCTTGGTTTGTCCTGTTTGATCTTTAGTAGCACTTTGGAGAGGAGAGGCAGAGGAGGAAAGGCATAAACAGACAGATTTTTCCAGCTGAAGGACACAGCATCCACTTTCCAAGCTTGTTTGTGGGGAGTCCTTGTGCAGAATTTGTCCAACTGGTGGTTCTGGGGGGAGGCAAATAGGTCTATATCTGGGCTCCCCCATTTGTTGATAAACATTGTGAAAGTCTTTGGTTCCAGTCCACTCATGTGGGTCCAATAAATTTCTGCTTAGTTCGTCTGCCAGTGTATTTAGTTTTTATGGCAGGAATTGAGCCTGTAGATGCAATTGGTAGCTCAACGCTGTGTTCCACAGAGCCATGGCTAGTCTGCCAAGGGGGTAAGAATGAGTACCCCCCTGCTTGTTTATTTACCACATAACAGTGGTGCTGTCCGTCTTTACCATTAATTGTCCTGGAAGAATGTGGTCCTTGAAGGCTGTCAGAGCATTCTGTACAGCTAACATTTCTTTTTGATTGATACGCAGGTGCATTTGACTTGGGTTCCATTTGCCCTGAATGCACTTCCCTGCCAGGTGATCCCCCATGCATAGTCTGATGAGTCTTAGGGTTTGGGCGGCAGTGGGTAAAGTGAATGGTAGTCCCTTGTTTTGGTGGCAGGCCTCTGCCCACCAAAGGAATTCTAACCATAGGCAAGGTATGATGGGAATCATTGCTTCTAGATCCTGAGAATGTTGACACCACAGGCTTTTTAGATACCATTGTAGTTTCCTCATATGCAGTCTTGCATATGCAATTAGTAGAATGCACTACAATTAGTAGAATGCACGAGGCATAGTATTTGCCTTGCAGACAGCAGGGTTTTTGTGGTCAGTAGTTTGAAGTAAGCTGTCAAATGAATTTGTTTTTCTGACATAAGGAAAGCCATCTGGGAAGTTGTGTTCAAGCTTGCTCGCAGGAATATTTGTTGACAGGGTACCAGATGTGATTTCTTTTTGTTTATGGTGTACCCCAGACAGGTTAACACCTTTTGTACAAATGCCAAATGATTCAGAAGTATGTCCTGGCTTTCTGCCTGACTTAGACAATCGTCCAGGTACGGGTATATTTTAATATTTCTTTGCTTTCCTTTCTTTGCCTGCAAAATGCAATGACTGGAGCTAGGCACTTTGTGAATACCCTGGGCGCAGTAGATAAGCCAAACGGCAGTGCAGAGAACTGATAGTGCATGCAGCCTACTTTGAAGCGTAGGCATTTTCTGCAAGATTCCCTGATTGGGATGTGCAAGTAAGCTTCCTTTAAATCCAGTGTTGCCAACCAGCCATCTTTGCCTATCATGGGAAGCAACTGGTGAAGAGTTAGCATCTTGAATTTTGGAATCACCAAAAAGGTGTTTAGGATAGACAGGTCCAGGATAGGGCACCATGTGTTGCCTTTTCTGGGTACCAGGAAAAGTCTTGAGTAGAAACCTTGCCCCTTTTCCTCTTCTGGTATAGTCTGAATAGCCTTTAATCTTAAGAGACAGAGTACTTGCTTTTGAGCCACTGCCCACTGATTTGGTGGTAGATCTGGCCAACCGTTTGGGGTTGGTAACGTGTGGAAGTGAAATCTGTATCCTTGGGAAACTAGGTTTAAAACCCATTTGTCCTGGGTAATGAATTCCCAGTTGTCTGCTTGCAGAGCAAGCTCTCCCCCGTAAAGGAGAAGTCAGTTGAGAAGTGCTTGGAAGTTTTAAAGTTAAGTCATTGTGACAGCTTACCACAGGGGGGAGTCTTACTACTCCCTGATTTGGAAGTGGGAGCCCCCCACTGTTTAGTCTTGTGCGTAACCCTGGGACCGAAGCCTGGGTGTTCTGCTGGTTCTGGGTTTGAACTGAAGGCCTGGAAGAGGCAGGAAAGGACCAATTTTTTTGAGGGCCAATGCCTACTAAATCTTGGAGGCTGCAGTTTGCATAAATTTACCTTTTTCCTCCATCTTTTTAAGAACAACTTCTGCTTTGTTGCTAAACAGGTGGTCCTGATTTAAGGGAGCATCCAGCAATTTAGTTTTGACATGATCTGGAAAAGATTGCTCCTTAAGCCAAGCATGCTTTCTAAGTACAGACCCAGTGACAGCAGCCCTGCAAGATGCCTCGGGTGAATCAAAACCACATTGCAAAGTATGTTTTCCAACCTGTTCAGCAGAATGCATTAAATCCTATAAATCCTTATATTCAGGAATCATCATTTTCTGTTTAAGCAATCCAATAATATGCTGCTGATAAAACTTTAACCTATGAAACTGGCAATTTAAGGCCCTGATGGCCAAGGTTGCAGAGGTGTATACATTCTTACCCCATCTATCCAGGGCCCTGGAATCTCTATCAGAGGGGGTAGGATTTTTGGCAGAAGTAGCCTTAATGCCCTTTGGTCCCTGTAAAATGGTCTCAGGATCTGCAGTAGGATTTTTAAAAAGGAACTTGTGAAAATCAGGAATCCTGTAACATCTATGAGGTTTTCTGGGAGCAGGAGGTAAAGAGTCAGGGGCAAAGCTAAATTCCAAAAAGGCATAGTGAACAATGTCCAGCACAGGAGGGATAGCTAAAGGCATGTGTTGGGGCAGGAGTAAGAAATCTCTAAGCCTCTTTTTAGAATCAGAGTAATCCTGGCTTTCCCAGTGAAAATGCTCCCTAAGAGTATGCAAGGTTTCACCAAAAGAAAAATCCTCTGGGCGAGAAGCAGAGGGAATAGTGTCCTCTGCATCGGAAACCTCATGGGTAGATAAAGGTAAATCCTGGTCATCAGACGTCCTAGTCAGAAGTATCATAAGCAAATTCAGTTCTAGGTATCAGAGGGGGAAGGTTGGCTTCCCCTAATTAAAGTAATAAGGTCTTCAGCCATTCTTATTTGTTTTTTAGGCATAGAGGCCTGACCATGCGGTCTGGGCGTCAGTTTCCTAGCCATGGTTCGAGTTTTAGGCCTTGAAGAAGATGGCATTGGTTTAATATGCAAGTCAGTAGGCCTGAAAACACCCACAGAAGCCGGTGCCTGCACAGCAGCTTCGGACCCATTCAAGGTAAAGACATAGTACAGTTTTGTACCTACCATAAATGTAGATGTTCGAGTGTGCACCCTGCTGCAGTCATCACACTTGGGTTATCTTGTCATCAGGCGGTCCCGCAGTCGGCCGGAATTCCAAAGTCTTGGTCCGGCGTCGGTTGCTGTCGCTTCTTCCCTGACATCAGTGCGCAAGGGGTATATATAATGTATCCAATGCCATTTTCTTCAGTTTTTCTTGCCCCAGATGTCAGGTGCCCCCAAAAAGGTGGTCAGTAATTAGTACCAAATTAAGTAAATTTTGCCCAAACACAAAATCCCTCCAGCTATAAGCAAATACCATCAGGAAGGTATTGTAGAGATTTAGCCAGTAAGATCAGAGGGGATGGAGGGAGGGTAACCTGGACTGCAGCAGGGTGTACACTCGAACATATACATTTATGGTAGGTACAAAACTGTACTATGTTCATCGTGTTACCCTGCTGCAGTCATCACACTTGGATAGAATCCCAAAGCTAAGGATGGATGGAGGAGTTGTAGAGGGTTAGAGGAGGCTAGAAGGCCCTGCAGAACTGCAGTGGCGAAGCCAGCCCTACTCTTAGAGTAAAGTGGTAAGTGATAGCGTTTGGTAAAGGTGTGTACTGAACTCCAAGTTGCAGCTTCCAAAATATCCTTGGTTGGAACCCCCCTGAGGAAGGCTGTAGATGTAGCTGTTGCCCTGGTAGAGTGGGGCCTAATGGTAGCAGGAACTGGTTTTCCATGATGGGTATAGCAAAAACAAATGCAATGTCCTATCCATTTGGAAATGGTTTGTTTTGATATAGCCTTCCCTTGTGAAGCTGTAGCATAGGATACAAAGAGCTGGTCAGATTTTCTGAAAGCCTTAGTTTTATCCAAGTAGTAATGAAGTTGCCTGTGAATGTCCAAGGAATGCAGGAGTCTTTCTCCTTTGTTCTGTGGATTTGGGAAGAAGGTGGGTAAGTGGATGGTTTGATTTAAAGCCACACTGGAAACCACCTTAGGCATGAAGGAAGGATTAGTTCGTAGAGAAACTCTGAATTGATGGAAAATGAGGAAAGGTTCCACTGCCATTAGTGCCTGCAGCTCTGAGACTCTTCTAGCTGAAGTTATTGCTAGCAGCAGGGCAGTCTTCCATGATAGGAACTGTAGATCTGCAGAGAAAGCTGGTTCAAAGGGAGGTAGCGCAAGTTTTTCCAGAACAAAATTGAGGTCCCATGTTGGTGTAGGTGTTCTCCTGGGGGGCCTAATGTTTTTTGCCCCTCTGAGGAACTGCCTTAGAAGTGGATGCGAAAATAAGGGTGGATCCGTGTTGTAGTGGGCTGAAATAGCTGATGCATGGATTTTAATGGAAGAAAAAGAAAGTCCTTTGTGCAACATCTCAGTTAAATACTGTAGAATGTGAGGCATGTGAGGCTGAATTGCGTTTTGGCCTTTAGCTTGGTTCCAGGCACAAAATCTTTTCCATTTGTCCGAATAGGCCTTCCTGGTGCTGGGCCTCCTAGCTTCCAGAATAACATCCATAACTGCTTGGGAAAGAGGAGCTGGCTGGATGCTTAGGTGATTTGCCATGCAGTCAGAATTAAGGTTTTGAGCTGGCTGTGAAGAATCTGATTGTTTTGCTGTGTGAGCAAATGGGTAATTTGTGGTAAAATCCAAGGTGGGCCCTGGGCCATATTCCTCAATAGTGGGTACCAGTGCTGGTGTGGCCAGTCTGGGGCTATGAGTATCAGTTGTGGTCTCTCCTTTCTGACTTTCAGAAGCACTTTGTGAGGAGAGGCAATGGAGGAAAGGCATATACTGTCAGGTTTTTCCAACTGCATGAGAGTGCATCCACTTTCCAAGCTTGATGGTGAAGTGTCCTCATACAAAATGTTGTTAGTTGATAGTTTTGAGGACTGGCAAACAGGTCTATGTCTGGAAGGCCCCATTTTTGAGTTATCATTGCAAATACTTGTGGATCCAGTTTCCACTCGTGGGGATCCATGATGTTTCTGCTGAGGTCGTCTGCCAATGTGTTCTTCTTTCCTGGCAGGAATTGAGCTTGTAACTGAACTTGGTAAGCCAGAGCTGTGTTCCACAAGGTCATTGCTTGCCTGCATAGAGGGTAGGAGTGTGTACCCCCTTGTTTGTTTATGTACCACATTATTGTGGTGTTGTCCGTCCTTATTGTAAGTTGTCCTGGATGTAACAGATTCTTGAAGGCTGTCAGAGCATTCTGTACAGCTAGCATCTCTTTTTGATTGATGTGCAGATTCCTTTGATCTGCAGTCCATACGCCTTGAACGCACTGTCCTGCCATGTGTGCCCCCCAAGTGTAGTCCGATGCATCTGTTGTCATAGTTTGCCTGGCTGGGGGCAAGGTGAAAGGCTGACCATTGTTGAGATGACATGCCTGTGACCACCATAGAAACTCCTGTTGTAGGCAGGGAATGAGAGATATCATTGTGTCCAAGCTGTGGCTGTGTTGAGACCATACGCGTTTTAGGTATCACTGTAATTTCCTCATATGCAGCTTTGCAAATGGTATTAGTAGTATGCAAGATGCCATGAAGCCCAACGCCTGCAGAATTTTTCTTGCAGGTAGTTGGGTCTTTGTTGCCATTGTTTTGAAATATTGAGTCAGTTGTAGTTGTTTGTCTGGTGTCAGATAAGCCTTCTGGGCCGTTGTATTCAAGCTGGCACACAGGAATGTCATATTTTGTGAGGGTACTAGTTTTGATTTCTTTTCGTTTACTGTGTACCCAGGCAAGTTAGAAGATGTTTTACAAAAGCCAGATGTGAGAGGATGTCCTTGCTTTCTGCTTGGATGAGGCAGTCGTCCAGGTATGGGTATATTTGAATTCCTCTTTGTCTGCAGTATGCAATTACTGGTGCCAGGTATTTTGTGAAGACCCTGGGCGCAGTAGATAAGCCAAAAGGCAGTGCAGAGAATTGGTAATGGGTTGAAACTGCAATGAAACAGAGGTATCTTCTGCAACTTTGTCTGACAGGGACATGCAGGTATGCCTCCTTGAGGTCCAACGTTACTAGCCATGCTTCCTTGCCCAACATGGGATGAAGCTGCTGTAGTGTTAGCATCTTGAATTTGGGTACTTGTAAGAAGGTGTTTAGAATTGAAAGGTCCAGAATTTGTCTCCAGGCATTGTCCTTTATGGGAACTAGAAAGAGTCTTGAGTAAAATCCTTGGCCTTGCTCCCGTGTAGGTACCAGCTGAATGGCTCTCATGTCCATGAGAGCTGTAATTTGTTTTTGTGCCTCTGCCCATTGATTTTGTGGCAGGTTTGGCATTCCTCTTCTCATTAGGATCTGTATCCTCATAAAATTATGTCTAGGACCCATTTGTCCTTTGTGACAATGTGCCAGTTGTCTGAAGAAAGTGCGAGTTTTCCTCCCAAGGGGGCTGCCAAGAGAGTGTTGCTTGTCCAGATGAGGTGCAAGTCATTGAGTTTGCCTTCTGGTAGTTTGGGACTTGTCTTCTCCTCCCTTCTGTGTTGCAGTGCCCCACTGGCGAGGTTTGTACTGGGCTTGTGGTTGTCCTCTGCCTCTTGGACGTCTGTATTTACCCCTCTGTGGTCTGTCAGTAGCTGGAAAGGACCAATTTTTTGTTGACCAATTTCTGCTGAAGCGAGGGGGCTGTACCTGTAGGAAATCTTTGACTGTCTGCATAGATTTTGCCTTATCCTCCATTTTCTTTAAGACTTCTTCTGCTTTAACTCCAAAAAGAACATCCTGCTGTAAGGGAGCATCTAGAAGCTTTGCTTTAACATGATCAGGCAGAGTTTGTTCCTTTAACCAAGCATGCCTACGTATAACAGACCCAGTGACAGCTGCTCTGCAGGAAGCCTCCAAAGAATCAAACCCTCATTGTAAAGTATGTTTGCCCACCTGTTCAGTTGCATGCAACAGATCCTGCATTTCTTTCAATTCAGACTGTTGAGGGAGTGTGCTCATTCTTTGTTTTAACTGAGATATAAGAAATTGCTGATATTTTAGCATGTGAAATTGGCAATTTACTGCCCTCATAGCTAGAGTGGCTGAGCTGTAAACCTTTTTCCCCCACCCGTCTAGTGCTCTGGAGTCCCTTTCAGAGGGTACAGGATTTTTTGCCATAGAAGCCTTAGCCCCTTTGGGACCCTGGGAGATAGTCTCTGGATCAGCAACAGGGCTTTTATAAAGAAATTTGTGGGAATCAGGCACTCTATAGTATCTGTCAGGTTTGGCTGGAGCAGGAGGCAGAGAGTCTGGGTTCAAACTGGATTCTAAGTAAACATCATCCACAATGTCTAAAACTGGGGGGATGGCAAGTGGTCTGTGCTGGGGGAGTACAAGAAACTCTCTGAGCCTTTTCTTTGAGTCAGAGTAGTCCTGACCTTCCCAGTGAAAATGTTCCCTCAGTGTGTAAAGTTTCCCCAAAGGAGTAGTCTTCAGGAGGAGAAGCTGAGGGAATGGAATCCTCAGCATCAGAATTTTCATAAGGGGCGAAGCAGTAATCTTGGTCCTCTGAGGAGCCTGAGGAAATGGACACTTGTTCAAAAGATGCATAATCTTCCTCTTGTCTAGGCCTTTTGTCAGGAGGGGGTTGAGAACCCCTGATTAAAGAGATCAAATCTTCAGCCATTTTGAGCATCTGTTCCTTAGGCATGGGGCCTTGAACAGGGGACTGAAGTGCAGTCTTTCTAGGTTTAATAGGAGTCTTCGTCTTAGGATACGTTTTAATGGTGAGCGTCGTCGGTCTGAAGACTCCTTCAGAAACCGAAGGTGTTTCTGCAGCACCGATATTTTTTTCAGCAGTGTCGTTGGTAGGGGCTGAACAAAATGGCTGTGTCGGCCTGGTACTTTCCTCCAAAAGTTCTAAAGCGGTCTCGGGTTCCAGATCTGCAGTAGTCAGGGGCTGCGTCGGAGCCTCACTGAAGACCGGAGACCAGACCAGCCGAGGCCTCTGAGTCCGGCTTGGGTCTAGGCTGCCTGTCCTTATCCTTGTGTTTTTTGTGCACGCCGGTAGTTGGTTGCTCCGATGGCATAGTGTAGTTAAATTTTCTACCGAAGTAGTGTCGTGCGAAATCAAAGCGTCTTTTTATAGTACGCTCATTAAACCTAGCACAAAAACGACAACTAGTGATGCTGTGGTCTGGGTCTAGGCAAGATATGCAGTAAGAATGAAAATCCTTATGAGGTATTTGCTTCCCACAAGAAATACAATTGTTAACTTTTTCTGACATCGGTCTGAGGCAAGAAAAGTTTCCCCAATGGGGTACTTAGCTTTATTGGAGACTTCGGTCCGAAATTCGAGTTCGAAAATCTTAGGAGTCGGCCGACTGGCACTTGCGAACTGCTTCTGCTTCGGGCACCGCGCGGCAAGAAAGACTGAAGAAAATGGCGTCGGATGCATTATATATACCCCTGGCGCACTGACGACAGGGAAGAAGCGACAGCAACCAACGCCGGACCAAGACTTTGGAATTCCGGCCGACTGTGGGACCGCCTGATGACAGGATAACCAAAGTGTGATGACTGCAGCAGGGTAACACGATGAACATCCACAGGTTCCACAGTTGAAGCATCTTGAGGCATACCAGACTCCGAATGGGTCTCAGTAGAGGCCTGCGAATCTGAAGTAGCGGGTATCAGGGGCTGCAAAAGCACCTCACTGAGTACCGGCGAACTGGTGACTAGCTTAGGAAAAGAGTCGTCGGCAGCTTTGGACCTAGGCAGCCTGTCTGTTTTTATCTTTATGTTTTTTCGGAATGTCAGTAGTCGGGTGGCTTACTGAAGACATATCTGGATAATTGAACAGAGTACCAAAATATTTAGAAGCGAAAATATACAGATGACGAATAGCTCGTGGTTTAAATAAGGCACAAAACCGACAGCAAGGTACGTCGTGGTCAGGGCCTATGCAAAGAATACTGTAAGAATGAAAATCTTTGAGGTATTTGCTTTCCACAAGAAATACAATTACTGATTTTTACTGACATTGGTTTAGAGCAAGAAAATGTTTCCCCAATGGGGTACTTAGCTTTAGTTGAAGACTTCGGTTCTGAAACTCGAAAACGAAAATTTCAGGAGTCGGCCAACTGGCACTTGTGAACTGTTTCTGCTTCGGGCATCGCACGGCAAGAAAGACTGATGTAATGGCATCTGCTGCATGCTTTATACCCCTGACTACCTGAAGTCACGGAAGATGAGACAGCAACAGATGCAGGACCCAAGACTTTGATAATCAGGCCGACTGAGGGCTACTGCAAGCAGTTAACCCAAATGTGATGACTGCAACAGTGAAACACGAAGAACATCTAAGCCAGCACAGAAATGGGGAAAGGGTATTCTGCTGACAGGGATGACTGCAATTAGGGGCACACAGAATATGCAAGAGGGGGATGGAATTTACTGGAGGAAGATGGCAAAGGAACTAAGATACTGGGAACAAATAATTAGAAAAGTAAAGCTAAGAGAATGGGAACAGGCCAAGAAAACATCTGGATTGCGGGCTATTGAATGCCTTCCCTATTAGGGATTAATAGAGTACAGACAAAGAAAGGGATAGAGGAATCCTAAGATCTGCTCTGGTAGAGTTTTTAATTGAATCTAGAAAAGAAGTTGCTTTTAAAAAAAGGATTATTAGGGCATATAAAGTATTGCACCATGACTATAAGAACTGGTCAGAAAAGATTGTGAAGAGAAATTAGATATGCAATTCAAGGAAACAATGGGAGGACATATGCATGGCTCGCAAATATTCAAAAAACTCTAGATGATTTATGATTTTTACCTGGAACAGTTTGCATAAAAACATTTTTACCCCAAGCAGATTCCAAATAATTTTTCTCAGGTAGATGGCAAATGTTGGGAGATGTGATGGAGAAGAACTGGGAAAAAAGTCATGTACTTAACATAACTTTCCATCTGTGTTGTCCATTTTCATTCTTCCTCAACGTAAGCATTTGGATTTAATCCTCGGCTCAGACTCGGCTGTTACTATAGCTCATGATCACGAAAAACTTCTCGAACCCCTCCCTTACCCACAATGCACCAACCCCTAACATACCTCAGATCTCGTTTGCTGTTTTACAGAGGTAAAAGGACTATTTATAAATATCCTAGAAGGGCATACCATATTTGGGGATCAATAAGGAGGGCAGCAGTTGTCCTTACAGATACTAGTTCTTCCAGAAATTCACTATGAAAAACAAAGGTTGGGAGTTGAAGAATGAAAATGGACAACACAAATGGAACATTATGTTAAGTACATAACTATCTGATCTTGTCAATTTTCATTCTATCCTCAACATATGAGACAGAGTCCCCAGCTACCGAAATTCCCAGGGTCTATATCAAAACGTCACACTAACACAAGTTCGAACGTTGTAATATTGAACCGTAAACTCTAAAACACAATAATAATGAAAACACAGAACAGCAGTTTTTTTCCCAGGGAAAAAAGTCGCTGTTCCATGACAAAAAAAAAATAAACCTGAAACTTAAACTAAAGTGGGGGAGCTGTGCCCCCCACACCCCCTAATTAAATATACCAATTCTGAGATTGATCGCACCACAGTGGAGGAAATAGCAAAGCCCCAGAAAAAGCCCACCTATTTTTTTTCCCGGGGGGGGGGGGGGGATCGGTGTGCCGTGGCTTCACTATTTTTTGATTTCAGACTTTTGGGTTCGATATTACAATGTTCGAACTTATACAAGTTCAACGCTGTAATATAGACTCACATTCCCAGGTGGACTCTAAGGAAGGATATTCCTGAGCACAGCTGATCCAAAAGCTTCTCTTCCTCTTGAGACCAAATCCAATTTGTAATGAGTAATAAAGGTAAGAGGATTAGCCCTGTGTTGCAGCTGCACATATGTAACCCATAGAGGCCCTAGAAAGAAACCCTGAAGAAGCTGCTGTGGACCTTGTCGAATGGGCTTTTAAAGGTTTTGGTAAGGGCAAACACAACTTATGGCAGATAAATGATATACCTGTCAGCCATCTGGCTAAAGTCACTTTTGTGACTGATTTTCCCAATTTAGGATCTGCACAGGACAAATAATTGATCTGTTTTTCTAATAAATATTTTGTTCTATGTAGGTAAAAACAATTGTCTGTGGACATACAATAAATGAAGCATATATTCTCCTTTACTCGCAAATTTATGAGACTGGCATGTTAAGGGACTGATTAATGGATTCTTATACCGCCTTAGAAAGGAAAGGAGCGTTTGTACATAATGTTACTCTACCCTTACGAAAAATCAAATAGGGAGGTTTAAAAGACAATGCCTGAAGTTCTGAAATTCTTCTAGCAGAGTTAATAACCATTGGAGAGAGTTTTCCAGGTCAGGAATTTAAGATAACATCTAGTTGCTGGTTCAAAGGGAGAATGAATTAAGGCCTGCAGCAACAAACTTAAATCCCATGGTGCAACACATCTTTATATGAGGGTCTTAGTAGGAGGGTGCCCCTCAAAAAGCCTTTACAAAGCTTAGATGAACCAAAGAATTCTCAAATCCAGTAATGAAATTAGAAAATGCTGCTAACTGAACTGATTGTTGAGGATGTAGCTCCTTCATTACAGATTACTACCAAAAATTCAAGAACACTTTCTATAGGGGCTGAAAAGGGATCAATGTGCTTCTGCTGTGCCCAAAAAACAAACCTTTTCCATTTACTTCTGTAAAGTTTTCTGATAGAGGCCTTATCAAATGGCAAAAGTATTTTTCAGACAGGGGCACAGAGCATCGATTACCTGGCCATTAAAGGAATTGGAGAAACCATGCTCCTAGCTTGAGGTTTCAGATATCTAGATAACTTACGCCGGTCGGGTGAGACAGGAGGTCTGGAATCATATCCAGAATCCAAGGTGGGTAAAGCAGATGAGGCCAAAGAAAGGGGAACAAAATCTGTTGAAGCCAGTAAGGTGCAATGAGGATTACTTTACTCTTCAACCAAGCAGCTTTCCCTAGGAATTTGGGAATTAAGGGAGTTTCAGGATAGGCATAGAGCAGACTGGGGGAGGGGGGGGGCAATTGTTGAGTAGAGCATCCCTTGGTGATTCCCCCAGGTGGAGGGGATTAGGGCAAAGAAGCTGCTGCAATGGTTTACTGCAGATGCAAACAGATCGCAGCAAGGTTGGTCCCATTGACGGAAAATTATATCTGCTATTGTCCTGTTGAAAGACCACTCATGAGGCAGCAGAATGGACCTGCTCAGTTTGTCTGCTATCACGCTGGACTTCCCTAGAATGTGCATTGCTACCAAAAAATGGTTGCAGGAAATCACCCACTGCCACAATGAGGGCTTGTCAACACAAGGGATAAGACTTGGTTCCACCTTGTTTATGTACCCAGCTACTGACATGCCTGTCTGGATCACAACTGTCCGGAAAGGGAGAGAGAGTGTCTTGGAATGCCTGCAGCACTAAAAGCACTGCTCTCATTTCCAGAACATTGATGTGTGTAGGCCTCTTGGGGGACCAAGTGCCGTCGACCGTTTTCCCCAAGAAGTGACCCACACTCACCCAGTCTGTTAAGTGTCTGTATTCACTACAGCTTTGGGCTGAGGGAGGATGAAAGATATCCTTGTAGAAATTTATCTGATCGAATCCACCAACAAAAGCATCTTTTGCATGCCAAAGTGATTCTTAATTTTGTTAACATATGATAAAGATTCAACCACTGTGTCACTAACATCCACTGAAGAATTCTCATGTGGCATCTTAAGTTGTGTAAATCTAACCATAAATATAGATGTCCTTTTCTTCTATATGCTGCAATATTCATCACATATGGGGAGTTCGCCTCCGGCTAACTCGTAAATCGGGCAAGTATACAAAAGTACAGTTGTGTACACTTACCATAAATTTAGATGCTCCTGGCTCAGCAGAGAACATGGGGGGGGGGGGGTTCCACTGATGACTGGTCTCTTTGTGGAAGCAACGTCCCCTATTTTGACTTCCTATGTCCTATATGTTGAGCCAGTTGGCAATCCAGCAGATGACATAGCGGTTTATTCCCAGTTAATTTAACTTTCTACTATACCAGAGTGAGAACTGTGTCAAAAGTTCTTGCCAGGTCAGGTTAAAGCAGTGTGTACTGTTTTGCCTTCATCCATTACTTTGGAGGCCTTGTTAAAAAAAATCCACCAGAGTGAGTAAGCATGACCTGCCCTTGATGAACCCAACTGAGATGGGTCCAGTGTTTAAAGGTTCCCAATGTCCTGATTGACGAGTTCCCTGCTAAAGTCTTTCCATGGCTTTGCATATGAGTCTGGCCAGATTTATGGGTCTGTAATTGCCAAGGTCTGTGGAAGGTCCACCCCTTATGTAGGGGAATGATTGTAGCGGTTCTCCATTGGCTTGATTAAAAAAAAAAAAAAAAAAAAAAAAAAAAAAAAAAAAAAAAAACAAACACTGTACGGAGGCTGAGACTGAACAGTGGTAGGGATGAGGCCAAGTCATGCTTCATACCATTTAAGTTGAATCCACAGATATTATCAGTACCCATCGATGCAGTATTTTTAGCTTTTGATAGCACCTTTAGAACTTAGTCTTTTGTGATAGCTGGAGGCAAGCCAGTTTCTGTACCTTGAGGACAAGACGAGAGGGAGAAAAGGGTAAAAGCTACAGCTAAGTTGATCAGCCAAGTAAATTAGTATATCTTCAGCTTCAATGTAGGTAACTAACGTTGTTCACAATCATTTCAGCTCACTGCCGCGTTGTGCTTCTGAGAATATGAACATAAATACCTTGCGACTGTCTTGGGTAGATACTTAAGCCTCATACTTGACTTTGGTGGACTTAAGGTCCTGAGTTGTTCATTTCAGTGAGACGGGCTCTAACATTCTGTGAATTACTCTTTACTTCTGGTCAACATTATTTCCCTTTTTGTTATAAAGCTTGTTGATATTACGGGTTTTACCATGTGGGCTTGTTTCTGGTGTATGCCCTGCACTTGTTTCTGTGGGGTACCAGTTTCATCTATGCTGCTGCTTACATGCTGGTATAGTGTGGTGGTGCACATTTCTGCATATTCAGTGGCGTTAAAAGAGTTTGGTGGGGATTTAAAGCTTGCCAATGTATCACTTAGGAGTACGTAGTTTGTCTTAAAGAAACTAGGGGTACCTTGGGCAGATTACCCTGTAACCTCTACAGTACCATGAAGTGGGACACAATGTTCAGTGCACCCTGGTGTGGAATTTCCACTGTAGTTTTCAAGTTGTGTATACCATACATGTAGATGTTGCACTGTTTTACTGTTGCAGTAAGAACATCTGGGATTTCCTGCCTTGGAAGCCATTCACTGGCCCAAACATCAGAAATGCATTCCCCTCCTTGACATCAAGCTGTCAGTGGATAAAGGGTGTTCATGCCCCAAGAAGGGAACACAACTTGCCCATAGAGTCCCCAGTAGGGAGAGATCAAAGGGACCTGCATGGAATCAGCTTGGAGTATGGGAGTGGTCCTAAGACGGAAAAAGAACCCATTACAGCCCATAGAAAGATAAAGAGGACATGATGGGAAGGAAAGGTTACAGCAACAGTGAATACATTCTAACATCTACATTTATGTTAAGTATAAACAGCTGTACTATGTTAATCATGCTTCATTGCTGCAAGACGACTTGGGAGGGTTCATAAAACTAACCAGGGAGGTTGTCAAAAGGCTGCTGAGGTGAGGCCATCTCTAACCCCAGAGGCCAAGAAAAGACTGCAGTGTTTGGAGAAAGTACGCACAGAGGTCCAAGCTGGATGCCTCCAGAAAAGAGTGGGTGGACACTCCCCTGAAAGTACAGTTTTGTACCTACCATAAATGTAGATGTTCGAGTGCTTATACAGCTGCAGTCATAACAGTTGGGTTATCCTGCCGTCAGGCGGGTCCTCGGTCGGCCGAATTCCAAAGTCTAGGTCTGGCGTCCGTTGTCGTCGCTTCTTCCCTGATGTCAGTGCAGTAGGAGTATAAAAGAACCAGCCGACGCCATCTTCTTCAGTTTTTCTTGCCCCAGATGTCAGGTGCCCCCAGAAGGAAGGCAAAACATAAACTTATGTAATAATGCAATGTAAAATAATCAAAAAACAGTAGTTTGCAAGCAAATACACTATAAAAGAATACCCCAATCAGGTTGTATGAGAAGGTGTTTGTCATAAGGCCTGTCCCAAGAGGGGATGGAGGGAGGGAAACCTGGACTGCAGCTGTATAAGCACTCTAACATCTACATTTATGGTAGGTACAAAACTGTACTATGTTCATCGTGCATACAGCTGCAGTCATAACAGATGGGTAGAATCCCAAAGCTAAAAAGGGGTGGCAGGCACTAAGTGGAACTAGGACGAGCAAGGATGCCCTGCAATACTGCTGTGGCAAAGCCCACTCTAGATTTAGGGTAAAGTGGAAGGTGATAGTGCTTGGAGAAAGTGTGCACAGAACTCCAAGTGGCCGCTTCCAAAATGTCCTTGGTAGGAACCCCCCCTGAGGAAAGCTGCAGAGGTAGCTGTGGCCCTTGTGGAGTGAGATCTGATGGCACAGTTTTTCCATGAAATGAGTAACAAAAGTGTATGCAGTGGGCTATCCATTTTGATATTGTCTGTTTGGAGATAGCCTTTCCTTGAGCACCTGTAGCATAGGACACAAAGAGTTCCTCAGATTTTCTGAATGGCTTTGTCCTGTCCAAATAATAAGTTGTCTGTGAGTGTCCAAGGAATGTAGTAGTCTTTCCCCTTTGTTTTGTGGGTTAGGATAAAAGGTAGGTAAGTGGATAGTCTGATTCAAGGCTACACTGGATACTACCTTTGGCATAAAGAAAGGGTTGGGTTCGTAAAGAAACTCTGTCCTGATGGAAAATGATGAAAGGTTGCACAGCCACGAGGGCCTGTAGTTCCGAAACCCTGCGTGCTGAGGTGATGGCCAGAAGGAAGGCTGTTTTCCATGACAAATATTGCAGTTCTGTTGAAGCAGCTGGCTCAAATGGAGGCAGGGTCAGTTTTTCCAAAATGAAGTTGAGGTCCCAAGCAGGTACTGGTGGTTTCCTTGGGGGTTTTATATTCTTAGCCCCTCTGAGGAACTGTCTTAAGACAGGATGCGAGAATAAAGGAGGATCTGTGTTGTATTGTGCAGAAATGGCTGAAGCATGGATCTTGATGGGGGAGAAGGAAAGTCCACTGTTTAACATCTCAGCTAGGTACTGTAATATTTGAGGTAAATTTATTACCCAAGGATTCTGGCCCTTTTTCTGATTCCAGGCACAAAACCGTTTCCGTTTTGCGGAGTAGGCTTTTCTAGTAGAAGGTCTTCTGGCCTCCAAGATGACATCCTGCACCTCCTTGGAGAGGAGGGTCTGTTGGGAAATCAAGGGATTCTCCATGCGGCTAGATTGAGGGTTTTCAGCTGACTGTGATGAGTTTTGAAGTTGTGCTGGGACAACAGAAGAGGCACTAGAGGCAGGATCCATGGTGGGGAATGCGTCAGGCTCTTCAGGAGTGAATACCAGTGTTGTCTTGGCCAGTCTGGAGCAATGAGAATCATGTTTGGCCTCTCTGCTCTGGCTTTTAATAGAACTTTGGGCAGCAGAGGAAGAGGTGGAAAGGCATAGACTGTCAATGTTGTCCAATTGAAAGAAAGTGCGTCCACTTTCCAGGCATGTGGATGATAGGTCCTTGAGCAAAATTTTTTCAGTTGGTAATTTCTGTGGGTAGCAAAGAGATCTATGTCTGGCTGTCCCTATGCCCGAGTTATCTTTGCGAAAACTTGAGGATGCAGCTTCCATTCGTGTGGATCTGTCATATTTCTACTTAGGCTGTCTGCCAGTGTGTTTTCCTTCCCTGGCAGGAATTGTGCTTGAAGTTGGATTTGCAATTCCAGAGCCGTGTTCCAAAGGGACATGGCTAGTCTGCACAGGGGGTATGAATGAGTTCCTCCCTGTTTGTTTATGTAACACATCACTGTGGTGTTGTCTGTCCTTATCAATAGCTGGCCTGGATGCAGTAGGTCTTTGAAGGCCATAATAGCATTTTGTACTGCTAGCATTTCCTTTTGATGTGTAGGTGCTTCTCTTTTTGGGACCATTTTCCCTGAATGCACTGATCTGTCATGTGCGTCCCCCAGGCGTAGTCCGAGGCGTCTGTTGTGATGATTTGATTTGCTTGAGGCATGCAGAAGGGGAGACCTATGTTTCTTTGGCATGCTTGAGCCCACCACAGAAATTCCTTTTGAAGACATGGAATGAGTGGTATACTTGTTTCCAAACTGTGGCTGTGTTGAGACCATAAGTTTTTTAGGTACCATTGAAGTTTCCTCATATGCAGCTTTGCACATGGGATCAGCAGGATGCAAGATGCCATGAATCCCAGAGCCTGCAGGACTTTCCTTGCAGTCAGCCTGGTGAAGGTTGCCATTTTGCTGAAGTATTGAGATAGTTGCCCTTGCTTCTGTGGTGTGAGGTAGGCCATCTGGGTGTTTGTATTCAAGCTGGCACCCAGGAAAATTATTGTTTGAGAGGGTATTAGTTTTGATTTCTTTTTGTTGACTGTGTATCCCAGAATGTTCAACAGTTTTATTACAAACGCCAGGTGTTTCAGAAGTATGTGCTTGCTGTCCGCTTGGATCAGGCAGTCGTCCAGATATGGGTATATTTGTATCCCTTGAAGTCTGCAGAAGGCAATTACTGATGCCAGGCATTTCGTAAACACTCTGGGCGCAGTAGATAAGCCAAAGGGCAATGCAGAGAATTGATAATGGGTTGAACCTGCAAGAAATTTGAGGTATCTTATGCAATCTTGTCTGATAGGGACATGCAGGTATGCCTCCTTGAGGGCCAATGTTACCAGCCAAGACTCCTTGCCCAGCATGGGAAGAAGCTGCTGTAATGTGAGCATCTTGAATTTTGGTACAAGTAAATATGTGTTTAGGATGGATAGGTCTAAAATAGGTCTCCAATCTTTGTCCTTCCTTGGTACCAGGAATAGTCTGGAATAAAAACCTTGAACCTGTTCTTTTGCAGGTACCTCTTGAATAGCTTTCATGTCCATGAGAGCTGAAATTTGTTTTTGTGCCTCTGCCCTTTGATTTTGTGGCAGGTTTGGCATGCCTCTCATTTTTGGAAGGGTGTGAAAGTGGAATCTGTAGCCTCTGTCTATAATGTCCAGGATCCATTTGTCTTTTGTGACAATATGCCAATTTTTTGAAAATAATGCCAGTTTTCCGCCTAAAGGTGCTGCCATTAAAGCTTTGCTTGGCATGCAAAGGGGAAAGTCATTGTGTCTGCTTTCTGAATGACTGTGATCTATCTTCTCCACCTCTTGGTGTAGGTGCTTGCCATTGTCTGGCTCTGAATGATCCTCGAGATTGCCCTCTACACCCCCTCGGGCATCTGTATCTGCCTCTTTGAGGTCTGTCCGTGGCTGGAAAGGACCAATTTTTTGAAGGCCAGTTTCTGCTGAAACATGGAGGTTTTACCTGTAGGAAATCTTTCACTGTTTGCATTGATCTTGCCTTTTCCTCCATTTTCTTTAGTACCTCCTCAGCTTTAACACCAAACAATACATCTTTTTGAAGAGGTGCATCTAGTAATTTAGCTTTGACATGATCTGGTAAGGTTTGCTCTTTGAGCCAAGCATGTCTATGTATGACAGACCCTGTAACAGCAGCTCTACAGGAGGCCTCTAAAGCATCAAAACCACACTGCAAGGTATGTTTACCCACTTGCTCTGCACTATGCAACAAATCCTGCAACTCCTTTAAATCTGGTTGCTCAGGTTGTGTCATTTTGCGTTTCAACTGAGATAACAAAAACTGTTGCTACTTTAACATATGGAACTGACCGTTTAATGCCCTCATGGTTAAAGTGGCCGAGGTGTACACCTTTTCCCCCCACCTTTCTAAAGCTCTGGAATCTCTCTGAAGGTAATGGGTTTTTAGCAGTAGAGGCCTTAATTCCCTTGGGACCCTGTGAAATAGTTTCTGGGTCAGCAGCATGGCTTTTGTATAGGAACTGGAGTGAATCAGGAACCCGGTAATACCGGTCAGGTTTAACAGGAGCTGGAGGTAAAGAATCTGGGTTGAGGCTGGCTTCTGTGTACACAACATCTAATATATCCAAAACAGGAGGGATAGCCAGAGGCCTGTGCTGGGGAAGCAAGAGAAAATCCCTGAGCCTTTTCTTGGAATCTGAGTAATCTTGGCCTTCCCAGTGAAAGTGTTCCCTCAAGGTATGTAGGGTTTCCCCAAAAGAATAGTCCTCGGGGGGGGGGGGGGAGGGAATGGACTCCTCAGCATCAGAGTCTTCAAAAGGGGAATATGAATATTCCTGGTCCTCAATGTTCTGAGGTAATAGAGGCTTGATCTGAGGAAGGGTAGTCTTCCTCCAATCTGCGCCTTTTGTCCGAGGGGGGGTGAGAACCCCTGATAAGAGTAATCAAATTCTCAGCCATTTGGAGAATCTGTTTTTTGGCATGGGGCCTTGAGAGGGGGTCTGTGGACCTTGTTTTTTTAGTTTTCATGGCTGCTTTAGATTTTGTGAAAGCCTTAATGGAAAAGGAGGAAGGCCTGAAGACACCTTGAGAAGTGGCAGGCCTGTCTAAACTCTGAGTTTCCCCGCCAAGAGTGGCATCGGTATCTGTAGTCGGAATGGGGGCCGAGGAGCCTGCGACCTCGGGCACAGAAGACACTGGTAATGAAGAGTCATCGGTACTCAGGGGCTGCGTAGGCGCCTCACTGAGAACCGGAGCACCGGTAGTCGGCTTTAGCGTGGTGTCGGTAGAAGTCGCGGACCTCGTATGTCGGTCCTTATCTTTGCGTCTTTTACTCAAAACTGGAGTCGGAGTATCTGACGACATAATGTAATTAAATTTTTTACCAAAATAGTGTTAGGCGAACTCCGCCCGACACTTAATAGTGCGTTTGTTGAATCTAGCACAAAAACGGCAGGCCGAGACGTTGTGGTCTGGGCCTAAGCAAGGAATACAGAAAGAATGGAAATCCTCATGCGGTACTTGCTTCCCACATGAAATGCAATTATTAACTTTTTGTCTGACATCGGTCTGAGGCAAGAAAAGTTTCCCCAACGGGGTACTTAGCTTTCAAGAAGACTTCGGCTGAAATATTTTCGTAAATCTCAGGAGCTGGCCGACTGGCACTTGCAAACTGCTTCTGCTTCGGGCACTGCGTGGCAAGAAAGACTGAAGAAGATGGCGTCGGCTGGTTCTTTTATACCCCTGCCGCACTGACGTCGGGGAAGAAGCGACGACAACCGACGCCGGACCTAGACTTTGGAATTCGGCCGACCGAGGACCCGCCTGACGGCAGGATAACCCATCTGTTATGACTGCAGCTGTATGCACGATGAACATCAAAACAGCAGTAGCTTCAGTAATTCTGGAAGAATCTGTTCTGATGTGCCCAGACATTCCCTTGCTATGGTGCTTGTAACAAAAGGCAATACAATTTGACATCCATTTAAAAATAGTTTACTGACAGCCCTCCCTTGTTTGTTACTTGCAAAGGTTGCAAACTGGTCAGATCTCCTGAAGCTTAGATTTGTGCAACTAAAATAAGAGTTGCTTCTGTACATCGAGGGACTGAAGGACTCTTTTCCCCTCTGTTCTGTGGATTAGGAAAGAAGACAGGCAGGTGGATTTCCTGGTTTAAAGAGAATTCTGTGATTACTTACGGCATAAAGGAGGGATTGGGTTCTCAAGGAGACCATCCTTGTGAAACATGAGAAAGGTTCTATACACGAACGAGTGTTTGAAGCTCAGAAATCCTTCTGGCTGATGAGAGAATGACTCATCCATCCATCACCTTTTTTTTTTTTTTTTACTATTTTTGCACACATGGGGTCGAGGTGTCAACTTCAATGGTAACAATCATCTACAGCCAAGGTTTACACCACTGGATGGCTAGCCCTGCCACAGCAGTTCTTCCACACCATCCACTCACGCCTATGGCCAAAGCACCCTCAGGAAACCCATGCAAATACAGAGAGAACATGCAGACTCCACACAGAAGGCACCCTACCAAGAATAAAACCAGGGAACTTCTTGTGAGGCAACAACACTATCCGCTGTGCCACTGTAAGAACTAGGACATTTGCTTGTAAAACTCGCTGCCCCTTAGACTGGAAACAGTGAGGGAAATTCTCCATTCTGAGATACTTAACTTCCTTTCCTGCTGCTGGGTCTCCTGGTCTTTTGGAATAAGTGAGATGTCCTTGATTAAAGGGCTGGCTGTAGGAAATGAGAATCACATCCACCCTGTCAGCTTCAGTGTGATGAAGTTGAGGTGTACAGTGGTCCCTTTGTTCTGCGATAGGGGTTCCACCTCAAATGGAAGCAACCATGTTTTTTCCTTGGTCATACTGTGGAATATGGGTAGCCACTGCCACCAGGGCTAGAATGGTGCTACTAGGATGATCCTGGGCCCATCCTCCCGGATTTTCATAAGTAGCCTAGGGATGAAGAGTATGGGGAAGAAAGTGTCGAGCAACAAACTTGTCCGTGAAAAGGAAAATGCCTCTGTCCTGCAGACTCTGGAGTTTGGGGCCATTGAGCAAAACTTGCTCACCTGTTGTTTTGAAGCAAAAAGGTCTGCATTTGGCACACCCCACTTGTCCATGAGTTTTCTGAAGATAAGACTTCAACATCCATTTGTCCATAACTGAACTGTTTAGGTGGTTTGCTATGTTGTTGCCTGCCAGAGAAGTACTAAGCCAGAAGCTTTAGTCCCACCTCCTGTACACTCTTCCAAAGATGCATGGCCATTTGGCATATGGGGCAGGCCGGTGTACCAGTTTGTTGATATCACATCACTGTGGTGAGTCTGCTTTCAGAGTGCCTGGTGTCATCTTTTGTCTGACTGCCATTACTTAATTCAGATTTATTTTATTTACTTATTTTTTATGAACAAGCTGTTCCACCTGCCTTGCAATCTCATGTCTGTGTGGATGCCCCAAGCCAGGTATGAAGCATACATGTTGGTGGCCCTACCTATACGATGAAGGGGACTCCCTTTGTTTTGTTTGTATGACTTTATCCACCACAGCAGTTCTTTGATACAACAAAATATATTTTCCTTATGTGTAGTTTTGCTAAAGGTGTCATTAAGATGCAGGAGACTATGTATCCCAGTGCTCTCAAGCACTCCCTGACCACAACTGATTTCTCCTTAATCAATTTCTTGAAGTAGTGTCAAGAAAAGAATCTTCCCCTGTGGGAAGAAGGCCATTTACCTGTTGGAATTCAGCACAGCCTGTAAGAAAACTAACCTTGAGAAAGAACCCTAGGTCTGACAGGCATGCCATGGCCAGTTGCAGGGAGGATTTAAGTTCCCCCACAGTGTTTACCTGAATGAAGCAGTCATTCAAACAGGAATAAATCTGCATGCCCTTGGTTATGCAAAAAGCAATTTACTAGATCCATGCATTTTGAAGACTGTCTGGGAGCAGTCAACAATCCAAAAGGGCAAAGCACAAAATTGGTAGGGGATCTCACTTGCCCTGAAACAGTACTCCTTTAACACTATCATCAGATAAGACTGTTACTGTGCATCCCAGTCACACAACCTCCATCAAGAGAAGAGATGTCAACAGCTCGACAGCCACTTGGACACATGGAGGATCATCTGAACTTTCAGGGAAAAGTGGGCTATGGATGAAAAAATTGGAAGTAAGACCTGCATCTGCAGATAATGTGCTTTCTCTGACTCTTCTGACAGTGATAGTGTGCCTAATTTTTTCACAATAAAGCACATTTATCTTGTCAATTTTTCTTCCTGGAACCAGTAAGCTCTCTGGCATGTGTACATGTCAGTTTTGCAAAACAAAGCACAGCAAAGAAACACTTATGTTAAACACATAAAAGTTATGTTCATCTGTGTTTTAATAACGACTAATTCACAGAATGCAGTTTCTGACCATTCCCAATACAGAACAATGTAGAAGGCATCTCTTCCCCTGCAAAGAAATTCCTTCACCACTAACAGATTCAGATTTAACTTTTTGGCTCTGAATTTACTACTAACCATTCACATTTCTGAGTAATGAACAGTTGTGCTGCAGTTTAATCATGTAATTGGTGTTCTGATTTACACTTCTACCATCAACTCTTTTATTCAAGTAACATACGTACATGCCACACCTAGATCACCTATCTGCAACTATATTTAGACTCGCGTCTGAAAAACTCCTCTGACACTTCAAATCAGTGAAAAAATATCATAAAATATGTCTAGAAAAACATGTAATAGTAGCAAAAATGTAGTTAAGTACCTGGCAAAAAGTATTACAAACTTCAGAATGAATGGATAGAACTGCAGCAGGTTCTAGCTACTTTATAACCGTGTTTTTTTTTTTTTTTTTTTTAAGTAATGAATTCAGGTAATCCCACAAAAAAGTAGGCCCACTGTGGAACCTGATAAGTTTCAAAGAAAAGGCCCTTCCAATTTCCAGTAAATCTGCAATTTAGCAAGTAAAATTCTGACTATAAGATGTTTGGTCATGTACTAAAAAAAACTAAATGCTTTATTAAGGTGATTATAGACTAAATGTAGTAAGGTTTGAAAGACAAATAATGCAAACATCAAAGTTGAAGATGTGCGAGTATAATCATAAGAATGATTCAGCAAGGGACAAATGCACAGATGTGCACCTTATCTGAGAACAAACGGTACTGATCCTGGTACTACTTACTGAAAGAAGGATCCAAACGAATGCATTCCTCACAATCCTATAGAAACAAAAAAATGTAGGATTAAAAACCTTGAACATTTTTACTGCCAGTTAAAACTACATTTGAATTTATGCAGTCAAGATTATTTCTGTCAGTTGATTCATAAGAGGAAACGCCTTATCAGGTGTACAAATAGGTTCACCCTCTCACTCAACTTGACACTCTCTTCTCTGAGGCTTCCAAGGTTGTCAGGGGTTATACCTCACCAGCATGCCATAACACCATGCACCACACTAGGAAAACAGTCAGTGAACCCACCAGTTTATCCTCAAATACAAAGCACAAAATGTATGTACTTTACCATAATGCTAAGTCCATGTTGTCTTCTTCCAGTCATCTCAACTTGGGAGTTACTGGATTCGAAGCTGGCAACTTAGACATATCAACTTTGAAGCACTGTCTCCTCTCTCATAATACACTGCTCTCAGATAACTTCCTCAGATCAAGTTTGCCATAATGTATTCAAGGGACTACTAGGAAAAACCCAGAAGATACAAGACCAGAAGAACAAAATAAAAGGTCCCAGAGGTAGGCTTTGGGCCAGTCTGCACAGACTACCAGGAGCCACTCAAGCAGGATGATAGCTTGGAATATAGACAAGAGGGAGGGATAGTCAAAGCAGATGGAATAAGACAACACAGATGCAGCACTATGGTAATTACACAACTTTCATACCAGAAATGTTTTTTTTGTCTGCCTCAACCTGTGGGATACAGTCCCCAGCCAGTCAGAAAGAGTGGCATCAGGAGAGAACATTCAGCAAAATGGTAGAGCCAGAGTTTGGCCTGGATCTGGACTGTATATCCAGCCCAAGTGTTAAACCAAGTAGCTGTTGCACAAATATCTAAGGAGGCCTGAGCAAAAAGGGCAGCAGCAGTAACAGCTATGGGCAGAGTGGGCTTTAGGTTTACCAAGTAAAGGAATGCCCTTTGTGGAATAAACGAAGGAAATACAATTGGAAAGCCACATGGACAAGATCACCCCAGAAACAGGTTTATCCAATCTGGAGTTAAAGAATACAAAAAGTTGGTTCAATCTTTTGATAGCTTTATGTAGCTTGTAACCCCCCCCCCCCCCATGATTGCATCTGAGGGGGTGAAGAGAGAGTCCAGACCCTTAAGAGAAGCCTGAAAAGAAAACATTTTCTACTAGTGTAGAGTACATTTTTGGTCAAGTGTTTTGTAGGAAGAAGCATGCAAAAAACTCTTAGAAAGCTTGAGAACTCTGGCAATCACTGGAATTGGAGGGACCTCAAGTTAAACCTGAGATTGAGATCTCTGGTCATCACTGGAATTGGAGGGACCACAAGTTAAACCTGAGATTTTAGATTCAGGTGAGGCTCACCCAAAGGATTTGATATCAAGCCTGTAAAATTATCTATAGCCCACAATGGGTGCAATAGATATGGCCAGAGGAAGGGGAAAGTACACTTACCATAAATGTAGATGTTCGAGTGTATTCACTGTTGCAGTCATTGCATTTGGGTAATCTGCTGGCAGATTGCCCTCAGTCGGCCTGAATAACAAAGTCTTGGGTCCTGCGTCTGTTGCGGTCTCCTCTTCCATAATGTCAGGTCTTCAGGGGTAAAAAATATGCAGCAGACGCCATTTTATTTAGTTTTTCTTGCCCCAGATGTCAGGTGCCCCCCCAAATGGGGAGCAAAAAAAAAAAAAAAAAAAAAAAAAAAATATATATATATATATATATATATATATATATATATATATATAAAACAGCAATATATGAAAATGCACTTTTAGCACCATAAACTTTACCTTCATCTAAAAGCAAATACACCACAAAGACTTGAGTATAGTGAAGGAAAGAGAAGTTATAGAAAAGGGGGATGGCGGGTGGGTAACTCGGACTGCAACAGTGAATGCACTCTAACATCTACATTTATGGTAAGTGTACACAACTGTACTATGTTCTTTACGTTTCACTGTTGCAGTCATCCATTTGGGTTGAATCCCAAAACTATGGATGGGAGGATGGAACTAAATAGCATTAGGAGCGGCTATAAGGCCCTGCAAAACTGAAGTGGCAAAGCCTGCCCTGGATTTAAAAGAGAGAGGCAAATGATAATGCTTTGTGAAGGTATAACAGAGCTCCAAGTAGCAGCTTCTAGAATGTCTTTGGTTGGAACTCCTCTGAGAAAGGCTGCTGAGGTAGAGGCAGCTCTGGTGGAATGTGACCTGATTCCCTTGGGTACAGGTTTACCATGATGCAAGCAGCAGAAACGAATGCAGTGGCTTATCCACTTAGAAATAGTCTGCTTTGATATAGCCTTCCCCTCTGATCCTGAAGCAAATGCCATCAGTAGTTGCTCAGACTTTCTTAGAGATTTGGTCCTGTTTAAGTAGAATCTTGGTTGTCTGTGTACGTCCAATGAATGCAGAATCCGCTCCCCATTGTTCTGCGGATTTGTGTAAAATGTCGGCAGGTGAATAGTTTGGTTAAGAGACACACTGGATACCACCTTAGGCATAAAGGAAGGATTGGTCCTGAGGGATACCCTGTCCGGGTGAAATGTAGTAAAAGGCTCCACAGCCATGAGAGCCTATAGTTCTGAAACCCCTTCTTGCTGAAGTGATTGCCAAAAGGAAAGCTGTTTTCCAAAATAAAAACTTTATATCCGCAGTAGCTGCTGGTTCAAAGGGAGGCAGGGTGAGTTTTTCCAGCACAAAATTGAGGTTCCATGCAGGAGTTGGTGATCTTCTGGGAGGCCTTAAAATTTTGGCCCCTCTAAGATACTGTTTTAGCAGAGGATGAGAGAAGATAGGAGGCTCCATGCTGTAATGAGCCGAGATGGCAGAGGCATGGATTTTTATTGAAAAGAAGGATAGGCCCCTTGACAAGCATCTCAGTCAAGTATTGTAAAATCTGAGGGATATTTGGTTTTGCCGAGTCCGTTCCTTGTGCTTGGCTCCAAGCACAGAATCTCTTCCATTTATCAGCATAAGATTTTCTAGTACTAGGCCTTCTGGTTTCCAAAATGACATCCATAACAGATTTACTGAGAGCTGTTGTTTGAATAATTACATGATCAGCCATGCTGCCAGGTTCAAAGTTTGGAGCGGAATGTGCAGAATATGATTGTTCTGCTGAGACAGTAGATGAGGTATTTAAGGCAAGTACCAAGGAGGGAGTTGAGACATATTCCTTAGAATTGGGTACCAGTGCTGGAGAGGCCAGTTCGAAGCAATTAGGATCATTTTTGGTTTTTCCTGTCTGGCCTTTAGTAAGACCTTGGGGAGAAGAGGCAGAGGAGAAAAGGAGTAGACTGATAGGTTTTTCCAACTGAAGGATAGGGCATCCACTTTCCATGCTTGTCTGTGATAAGTCTTGTGCAGAACTTGTCCAGTTGACAACTTTGGGGAGAGGCAAATAGATCTCTGTCTGGGTTCCCCCATTTCTGTGTTACCATGCTGAAGACTTGTGGATCCAGTTTCCACTCTTGAGTCCATAAGATTTTTGCTTAGGTCCTCTGCCAGAGTATTTTGTTTTCCTGGCAGGAATTGAGCTTGAAGATGTACTTGGTAAGTCAAGGATGTGTCCCACAATGCCATGGCTAGTCTGCAAAGGGGGTAGGAATGTGTACACCCCTGCTTGTTTATGTACCACGTAACTGTGGTGTTATCCGTCTTTATCAGTAGTTGTCCTGGATGAAGTAAGTCCTTGAAGGCTGTCAGGGCATTCTGAACGGCTAGCATCTCTTTCTAGTTGATATGTAGATGCATTTGTTTTGGGTTCCATATGCCCTGAATGCACCTCCCCACCAGGTGGGCCCCCCAAGCATAGTCTGATGCGTCTGTAGTTAGGGTTTGGGTGGCAGGGGGTAGAGTGAATGACAGTACCTTGTTCTGGTGACATGTCTCTGCCCACCAAAGAAACTCCTGTTGTAGGTAGGGAATGAGAGGAATCATTGTTTCCAGACTGTGACAATGCTGACTCCATAAACTTTTTAGGTGCCAATGAAGTTTCCTCATATGCAGTCTTGCATATGGAATTAGTAGTATGCAGGATGCCATGAACCCCAAAGCCTGCAGAATTTGTCTTGCAGATAACTGGATTTTTTTGCCATCTGTTTGAAGTATATAGTCAGTTGCCTTTGTCTGGCGTAAGGTAAGCCATTTGAGCAGTCTTATTCAAGCTTGCACCCAGGAATTTAATTTTTTGAGAGGGTACCAGTTGTGATCTTTTTGTTTATTGTGTACCCTAGGCATGTTAGAAGCCTTCTTACAAATGCCAGATGTTGAAGAATGTCCTTGTTCTCTGCTTGAATGAGACAGTCGTCCAAGTAAGGATAGATTTGTATGCTTCTTTGTCTGCAAAATGCAATTACTGGTGCCAGGCACTTTGTAAAGACCCTGGGCGCAGTAGATAAGCCACAGGGCAGTGCAGAGAATTGGTAATGCATAAAACCTGCCTTGAAGCGGAGGTATCTTCTGCATGATTCCCTTATTGGGATATGCAGGTATGCCTCAAGTCTAGAGTCACTAAACCAAGCGTTCTTGCCCAGCATAGGCAGTAGCTGTTGTAAAGTCAGCATTTTGAATTTTGGAATGTTCAGGTATGTGTTCAGAATCGATAAGTCCAGTAATGGGACGCCAGGCATAGACTTTTCTGGGTACCAGGAACAGTCTTGAATAAAAACCTTGTCCTTTTTCCTGTTCTGGTTGAATAGCCCACATATCCATGAGGGACATAACTTGTTTCTGAGCCTCTGCCCATTGATTTTGTGGCAGATCTGGCCAACGGTTTGGAATTGGCAAAGTATAGAAATGAAATCTGTACCCCTGGGATACTATGTTTAATACCCACTTGTCCTGGGTAATTAAATGCCAATGTTGAGCATGAAGTGCTAATTTCCCCCCCAAGGGGGCTGCTAAAAGATAAGTGCTTGGTGATGGTAGAGGGAAGTCATTGAGACTGCTTACTGTAAAGGTTGTGCTTTGTTTCTTCCAGATTTGGAAGTGGAGGCATCCCATTGCTTTGACCTGTAAGAACCCGGAGATTGGTATCTAGAGCCTTTTGAGCATCTGGATTTGTCTTGAGAGGCTCTGTTGGACACAGGAAAGGAGCAATTTTTAGTAGGCCAGTGTCTACCGAATCTGGGTGGCTGCACTTGTAAGAAATCTTTTACAGTTTGCATAGATTTAGCTTTGTCTTCCATTTTCTTTAAAACCTCTTCTGCCTTATTACCAGAGTATCATGCTGTAAAGGAGCATCCAACAATTTAGCTTCAACATGATCAGGCAGATTTTGCTCCTTGAGCTAGGCATTCCTTCTAATCACAGATCCAGTAACTGCGGCCCTGCAAGAGGCCTCCAAGGAATCAAAACCACATTGTAAAGTATGCTTTCCAACCTGTTCTGCTACATGCAATAATTCCTGTAATTTTTTTTCCACACAATCAGAAATCAACATCATTTTCTGTTTCAATAGGCCCATAACATGCTGTTGATATTTAAGCATATGAAACTGTCAGTTAAAGGCCCTAATTGCCAAGGTTGCAGACATATAAACCTTCTTTCTCCATCTATCCAGCACCCTGGAATCTCTATCAGAGGGGGTAGGATTGTTGGCTGTAGAGGACTTTACACCTTTGGGACCCTGTGAGATAGTTTCAGAATCAGCAGCAGGATTTTTGAATATATATTTGTGGGAGTCAGGAACCCTGTAATATCTGTCTGGCTTACTAGGAGCCAGATGTAGGGAATCAGGAGCCATGCTTGATTCCGAAAACATATCAACAATGTCTAATACAGGAGGTACAGCCAAAGGCCTATGCTGAGGAAGAAGGAGGAAATCCCTAAGCCTCTTTTTTTGATTCAGAGAAGTCCTGACTCTCCCAAAGAAAATGTTCTTAAAGTATGCAAGGTTTCTCCAAATGAATAATCCTCAGGAAGAGATGCAGATGGGATGGATTCTTCTGCATCTGAATCCTCATAGGGTGGTATAGAAAATTCCTGATCAGAAGAAATAGAAACCTGATCTGAAGATTCATAATCAGCGTCTTGCCTAGGCCTCTTAGAAGGGGGGGGGGGTTGGGAACCCCTGATCAAGGTAATCAAATCCTCAGCCATTTTGATCATCTGTTTTGTATGCATAAGGGTCTGAGCACGTGGCTCATGCGTTTTTTTTAGACTTGGAAGCTGTTTTTGATTTTGTTTTTGAAGCTGGCGTCGGTTTTATATAAAAATGTTAAGGCCTGAAAACACCCTCAGAAGCCGGTGCCTGCTCAGCGGCTCAGGACCTATCCAAGGGAGAGACATCTGTGGGTTCAATACTCTGAGAATCTCGCATGGGTCTCGGTAGAGGCCTGTGACTCAAAAGTAGTGGGTATCGGGGGCTGCGAAAGCACCTCACTGAGTACCGGCGAACTGGCGACTGGCTTAGGAGAAGCATCGTCTGATTTGGACCTCTACGGTCTGCCTTTTTCTTTGCGTTTTTTTGTGAACTCCGGTAGTCGGATTGCTATCCGACGACATTTCAGGGTAATTAAATCTGGATCCAAAATATTTTGAAGCAAAAATATACAGACGCTTAATAGTGTGTTGGTTAAATCTAGCACAAAGCTGACAGCAAGGCATGTTATATGGGCCTAGGCAAGGAATACTGTACAAATGAAAATCCTTATGAGGTATTTGCTTCCCACAAGTAATGCAATTATTAACTTTTACTGACATCGGTAAGGAGCAAGAAAAAGTCTCCCCAACGGCGTACTTAGCTTTAATTGAAGATTTCGGTTCTGAAACTCGAATTCGAAAATTTCAGGAGTTGGTCGACCGGCACTTGCGAACTGTTTCTGCTTCGGGCACCGCACGGCAAGAAAGACGGAATAAAATGGCGTCAGCTGCATGTTTTATACCCCTGACGACATGGAAGAGGAGACAGCAACCAACGCAGGACCCAAGACTTTGTTATTCAGGCCGACTGAGGGCAACCTGCCAGCAGATTACCCAAATGTAATGACTGCAACAGTGAAACACGAAGAACATCCATAACTCTCATGGTCAGAAGGGAACTATGAAGATCATTGCCACTCTGTAAAAGGCTTTCTGTAGGAGTATTTTCAAGGATGGAGGATATGAGTACAGGAGACCTGGTGGCTCAAGCATGAATCAGAAAGCCCCTTGGTTAAATGCACCCCAAGAAGGATCAGGGTAAAGAAATTACTGCACTTTGTGTTGGAGCAATATGAAAAGCGATCAGAATAGGATGTCCCCAATGGCTGAACACTTTAGCCTTTACAGATGGGTTGAAGAAAGTACAGTTTTGTACCTACCATAAATGTAGATGTCCGAACTGGATAGCATCTGCAGTCATAACAACTGGGTTGTCCTGTCGTCAGGCAGCCCTTCAGTCGGCCGGATTCCAAAGTCCGGGTCCGGCTTCGGCTGATGTCGCACTTCACCCGACGTCATCTCTGTTGGTCTTCGGGTATAAAGGCATCAGCCGACGCCATTTTCCTCAGTGTTTCTTGCCCCAGATGCCAGTAGCCCTCTTGAAGGCTAAAATTTAGATAGATGCCAATGTTTCCAAAAGGATAGAGGTAAACACAAAAATAAGCATGTATGCACATATATACAAACAAATACACCATAAAAGACTCCCCCCCACCAGCTAGCTATTAGGAGGGTAAACACCCTTGGAGTACCACAGAGGGAAGGAGGGAGGGTAATCCTGACTGCAGATGCTATCCAGTTCGGACATCTACATTTATGGTAGGTACAAAACTGTACTATGTCCTTCATGGATGCATCTGCAGTCATAACAACTGGGTAGAATACCATAGCCAACAAGGGAGGAGGATAAAACTAGATTATGGTGTGTTTAGGATCCCTTGCAGTACAGCAGTGGCAAACCCTGCTCGGGATCTGGAATATAGAGGCAAATTATAATGCTTGGCAAATGTATGCACGGAGGTCCAAGTAGCCGCCTCAATAATGTCTTTGGTTGCCACTCCTCGTAAGAAGGCTGTGGTAGTGGCTGTTGCCCTTGTAGAATGAGGTCTTATGTTCTGTGGAATTGGTTTTCCATGGAAGGCATAACAGAATCGTATGCAATTTCCTATCCATTTGGAGATTGTCTGTTTGGAAATAGCTTTTCCTTCCCTTCCTGTTGCATAGGCTACAAAAGTTGGTCAGTCTTTCTGCTACTTTTTGTTCTGTCCAAGTAGTAGCGTAGCTGTCTATGTACATCCAAGGTATGCAATATTCTTTCCCTCTGTTTTGTGGGTTGGGAAAGAAGGTAGGAAGGTGGATTGCCTGGTTTAAAGACACTCTGGATACCACCTTAGGCATAAATGTAGGATTAGTCCTCATGGACACTCTATCTTGGTGGAAGATTAGGAAGGGTTGCACTGCCATTAAGGCCTGTAGTTCTGAAACCCTCCTTGCTGAAGTAATTGCCAGTAGGAAAGCAGTTTTCCATGACAGGTGTTGTAGGTCTGCTGTTGCTGCTGGTTCAAAGGGTGATAGTGTCAATTTTTCTAGCACAAGGTTTAAGTCCCAAGCTGGTAATGGTGGTTTCCTTGGAGGTTTTACATTCTTGATTCCTCTGAGGAACTGCCTGAGCAAAGGGTGAGAAAAAACAGGTGGATCAAAGCTGTATTCTGCTGAAATAGCTGATGCATGTATCTTGATGGAGGAGTAGGACAGGCCTGAATGAAGAAGTTCGCTAGGTACTCCAGAATGTTAGGCATATCTATGTTTGACACATCTTTTCCTCTTTCAGTACTCCAAATGACAAACCTTTTCCATTTTCCAGCATAGTTTCTTCTTGTTGAAGGTCGGTGCTTCAAGAATAATGTCTCTAACTCTTTGGGAAAGTTCTGGATTAGCTGCTGCTATGTGATGTTCCATGCAGTCAGTTGCAACGTTTTAGGTTTGGATGTATGATGCTGTAGTTGTTCTGAGTTAACATCAAAGGCATCAGGGTATTGGCCACATATTGTTCGAGACATGCTCCTCAGCAGTGGGTACCAGTGTTGTCTTGGCCAGTTTGGAGCTATCAGGATTATCCTTGGGCGTTCTTCCTTGATTTTTAGTAATACCTTGTGTATCAAGGGAAGAGGTGGGAATGCATATGCTGTTAGGCCTTTCCAGCTGAAGGAGAGAATCCACTTTCCATGCTAGTGGGTGGAATGTCCTTGTGCAGAATTTTTGAGCTGGTGATCGGTACGTGACGCAAATACATCTATCTGAGGCATTCCGCATTTCTTTGAGATGGTCTTGAAGATGTCCGGTGCAGCTTCCATTCGTGGGCATCCGATGTGGTTCTGCTTAATATGTCTGCTAGAGTATTCTCTTTTCCCGGTACAAATATTGCCTGTAACTGGATGTTGTAGCTGAGTGCCAGGGTCCACAGCTCCAAAGTCATTCTGCATAGGGGGTATGAATGAGTGCCTCCCTGTTTGTTGATGTACCACATGACTGTGGTGTTGTCTGTCCTTATCATCAACTGGCCCTCTTTGAGAAATGGTCTGAACTTTTGGATTGCCAGTTTTACTGCCAGCATTTCTTTTAGGTTGATGTGCAGGTGAAGTTGATCCTGCGTCCGCAATCCTTGCACGCATTTGTCCAGCATGTGGGCCCCCCATCCTAGGTCTGAAGCGTCTGTTGTGATGGTCTGGCTTGCTTGACATCTGCGAAAGGGTAGCCCTGGGTTTGACTGGCATGCCTGAGCCCACCATAGGAACTCCTGTTTTAAGCATGGAATTAGTGGGATTTCTGTTTCTAGGCTGTGTCTGTGTTGAGACCATAAATTCTTTAGGTACCACTGTAGTTTTCTCATATGTAGTCTGGCAAGTGGAACCAAGATTATGCATGATGCCATGAAGCCCAAGGCCTGCAGTACTTTTCTTGCTGTTAACTTGTTCAGTTTTGTTAGTGCCAAGAAGTAAAGAGGGAGTTCTTTTGTTTTCCTTTGTTAGGAATGCCATCTGTTTTACTGTGTCCAATTCAGCCCAAGAATGTCCTTGTTTGGGATGGTATCAGCCTTGACTTTTGTAGACTGACTGTGTATCCCAGTGCTTGCAGCAAGTAAATGACCCTTTGTAAATCTGTTGTCAGCTTGCTTTTGTTGTCCCCTTGTAGCAGGCAGTCGTCTAGGTATGGGTAAATTTGAATTCCCTGTAGTCTGCAATGGCGATTACTGATGCCAGGCATTTTGTGAATACTCTGGGCAGTAGATAAGCCAAAGGGCAATGCTGAGAATTGATAGTGCTCTGATCCTGCAAGAAATCTGAGGTATCTTCTGCAGATTGGTCGAATGGGGACGTGCAGGTATGCCTCCTTGAGATCTAGAGTTACCAGCCAACATTCCTTGCCCAGCATGGGAAGAAGTTGCTGTAGGGTCAGCATTTTGAATTTTGGGACAATGATGTATGTATTTAAGGCGGACAGGTCGAGAATTGGTCTCCAACTTTTTTCCTTTCTTGGAACTAGGAATAGTCTGGAGTAGAACCCCTTTCCTTGCTCTGCTGTTGGCACTCTTTCCACAGCTCTCATGTTTGCTAACTGCATTATCTGTTGTAGAGCCTCTGTTTTTTGATTTGGCGGTAGATTTGGCATTCCTCTTTTGACTGGTAAAGTGTGGAAGTGGAACCGGTAACCTTGATCTATGGTTTGTAAAATCCACTTGTCTTTTGTTATATAGTGCCAGTTCTTTGAAAATAAGGTTAATTTTCCGCCTAGGGGAGCTGCTATTTGTTCCCTGGTAGGCGGATTTAGGGTTAAGTCACTGTGGTTGAGTTGATGTAGTGGCAGAGGTTGTGTCTGTGCCTCTGTTGTTACCTTGCCACTGTCGTCCTCTGTAGGCACCTCCTGGATTGGTTTCTGCCTCTGGAACGTCTATTCCTGCCCCTTTGAGGTCTTGTGGAGTCAGGAAAGGACCAATTTTTGGCAGGCCAGTTCCTGCTAAACCTTGGGGGTTGAACCTGCAAGAAATCTTTGACCATTTGAACAGATTTTGCCTTTTCTTCCATTTTCTTCATAACCTGCTGGGCAGGTGTACCAAACAAACTTGTCTTATCCATAGGAGCATCTAGCAACTTAGCTTTAACATGATCCGGTAGAGCTTGCTCCTTTAGCCATGCATGCCTTCTTATCACTGTGCCAGTCATGGCTGATCTAAATGAAGCCTCCAGTGCATCATAGCCACATTTTAAGGAATGGTTACTAACCTGTTGTATGTTATTTACCATTTCTAATACATATTTTTTATCAAGAGATTCATCAGTGGTTAGCTTTTTAGTTAACTGATCAAGCATAAACTCTTGGTATTGTATCATGTGAAACTGACAATTTAAAGCTCTAGCTGAGAGAGTAGCTGAAGTGTAGACCTTTTGCCCCATCTGTCTAATGACCTTGCTTCCCTTTCTGAAGGAATAGGGTTTTTGCTATGGTCGCTACTGCCTTGGGACCCTGGGATATAGTTTCGGGTCTGCAAGAGGGGCCTTGTAAAGGTGGTGATGAGTGTCTGGCACCCTGTAAAATCTGTCTGGTTTGGCAGGGGCTGGAGGTAAAGAATCTGGTGCGGAGCAGACATCATTGAAAGCATCATCCACCACAGAGAGAACAGGAGGTATAGCTAAGGGCCTGTGCTGTGGAAGGTGCAGAAAGGTCCTAAGTCTTTTTCTGGAGTCTGAAAAATCCTGTTGCTGCCATTGGAACTGCTCCCATGGCATGTAAGGTTTCCCCAAAGGAGAATTCTTCTGGTGGGGAAGCAGCTGGAATGGATTCTTCAGCATCAGAGTCTTCAAAATTGGAGAAAGGAGCCTCTGGCTGATCAGTTATGTCTGATTCATCGGCACTCATCAGAGGACACTGGCTCAGGGGGCTCTGCCCTAGGTCTCTTCTCTGGGGGCTGAGAGGCCCTGTCTGGGTGAGATTGAGATCCTCTAATTAAAGAAATTAAATCTTCTGCCAGAGTAAGCATTTGAGAACTAGAGGAGGGCCTGGTTGTAGGGGGTTTAACAGGCACTGTTTTAGTAGTCTTTGCTGCTTTAGCCCTGGCGAAGGCCTTAATGGACATGGCTGCTGGAGGCCTAGCAGCACCACGTGCTGGGGTAGAGACATCCAAGGGAATGGTGTCTGATAAGTCAGTGGCAACCACCGTAGTGGATAAAATTTCTGAGGCCGTTTCAAGAGTGGTAGCAGGGGCCTCAGTTGTAGAGATAGATTCAGCTGTACTTTGATCAGTTTTCTCGGTTTCGGCCGAAACCGAGACACTCGCGATTTGCTTAACCATGGTTTCGGCCGAAACCGCGGACCGCGAGTGTCGGTCTTTATCTTTGCGTTTTGGCAGATTGGGTAGTCGGAGGATCCGGCGGCATAATGTACGCAAAATCAGAACCGAAAAACTGTTCAGCAAACTCCGACCGGCGCCTAAGCGTTCGTCGGTTGAGCAGCACAGGCGAACAGGCTGCTACGTCGTGGGCTGGGCCTAAACAAGGCAGACAATAAGAGTGGAAATCTTTATGAGGTATTTGTTTCCCACAGGTTAAACAATTATTAACTTTTTCTGACATCGGCTGAGGCAAGAAAGAGTCCCCAACGGGTACTTAGCTTTAGAAGTCTTGGTAGTATTCGGTAGAAGTAATCTCTGGATCCGACCGACCGGCACTTGCGAACAGCTTCTGCTTCGGGCGCCACGCGGCAAGAAAGACTGAGGAAAATGGCGTCGGCTGATGCCTTTATACCCGAAGACCAACAGAGATGACGTCGGGTGAAGTGCGACATCAGCCGAAGCCGGACCCGGACTTTGGAATCCGGCCGACTGAAGGGCTGCCTGACGACAGGACAACCCAGTTGTTATGACTGCAGATGCATCCATGAAGGACATCTACCTCATAAGATCTAAGGGTGCTCCTGGCCCAAGTTGTTTACTAGATTCTTTTTTTTTTTTTTTTTAAATTCTTTTTATTTTATTATCATATAGACAAACAATACAAACCACAGAGGAAATCTGTACAAACATCTGCAAAAACTATAAACAACTATACATTGCCCAATTCAAAAACAATATATACAACAGATAAGGAACTAAAAAGAAAAAAAAAATGAGAGAAGCGTTTCAGGTTAAAATACAATCAAAGAATACATTCCAAAAATTTTCAGAATAGAACTTGTGATTTCCTTTATAGAAGAGATATTTTTGCGCCTTTATATGCCTACCAATTCCTTTAGACCTTCCCATGTTAGTGCAGCTTGGCACTTCCAATGCAAAGAGATATAATATTTGATAAACATGACAATTGAAATCACCACCTTGAGCTGAGCTTTAGGAATATTATCAAGAGGGATATGTAGTAAAGCAAATTGCCAAGAAAGTGTTGATTTCTCGTAACCCATTTTCTCCAAAATAACTTTAAGGGCGCACCATAGTCTGTACACACATTTACAACTCCAGAAAATGTGGTATATATCGGCTACTTGATCCTTACAGAATGGACATAGAGACGATGAATTGGGGTGAATTTTATTAATAATTGCAGGTGTTAAATACGCATTGTTGGTGATCATGAGTTGCGTATAGAATAGTTTTTTTAAAAGGGATAAATTTAATACTTGATTTGAAAGCCTCTTTCATTTGTGTGGGAGTTGTATTCGGGTCCTTGTCCAACCAGAATTTAGAAAATACTGGCAAATTGTTAGATCTAATAGAGATCAGGAACTTGTAAACATTAGAAGTCATTTTCTTTTTTAGCAGAAGTTGTTTCCAAATAACCTTGGCAATTTCGATATTTTCCCTGGATAGCTCTGGATGATCATAATATGGATTCAATAATTCAGAGATCTGTCTAGTTATTAAAGTATATTTTTTAGATAGATTAAAGGTTTGCCTAATCTCAGATATCTTCAGATGTTTAAAAGGAAGTCTGCCATGCACTTATCCTTAATAAGGGGGAAATTGTCCAAATTTATCATGTTACCACTCGGAGTTAAATTAGGGTTTAGATGTAATGGTTAGAGGGAAATGAACGCATGCAAAAGTTTTAGAGAAGATAATAGTTTATGAAATCTGATAACATTATATTTGAGACCGTAGGTGATTTTATATTTGTTAAGACTGACTTTGTTTAAGAAAGGTTTAAGAAAGGTAAGGCAGATGGATTAAATTTAAGGGATCTAATATAATTGACGTAAAGTAATACCCAGTTAGGGTGCCAGGCATCTGAGGTATTAGTATAAATTGCTATCTTAATAATTCTACTACTTTGAATAATATCATAGTATAGTTTGAAGTCAGGAAGAGAAATGCCACCCAATTCCTTCGGGTAAATAAGTTTAGAATACGATATTCTCACCGATTTTGGAGACCAAATAAACTTAGAGAAGGTTGAGTGTAATTTATTGAAAAGGTATAAAGGGATGATCGCGTTAGTCGAGTTGAAAATATACAAGAACCTGGGGAGAATATTCATTTTAATAATAGTTGATCGTGCCAGAAAGGGTAGCTTAAGTTGAGTCCATCTCTTTAAATCCCATTGCACCTCCTTCCATACAGAAGAGATGTTCTCCTGATAAGAAATGGATTGATCTGTTGAGAAAGTGACCCCCAGATAGCGAAGTTTTGGATTAACAGGAATAACTTCAGAAGAAAAATTTAGGGGATATGGTGATGTGATATTAACCGGAAAAATTTGAGATTTGTTTTTGTTGACCTTGTCGTTGGCAAATTTAGAGAAGATATTAATGGATTTCATGATTTTCTCTAAGTCTGAGTTTGGTAAAGAGAGGTAAATATTTAGATCAGCAAACGCCGAAAGGGGGATACTAGTTCTAAATAGCTTGGGGATGATCTGATGTGTTTTTTTGTTTAATAAGAAGGAAGAGATGTTCTATATATAGATTAAATAACAAAGGAGAGAGAGGGCAACCTTGTCTCGTTCCATTGATTATGTTAATCCTCTCAGATAAAACATTATTAATATGTAGTGTTGTATAGGCTTTGTGGTAAATGGTCTCAAATTTTGTGAACGAGGTAGGAATGTTAAATAGGGGTAGAATAGTGAGTAAAAATTTCATACTCATTCTATCGAAGGCCTTAGAAGCATCTATTGCTAGAGTGTACAGGGGGTACGTAGCTAAAGACGAGAGAGTTATCATAGCTTTTAAAGCTAGAGTATGGTCCGAGGTCTGTCTATTTCTAATGAAGCCTGACTGTTCTTTGGAGACTATATTAGGTAGCAGTACTTTAAGTCTGTTGGCAAAAATTTGGGCCAAGATCTTTAAGTCCACATTAATAATGGAGATGGGCCTAACATTTTTCGGTTTGGTAGAGTCTGATTTACCTTTAGGGATAAGAATAGTCTTAGATGCGTTAAAATGGGGATCTCTTATACCCTTTTGGAGAATATGATTATAAATCAAATATAAAGCCTGTGAGATCTTGTTGGGATATAATTTGTAGAATTCTGCTGTGAACCAATCAGGGCCAGGGTCCTTATTCAATTTTAAATTATTGATCACATCCAAGACTTCCTGAGAAGTAATTTCTTTATCTAACAAGTGAAAATGATCCATATTTAGTTTTGGGAAAGATAATTCTTTAAGGGTATCATGTAACACATATAAATCGATAGGGTCACTAGGAGAGCTATAAAGTTCAGTGTATATTTTTTGAAAATTTTTTATAATATCCTGTATATCGTGGTAGAGTTTTGTCTTGATAAGAAATTTGAGAGATATTGTGTGATGGCTTAATCTGATTAATTAGTCTGGCTAAGAACCTAGACGGGCATTGAGCCCAATCAGAATATTTGGCCAGCATTTTGGTTTCATGAACTGATAGATTTATCTGCCTGTAGAGATAAATAATCTTTCTGCAACTTAACTAACCGAGATTCTACTTCGCTATCATATTTGGTCTGCAGTTTGTTCTCCCATTCTGATATCTTCTTGCTCAGTTCAGACTCCCTTTTAAGATATAGTTTCTTGAAGTAAGAGGCTTTATTTATCAGAATGCCCCTAATTACCGCCTTTGTGGAGGCCCATAATATATCTATAGGAATACCCTGCTCTTTTGATGCTTGTATAAACTGGTTTAAGTTATCTTCTATAATCAAAGCTATTCCCTCTTTTTGAAGAAGATTAGGATTAAGTCTCCACCACAATGGACTATTTCTACTGTTACACCTCTGAATGTAATCTAGGGAGAGGGATAACTGAGTGGTCAGATAAATTTCTGTTATCAATATGTAGTTCTATTTGGTAGTTAGCCAGGACCGAAGAAAGAAGAAAAAAATCAATTCTGGACCAACTCTTATGACATTTGGAGAAAAAAGTGAAGTTAACTTTATTAGTGGGGTTTCTGTGTGTTATAAATGGGTCAAACAAATTGAAATCTTCCTTGAGTTCAGCTAATACTGACACAGCTAGTTTATTATAATTTGTATTACCATTCGACCTATCTGTAGTGGGGTTCTGAACAGAGTTCCAATCTCCTCCTATAATAAAATAGTGGTTGGGGAAGGAGGAGAGAATGTTGTAAATAATCATATAGAAATTTTGTTGGTTAGCACAAGGAGAGTAGATATTCAAGATTACAATGGGCTTATCAATGTGGGATAGCTTGGTACTAAAACACCATCTGCCGTCCTTATCAGATTCAAATTTAATAATATCAAAAGGGAATTTTTTCTTTATTATTACGGCAACCCCTGCACTATTCAACTTAACTCCGGAGTCAATGATTGTTCTCACCCACAGCCTCCTTTTTTCGTGCTCCCATTGACGGCTGAGCAAATGTGTTTCCTGAACTAAAATTATATCAGCTTTTGTTTTAAAGCACATGTGCATGAAGAGCCTCCTCTTTTTGATCAACTGTAAACCCTTATGTTTACTAGATTCTTGATTTCCCTGGGATGTGCACTGCTGCCAGAAAATGTTGTGGGGACAATGCTCACCCTCACAGCTTCTTGACACAGGGCATATGAATAGGTTCCCCTTTATGAACCAAATCACCACCATAATGTCAGTCTCAATGGCCATCACACATTTAAGAAAGAAATCCAGGAAGGCCTGCAATATTAGGAGGACAAGGACTGCTCTAATGTCCAAGACACTGATGTTAAGATGGGACTCTGATAGGGACAAAGTACCCTGTGCTATCTTCCCCTTGATATACTCCCCATTCCACCCCAGGAGGAAAGCATCAGTAGTAACAAAAAGACAACTTGCTAACTTTAGCCACCAAGAAATGAGTTGCTAGAATACGCTGGCAAGTCAAATGGGAATGTTCACAGAGTAAAAAGAAACTGACAATTAGACCAACAATGCCACTGAAGAACAATCATGGAATATGTGGTCAACTACACAAAGCAGAAAGCTGCATCCATCAGGCCAAGCAGCTGTACAACAACGGAAGCTGGTGGTCTCTGAGAAATTATAACCTAACTGACCTGAATCTGTAAGGATAGATGTCTGAAAGGTGGCAATTTGACTGGTGGCATCCAGATGGCATCTGAAATTCCAGACTTCACATCAGTTCTATGACACACTTGTCATAGTTCACCTGTGATGTCTTAGGATAGGCACAAATGGAGCAGACCGCCCCCCTTGCTTGGAATAGGGACACCTTTGAGATTGCTTTAAGGAGCCAGTTGTCCAGGTAAGGTAAGACCAGGAATACAGTGCAGTTGCGTACACTAACCATAAATGTAGATGTTTGAGTGTATTCACTGTTGCAGTCATCACATTTGGGTTATCCCTGCCAGGGTAGTCCTCGGCCGACCCAAATACCAGAGACTTAGCATTTCTGCATCGATTGCTGTCGCTTCAGGACTGACATCAGGTCGTCAGTAGTATAAAGTAAGGCAGCTGACGCCATTACATCAGTTTTTCTTGCCCTAACCTGTCAGGAGCCCCCAAGTGGGAGCCAGGTTCTGGTGGAAGAACCCCACCAGTAGAAAGTAAATACCAATATGTCCCTTGTAAGGAAAAAGAAAGAAGAGGGGGATGGAGAAATCTTTGTGTTTCACTATTGCAGTCATCTTATTTGGGTTTATTCCCAAAGCTCAGGAAAAGGATGGAGGCAGTCAAGGAAATAGGGGCTGGCTAGGATGTCCTGCAAGACTCCAGAGGCAACACTGCCCTGGATTTGGAGAAGATAGACAGGTGGTAATGTTTGGTGAAGGTGTGAACAGATGTCCAGGTGGCAGCCTCCAGGATGTCCTTGGTGGGGACTCTCTGAGAAAAAATGCAGAGGTGGAGGCTGCTCTGGTGGAGTGTGTCCTGAACCCATTGTGGGGAGGCTTTCCATGTTGTTTGTAGCAGAAATGGATGCAGTGTGCTATCCATTTGGAGATGGCTTTGCCCTCTGCCCCAGCAGCAAAGCTAACCAGCAATTAATCAAACTTTCTGAAGGATTTAGTCCTGTCTAGAGAGAATCTGAGCTGTCTGTGCACATCTAGAGTGCAGAATCCTTTCTCCCTTGTTCTGTGGGTTAGGGGAAAAGGGAGGCAAATGAATGGATTGGTTGAGAACCACACTGGACACCACACCTTGGGCATGAAGGATGGGTTAGTTCTGAAGGATAACCTGTCAACATGGACGATGGATTCCACAGCCATGAGTGCTTGCAGCTCGGAGACCCTTCTGGCTGAAGTGATGGCCAAAAGGATAGCTGGCTTCCAGGAGAGAAATGTTAGCTCTGCTGAAAAGGCAGGTCCACAGGGGGGGAAGGTGAGCTTTTCCAACACAAAGTTAAGGTCCTAAGCTGGGGTTGGTGCTCTTCTGGGTGGCCTCAAGTTGCTAGCCCCTCTTGGGAACTGTTTGATCAGATGGTGTGAGAAAAGGGGCTGCTCAGTGGCAAAATGAGCAGAGATAGCAGAGGCATGAATTGTAATAGAGGAAAAGGAGAGTCCACTGTGTAGCAGGTCAGTTAAGTAATCCAGGATGAGAAGGAGGGAGGGCTGCATCGCATTGGCTCCCTTAGCCTGAATCCAGGTGCAAAACCTTTTCCATTTGTCAGCATAAGACTTCCTAGTGCTAGGGTGTCTGGCCTCATGTATAACATCTAGAACCTGTTTGCTGAGGCTGCCAGATTGATTGGGGGTTAGGGATAAGCCAAGCTGCCACATTAAGTGTCCGCAATTGGGGATACATGAATTCCCCTTCCCTCTAGGTCAGAAGTTTTTGGATCTGAGGGAGATGCCAAGGTGGCAGAGGGGACAGACTGCACAGTAAGGGGGCACCAGTGCTGGCGAGTCCAGTCTGGAGCTATAAGAATTGTCCTTGGTTTTTTCCCCTTTATTTTGAGCAGTACCCTGGGGATGAGAGGTAGTGGAGGAAATGTACAGACTGATAGATTGACCCAGGGGAAGGACAGGGCTTCCACCTTCCAAGCTATGCAGTGATGCGCCCTGGTGCAGAACTTGCTGAGCTGATGTGGTTGGTCTGGGAGGCAGAGGTCGACCTTCGGGATGCCCCATATCTGAGTTAAGGCGAAGGTTCTACTGTTGAGCTGCCACTTGTGTGGGTCCAGAAGATTTCCGCTTAAGTGGTCTACCAGAGAGTTGAGAGAACCCAGTAGGAATTGTGCTAACAGATGGAGTTGCATGGCAGAGAATGTGTGCCAAAGGGTCATGGCCAGCCTGCATAGATGGTAGAACGAGTCCCTCCCTTCTTGCTTATGTACTATATCACAGTTGTGTTGTCTGTTTTGATCAAGGGAGCCCCTGGGGAGAGAAGGAGCTTGAAAGTTATCAAAGCATGCTGGACCGCTATTCATCTCTTTTTGGTGGATGTGCAGATGGATTTGCTGTGGGCTCCACTGGCCCTGTATGCACCTGCCATCCAGGTGTGCACCCCGGGCATAATCGCACATGTCTGTGGCGAGGGTCTGGGCAGTGTGGGGGTGGTGAGAAAGGCAGACCTTTGTTGAGGAAGCATGCTGTTGCCACCAAAGAAGATCTTTTTTTGAGGCACTGTATTATAGGTATGAGAGTCTCCAGACCTTGAGTGTGTTGACACCAAATGCTTTTTAGGTACCATTGAAGTTTCCTCATATGTAGTCTGGCATATGGAATGAGTAGAATGCAAGAAGCCATGAACCCCAGTGCTTGCAGGATTTTTCCTGCAGATAGTTGGGGTCTGGTGGCTAGTTGAGAGAAGTAGGCTGTCAGGAAGGTTTGCTTTTCTGGTGTAAGGAATGCCATCTGGAATGCTGTATTCAGGCTTGCTCCCAGGAATATAATCCTTTGGGTGGGTACCTGTTTGGATTTCTTTTCGTTGATTGTGCACCCTAGGGAGGTTAGTAGGGACTTCACAAAGGCCAGGTGCTTCAGCAGCTTTTCCTGGCTGTCTGCCTGAATTAGGCAGTTGTTTAAGTATGGGTAAATATGGATATTCCTTCGTCTGCAAAAGGCAATGGCCGGAGTCAAGACATTTTGTGAAAACTCTAGGAACAGTAGATAAACCAAAGGGAAGCGCAGAAAACTGAAAGTGCTGAGATCCTGCCCTGAAATGAAGACATTTCCTGCATGATTCCCCGATAGGAATGTGGAGGTAGGCTTCCTTTAAAGTCTAGGGTGGCTAGCGAAGCATCCTTGGAGAGCATGGGTAGCAGCTGCTAGAGGGTGAGCATTTTGAATTTTGGGATCACCAGGATGGTGTTTAGAATGGATAGATAGAAGATGGGGCGCCAGGTGCCCTCTTTCCTGGGTACCAGAAAAAGTCCGGAGTAGAAACCTTAGCCTTTCTGTTCTGCAGGAACGTGCTCTCCTGCCCTCATGAAGAGCAGGGAAAGGACTTGCTTTACTCCTCTGCCCACTAGTTTTTAGGTAGATCTGGGAGCCCTTTTGGAGTTGGAAGGGTGTGGAAAGAAAATCTGTATCCCTGGGACACTATGCTGAGAACCAAGTGGTCGTTGGTAATGGTGGCCCAGGTGTTTGCATGAAAGGAGAGTTTTCCTCCTAGGGTAAGGCGGATGTGGGCAGAGGGAGGGGGTGGGGGAGAAAAGTAATTTCTAGTTCTTTCCATAAGGGGGTGGCTTAGAACTCAGAAGTGGAGGTAGCCCACTGCTTAGATCTCTGCATTCCCTGTGGCTGCTGTCTGCGGGGTCTGGTTCCCTGGGGTCTGGGCTGAAATGACCTGGTGGGAGCAGGAAAGGACCAGTGTTTGGAGGGACAATGCCTGCTGAACCTGGGTGGCTGGACCTGTAAGAAATCCTCAACTGTCTGCATAGATTTTGCTTTTTCTTCCATCCTTAAGACCTCTTCTGCCTTAGTGCCAAATAAGTTGTCTGTGCAAGGGGGAATCCAACAATTTAGATTTAACATGGTCTGGCAAGGGCTGTTCCTTAAGCCATGCAGGCCTTCTAAGGACAGAACTAGTGACTGCTGCCCTGCAAGAAGCCTCTAGGGCATCAAAACTACAGTGCAAGGTGTGTTTAGTTACTTGACTTGCAGAATGCATTAAGTCTTGTAACTTTTAGATTCTGCACAAGAAGAAAGGAAGACATTTTTTATTTGAGGAGTTCCAGGGTGTGTTGCTGACATTTTAGCATATGGAAATGACAATTTAGTGCTCCGATAGCAAGAGTAGCTGAGATGTACACTTTTTTACCAGATGTGTCTAGTGCACAGGAATCCCTATCTGAGGGGGTGGGATTCTTAACAGAGGTTGCTTTAATTCCTTTAGGCCCTTGAGAAATTACCTCAGGGTCAGCAGTAAAATTTTTAAAAAGAAATTTGTGCGAGTCAGGGACGCCAATACCCGTCTGGTTTTTGGGTGGAGAGTCTCAAGAGTCAAGCTAGATTCCAGGAAATCATCCTCCACAACATCCAGGACTGTGGGGATGGTCAGGAGTCTGTGCTGTGGAAAATCTAAGAATTCCCTGAGTCTCTTTTTAGACTGAGGGTAGTCCTAACTTTCCCATTGGAAATGCTCCCTTAAGGTGTGAAGGGTTTCCCCAAAGGAAAAATCCTCTGGGGGGGAGAGGCTGAAGGAATGGAATCCTCTGCATCAGAATCCTCATAAACAGAGAGGGGGTGCATGTCTTCAAACTCATATCCATCAGTCTCATCGGACTCCTGTTCAGACAAAACTACAGGGGACAGATCTCTTTCTTTTGGAAGGGGTAGCATGGGTTCCCCTGATCAGCATAAGATCTTCAGCCTTTTTAAGCATTTGAGACTGAGGCAAGGAAACCGGTGCCTGAGATTGGGTCGGTCTGTTTCTTGGGTGTGATTTGTAGACTGGGCCTAAGAAACTCTGTAGTTTTGGAAAGAACGGTAGTTGCGAAAGAAGTCTGTTTGTGTCGAGAATCGGTAGTGCGAAGGCCTTTGGTTTGCATCGAGAATCGGTAGTGGGAAGGCCTTCCTTGGAAGCCGGTGCCTGCTCAGTGGCTCCGGACCCATCCAAGGTAGAGAAGACAGCAGGATCCTTAAAGAGTTTTGCGGCATCCAAAACTCTGAAAGGGTCTCGGTAGCGGCCTGCGAATCCACAGAAGCGGGCATCAGGGTCTGCGAAAGCACCTCACCGAGGACTGGAGAACTGATGACTAACTTAACAGAAGTGTCGTCGGTAGGTTTGGACCCATGTGGGCTGTCCGTCTATCTTTACATTTTTTCGGAAGATCTGTTGTCAGATGGCTTACTGAACCCATATCGGAATTTGAGGACTGTAAGCGAAAATATCTAGTTACAATAAGGGCCCGATGATTTACAGTTCTGGCATTGAACAAAGCACAGACGTGACAGCGGGGCACGTTATGGTCTGAGCCTTAGCAAGTGACGTGGTAAGAATGAAAGTCTTGTTGTGGTATTTGCTTTCCACAGGCAAGACAATTGTTAAGTTTTTCTGATATTGGTTAGTACAAGAAAAAAGGATCCCCAATGGGGTACTTAGCTTTAGAATACTCAAGCTTCAATTCGGAAGATGAAACTCTGTTAGCGACCGACCGGCACTTGTGCGAACTGCTGCTGCTTCGGGCTCCACGGCAAGAAAGACTGATGTAATGGCATCGGCTGCCTTACTTTATACTACTGACAACCTGACGTCAGTCCTGAAGCGAGAGCAACCAATGCAGAAATACTAAGCCTCTGGTATTCGGGCCGGCTGAGGGCTACCCTAGCAGGGATAACCCAAATGAACAGTGAAACACGAAGAACATCTGCAGCCTGAGCCAGGCTGCTCTCAGCCATATACTTACGGAACACTGTAGGGCTGTGGTGAGACCAAAGGGCAGCACATGATTTGAGTTGCTTTCAGCTGGAAGCACAGGAATCTCCTGAAGTGCCTCACTATCTTTAGGTGACAACAGGCATCCTTGAGATCTAGAGTGCACATCTAGTTGTCCTTTTGCAGACATGGGAGATTAAGGACAGCAAAGTCACCATTTGGAATTCGGTCCGAGTTTGCTGAGGTCAGGAATGGGCTTCAGGTTCTTGTTTTTCTTTGGCGTCTAAAAAATATCTTGAGTAGGACCCAGATCCTCTTTGGTCTGGTGGGACCTCTTGGGATGACTATTTACAAGCAGCTTTTGGATTTCCACTGCTGCTTCTTTTCTCTGCTGGGGTGGAATATCAGGAAGGCATCTTTGATTCCCGTTTGGAATAAACCAAAAAGGAAGTGAGTAGCCTCTGAAAATGAATCCACACCCATGCATTCAATGCGATTGATTCCCAGACTTCTGGGAGGACAGACAAGTGCCATTCACCTGCCTCCTGAATATGGGAGTCAGGCAACTACTCAGGAGTGCTGGTAGGGCATGCTGAAGAAGGACCCCTGGAAGCTTGGATTTTGCAGACAGCCCCTGAAGCAGTGTCTACAGAACCCCCCCCCCTTTTCTAGGGTGGGGGCACTTTTCCCTGAAGAGTCCTGGAAAAAAATGTGTGATTTACAAAACAGCTATCTTATCTCTTTTTTGTTACTGTACAACCTTCCTTCTCATTCCTTGTTAATGTATCTTTTACTTTAGATCCAAACAAAGCTGATCCTTCAAAGGGAGCACTGAGAATGGATGCCTTAAAGCAGTCTACAAAGTTAAGTAAATGCATCCAGGCATGGCATAGCAATACCAGTGCTTGCCACGTGGGATGTACCATTAGCAGCATTTGAAAGAAGCCTTATGGAAACTTTAAAAATGGATACCATCAGGGACAACCACGTTTCTAAAGATTTTTGGGCATCTGAAGGCTGCTGTGATGCCACCATCTTATTCATTTCGATAATCAGCTCTCAGAGTCTAGTCAAGTGGACCATATAGTAAAGAACATGAAGGATAAATACAGCTTAAGAATACGCAAGCTTCCAGAAACATCCAGCATCCATGAATCTCTACTGGGGAGAGGTTAGACCACTGTACTCTCCTCAGAGATTTTCTTCATGTGGCTGCAGCAGCTACAATAGCTCATCTTTGGAAGAAATTAATCTTGTCTGTTTTCCAGGAGCTTGGCTCCGCCTTGTCAAGTTCTCTCCAAACCTTTCAGAACACCAAATCAATGAGGGCTTCCAGAGGGGGTAACAACCACGAAGTGAATGGGCTCGTGACATAGGCCTTGAGAAAGACAGACTCCTCTAAAGAAGTGGTCCACCTCCTCATTTGACAGCTCCATCATGCAGAGTTCCCTCCAAGCCCCTTGGGGCACCAAATCGATGAATGCATCTGGAGACAGTACCAACCAGGATCTGGATGGGCCTATGTAAATTCCTCAAGAAATACTCATTTAGGGAAGGGACTTCAGTGGTCTAACCTTGTGATTTCATCAATTCCAGCAGGTCACCAAGAGAAGTCATCATGGGAAATTTTGGGGACCCTTCCCCTTCATTTAGGTCACATTCCTCATTGAGAGGCTCCTCTGTGGAGTCCAGATGATTTCTCTTGCATTTGCTCTTCATGTGTGGCCCACAGGAAGGAGAAGCTGGAATGGGCACGTAAGTAGTAAGATTCTCTGGTCAAGGACTGCTTGAGGCAGAGTGGTGTGGGCTTTCCCAGAGCTTACTGCTGTGAGCCAGAGGTTACATATGGACAAAAGAATCAGGACATATCAGACAAAGAAACCTCACCCTCAGAGCAAGACAGGATCCTTTCCAAGGCATCAAATGCTGGGGGGCTGCATGGCTGGGAAGAGAACCTCTGCGATCTACAGATAAAAGAGTATTGGATGTCATGAGCCAACACTATCAGATCAAACACTTAGACCAAAGCAGAGCTGTCTAAATCTGAAACAACCAAGGGAAAGGATGACTCAAAGCTTAAGTGTCAATGCAGACCTCAGGATCTTGGCTATGTTGTCACTATACCTCTCACCTGCACAGATTTTCACCTCATACTTTTGATATATTTTTAATAAAATTATGTTTTTCTAGCAAATCGGCCATTTATTTATGGGTTAAGTCACAGACGTTTGAGTTTCAGACTTTATATCCTTCAGAAAATTCATGCTAATGCAAAACCTGTTAATCTACTTTTTAAGCTTGTAACAGCAATATTTAAAAACTGTCCCTATTTTGGGGTCTTTGTCCCCTCATTTTTTATGGCTCTGTCCAGATTTCTTGCTCTAAGAGGTTGAGAGGTATGGATCATGCCACTGCTCCAGGATGCACGTAGAAATACAGAAGCAGAGTGCAGTGTACACAGCCCAAAGGGAAATGCAGAGAACGTACAGTATGAACCAGAAGTCTCAGATATTTTCTGATACAAATAAGCAGCAAGAATATGATGAGATGCACCCTTCAAGTCCAAGGTCATCATGAAGCAGTGGTCCAGCAGAAGAGGAAGCTTTGCCTTCAGTGTGAGCATCTTGATCCTTGGGACCTTGATAGGTCTCCTTGACAGCTCTTTTTTGGGACCAGGAAAATTAGAGTAGAAACCTTTAATTCTCTTCGAAGAAGGGACCACTTCCATACCCCCTCCCCAAGTCCAGCATCTGCCAGACTACAGAAGGGAGTAAACGTCTAGACTAGTAGATGGGGGGGGGGGGAGCCCCCAGAATGTAGGTGGATGTTCTTTCTGCTGCCACCTGTAACCTCTGCCTATGCTGCTGAGCACTCAGTGGTTGGGAAAAGTACTGACGGCCAGGCTACCTTGTTGACAGCTAACTTCTGAGACAGGGCACCATGAGATGAAACTGAAAATGGGTACCAAGCCTTAGTGCAGTCATAGGTTGGAAAGGGGGTTATCCTTTTTGAGAATGTAATTCCTTTTGTTAGATTTGCCAGCTTTTGTCCTGCCCTTTCTTACTGGTGCCTTTGTTTTTGTTTGGCTGGAACGTCTGTTAGGCCACTGAAAAAAATCCCGCTGCTTACTGGGAGGGGGCACTTGTGAACACGGATAGTTCTAAACACCCCTTGCATCAATTTACTTCTGTCATGCACTGTTTTAGGGTCTAATTAGCTGCTGTACCAAACACAAAATCAGAATCAAGTGAAGCAGTCATGATCTTGCTTTTTAACTAATCAAACTTCCCACTATGCAACCAAACATACCTTCTTACCACTAATGTTGCTGCATTTTTTAGAAACACTATTAGGCTCCATCCAAGGCACTTTTTAAAGCATATTTAGACACTTGAGTAACAAATGATCCCTTTCGCATAATCTTTCTGATCAGCAGATAATGCAGCAAACTTGATCTATACTATGCATACACCAACACAAACTTCTACATAAAACTTTGGCATTTAAACAGTTTAAAGGCTACAATGCTGGACTGCACCAGCTTTTTCCCCCCTGAGATTCTAGCCACTTGCCTAGTTTATCTTGAGGGACTGGGTTTGATGAAGAAATTATCTTTTTATGGTAAAGGTCTTTGAGGCACAGGAGGGTTTGCAGACAAGAAGGCTGGGAGGCCAGGCACTGCTGAGCTCACAGTCACAAATCGATCAGGTTCAGAAGGCATGATCTACTCTTCACAAAAACAAACTGCATGGGAACCAGAGTTTGGAAGTTCCCTATATCTTTGTTTATTAAGTACATGAATATGCGTTCCATAGCTTTGCATATCAGAGTTGTCAGGCTAATGGGGCGATAGTTCCCAGGGTCTGTAGTCGCTCCTCCTTTGTGGAAAGGGATGACTGTAGCAGTGCGCCATTTGGTAGGGACAAAGCCTGAGGTGAGGCTGTGATTGAACAGGGCACACAGGTGAGGTGCCAGTTCACTTTGTAGTTCACGTAGAACATAGCCAGGGATATTGTCAGGTCCCATAGAAGCTGTATTCTTGGCCTTGGACAGTGCTGTTTTAACCTGTGCAGCAGTAATACTGGGTGCCTGGCAATCTACTGGTATTGCGATTGGTCCTTTAGTGGGGGAAAGAGGGGGAAAGTTGGCAGTGAATCTGTCGGCCAGTATACTTGCAATATCTGTTGGCTTGGTAAAGGAGGTGCCATTGTGCAACAGCTCCGAGCAAATCTGGGTACTGCCATGGAGATTCTTTACATAACTACAGAAGGCCTTGTGGTTGTCTTTAATATCTGCTGCAATTCTGTTTTCATAGCTAGCTTTAGTGGATTTGATGAGGGGTTCTCAACTTTTTGTTGAGGTTGACAAGGGAGTTTTTCCAGTCTTGGGACTTCACCTTATTTCTCATCAGTTTCCTCCTCCTGTTCTGGAGTTTGCTTATGGCAAGGGACCACCAGATTGGCTTCCCTTTTTTTGGAGGAGAGCGTCTTGATTCTATTGGGTATGGAGAGAGCCACGCATTTGTGTACGTGTTCATACAGGGCATTAGTTTATGATTTGGCAGTCATGCAGCTGATCTCCAATTGCATGGGTGCCGTGAAGTTAGCCACCTCTGTTTTTAGGAGCCCAAAGTTAGCTTTGGAGAAGTTTTTCATGGTGTTTACCTTTGCAGGGGGTGGGGGTGGGTCGGTGGGTGGATTTCCAAGGTGATTAGATTGTGGTCGGATCTAACCAGGGAGGAGTTGACTATTGGTATAGAGCAACGGTCACCCATGTTAGTAATGACCAGGTCAAGGATGTTGCCATCTCTAGTGGGGGTAAGAATGAGCTTAATGAATTCCAGGAAAAATTGGGCAAGTGTATTGGTACATGAGTAGTTTTCCCAGTTAATGGAGGAGTAGTTGAAGTTACTCAGTATGAGTGTTAGGTTGGACCCTAATACTCTCCAGGGTGCTTAGGAACATGAAGTGTGAAGCCTGGGTCATAGCTGGAGACTTGTAACAGGCTACGACCTGAATAGCTGTCTTATCCAATGTTAGATGCACCTGAAGTATCTCTGATGTGTCATGTTGGACTACCAGTCTGGAGGTGTGCGCATCCTTTATGAATATGGAACCACCACCACCTTTGGAGCTTCAGTCCAAGTTCTGGGACTGAAAGGTATGGAATAAGTTATAGCCTGGTAGTGCAGGGGTGCTATCTGCTGCCTTGAACTAGGTCTCTAACAGCACAAATGTTGATGTTCTCCATTTTAAGGAGTGCTTCGAGTGAGTGCATTTTGAGATTTAGACTTCTAGCATTGAGCAGCATGACTCTCAGACTGCATTTGTTTTCAACTGTTACTGTGGTAATTTGGTCATTGGAACACCGCCTAAAAAAGGCACTATAGAGGTGGCAAGAGTGGGACATCAGTATGCCTCACTATCGAGTCATCTATGACTAATGTGCTGGGCATGCTGTTTTGCCTTGGGGGCTTTGGTTGAGTGGCACACTATTTAGGAGAGTTATGTGTCTTATGATTAGTGTTGTGTTGTGGTGGTCAAGTGCGTTTTTGCCTTGGGGGGGGGGGTCTCTGCTGGGTGGGTAGATTTTTATTGATTTCTTCCGCGAAGGTGGATGTGTGGTTTGTGTTTTTATGTGAAGGCAGTACTGGTGTGTTTTCTGGAGGGCTGTGTGTTCCATGTGGTGTGGTGCAAGTGTTGACCTTCTCCTCTTGACCAGCTATTCAGGTCTTGGCTGCAGAGTGCGTGGCTTCTAATTTGGATACAGAAGTGTATCTCTTGCAAGTCTGAGTGTTGGGAGATAAGAGGAGAGGGTTGTCAGTGTACATGAGGCAGTTGCTACATTGCCTCAGGACGCCCAAGCTCACCAGGCTAATAGGAGAAAGCACAGGGAACTGACCTTCAGACATGCCTGGAGGGGTAGGCATTAATAAGTACTGGAGCTGTTTCCTTGTAGAACGTTTAGTGCTGGTAGCACTGTTGTGTCTGGTAAAGTGCTAGACTAAAGCTAGTAAAGTGCGGGAGAGCAGAGAACTAGCAGATCTAAGGAAAAAATTGAAGAGCACCGCTCAAAAGCTTACAAAAAGTCATGGATACAGCAAATCTGTATCTGGACTACACCAGTTCCAGGAAAGGCAGGAAAAAAGAAGTTACATTCTTACCATAACGTTCCACGTTCATTGTCCTTCATCTCACCTTCGTTCTTGCTGTTTGGGTGCGGAGCCTAACATTGCCCCGACTGACACATACTATAGCTCAAAAAGTCTTTACTGGCTCGAGGCTAACCCCTAACCCAACATAACATGCCTAGCAGTAGCTACCCAGATCTAGTTTGTGATGACCACCCACTCGACAAAGCAGGTAAAAAAAACAATTTACCAAAAGTTACCATAGCAGATAATCCCCTTGTAACAGGAAGGAGGCATAACAAGGGAGGGGACAAAGATGTATCTAAGCAGCTGAAGTGACAGCAAAAACTCAGCCAGTGTAGCCAAAAAAGGAAATCCTCTCGATAATCCAAGAAGGGTGAAGGAATGCAAGAAGGAAGGTGAGATGGACAACAGACATGGAACATTATGGTAAGATCATAACGTCTTTAGGTTATGTTGCCCCTATCTCACCTCCTTTCCTTGCTGTTTGGGACAGCTTCCCCAGCACCTAAATCATGGGTGGGTCACTGGAAAAAAACCTCTTCAGGACCATGGAACCAAAGAATGCCCTGTTCCAGGAGGCCACGTCCACTTTGTAAGGAGTAATGAAGGTATGGGGGTTACCCCATGTTGCTGCCGCACAGATAGAATCTAAAGGTAGTCTAGCTTGAAAAGCGATAGAGGTAGCCAAAGACCTAGTTGAGTGTCCTCTATCTTTCCTGGGATGTTCATGTTTCATGACTCAAATATATGTGATGGTGTTCGAAAGCCGCTTTGACAAGGTTACTTTAGAAACCTGAGAACTTTGCTTCTTCTCAGAGAAGGATATATACAATTGGTCTGATTTTCTAATCTCCTTGGTTCTACGTAAATAAAAGCGAAGCTGCCTATGAACATCCAGTTGATGGAGCTTATACTCTCTGCCTTGTTGCCCTAATTGGAGAAAAAAACAGGAAGCTCAAAGAAACTGATTCAAACTGTACTCTGAACATACTTTTGGCAAAAGGAAGGATTAGGTCCGAGAGAGACTTTCTTTGTGGAAAATTAAATAAGGAGGGCGAATGGAAAGTGCCTGTAACACTCTGAAACCCGCCTGGCTGATGTAATGGCAATCAAGAAAAGGGTTTTCCACGACAAAAACTTTAGAGGACAAGAAGAAGCTGGCTCAAAGGGGGGGGGGGGATTAGAGCTGCTAAAACAATTTAAATTCCATGGAGGTTCTCTTACTGGGGGTCTTAATAGGGCAGGACCTCGTAAGAAGGCCTTGCGAAGTTTATGTAACATGACGTTAGAACCAGGTGTCCTACGTGAAAATTGGAAATGGCAGCCAGTTGCATTCAAATCGTAGCTGCAGCTGCTCCTCGTTCAAAGGTTTCAGCCAAAAAAATCAAGAATAGTTGAAACAGGTGCAGTAAAGAGATCAATCTCATTCTTTTTTGCCCAATAAGAGAACCTCTTCTATTTACTAGAATAATGTTTACTGGTAGTGGGTTTGTGAGAAGAAACCAAAATGTGTTGAACCGCAGGAGAGATTTCTGGAAGCCTGGCTAGGACTGGAAGTCGAGAAACCAAGCTGTCAGCTTGAGAGTTTTTATGGAGGGATGGGGAGCATCTGATTGATGTGTCAGGAGATTGGGAACTGGGTTCAGAATCCAAGGTTCCTCTTGTAGGTGATGCCAAAGGAACGGAAACCATATCTGACTAGGTCAGTAAGGGGCAATAAGGATCAATTTGCAACCCAACAATTTTGCTTTCTAAAGAACTTTGGGAATTAGAGGAAATGGGGGTGGGGGGGTGGGGGAGGCATAAAGCAGTCCCGGGGGCCAATCATGAACAAGTGCATCCCTGGGTGACTGTCCCAGTGGTGGGACTAGGGCAAAGTAGCTGCTGCATTTGTTGTTTAGGGGAGTGGCAAAGAGATCACAGCATGGCTGGTCCCATCTGCGAAAAATCAGATCAGCAATTTCCTGTTTCAGGGAGACTCGTGAGACATAAGTATTGCCCTGCTGAGCTTGTCCACTATCACGTTGGGTGATCAGAAAATGTTGGGAAGACATCATCCATTGCCATACTCTTAGGGTCTACCGACAAAAGGGGTAAAGCCTGGTTCTGCCCTGTTTGTTGACATACCACACAACTGACATACTGTCCCTCCTGTATTGCTATAGTCCCTGAAGGAAGACAGTTGTGAAGTGCTTGCAACGCCAACAGCACCGCACTCATCTCAAGGACATCGATGTGCAAATTGTACTTGTGTAGTTGCCAAGTCCCTTGAACAGTCTGTCCCAGATAATGCCCCCCCCCCCCAATCTGGGAAGTATCCGTGGTCACTGTGGCTACCGACCAGAGGGGAGTAGAGCCACCACTGCAGATCTCTCCTGCAGGACTCTTATTGAAATCAGGTGTGACACTGGTAGATCCTGGAATGATCACTGAGTGAAAAGGAGCCTCTGCAGAATTCTCATATGGAAGTGCGCCATAAGGAGCAGAGTAATTGCTGCCGCCACAGAACCCAAGACCGTCAGTACGTACCGTGCCTGAATTTTCTTTTTTATCACGAGTTCTGAGACTTGTTGATGAATGGTGTAGAGACCCTTTCATGAGGAAGCCTTGCTATCATGTCTCTCGTATTTAATTCTGCCCCTATAAAAGTAATACACTGACAAGGCAACAAGGCAGATTTTTCGTAATTTATGGTGATGCCTAGTTGTGCACAAGTGTGAATTGTGTGGTCTCGGGGTTTTACCAGGTGATGCTCGGTGATGGCAGTAAGGAGCCAGTCGTCTAGATACAGAAACACCTGGAATCCTAGATGCCTCAGGTGAGCAGTAACTAACTGCCATGCATTTGGTGAACACACCGGGTGCTGTGGTGAGACCAAAGGGCAGAACTCTAAACCAATGACTGGCTTCCAGATGGAAGTGTAGATATCTCCTGAATCGCCTGTCCATTTTTATATGGTAGTACACATCCTGGAGATAGAGCACATCCAATTGTCCTGACCCAAAAAGGGGAGAAGGGACTGCAGTGTCACCATCCGGAACTTTGCTTTCATGACTTGATTTTAGTCTGCTGAGATTCAAAATGGGCCTCCAGTCCTCTGTCTTTTTTGGAACTAAAAAGAACCTTGAGCAAGTTCCAGATTCGATTTGGCCTGCGGGGACTTCCTGGATGGCTCTTTTTTGTAGCATCCTTCGTACTTCTTGGTTTGCCTGATCCCGAAGACTGGGTGGAACTTCTGGGATCGATGGCTGTGCTCTTTTGGGGGGTGTTTGGGAGAAGGGAATTTTGTAAACCCTGGATATTATGGACCATACTCGTGCATCTTTTGTTAACGTCTGCCAGGCTTTTGGGTACAGTGATAATTTGCCCCCGACTGCCTCCAGAGGTAGACATCCGGGCATCCCATCACGGGTGCGCTGGAAGGGCCTAGCAAAGAAAGTATCCCTGTCGCCCTGCTGCGGACCCCCCTACCGCGAGACCGGCGTTATCTCCTCCTCTGCCCCTAGGGGAATTTTCTCCATGTGTGTCATGCGAAGTTCCCTGGGATTTCCAGAACCACATCTTACCACTCCTCTGACCTTTGGGGTAAGGTCTCGAGGGAGTGGAAAAACGTACTCCCACAGCAGTCAGTCTTGCCATCTTATTCACACCTGGTAAGAGTCTCTTACTTGAGGCCCGAACAAAGAAGAGACATCAAGGGGGTGTTTGTAAAGGAGGACTGGAAGGGCTCCGCAAATTGACTTAGGCACATCCAGAAGGGTCTCTGCAGAGCAACTCCTGTACCTGCAGCCCTACTTGCTCCATCTGCCTCCTAAGAAATTAGATGCATGGAAGAGTTAACGACTGAGGTCAAAGTTGCAATCTGGTTAGCAGTCTTGCTGTCCCTCAGTTGTAGGACCCTGAAAGGTATCTCCCAACTCCTTGAGGAGATCCCTCTGAAGTCTTGTAAAGTGTGATAAGTAGTTCAGCGACCTGAGTGTAAAGGCCACTGGCGAAAACATAAGCTTCCCATACCTGTCCATCGTCTAGGACTTGTTAGGCAGATGGACAGAAGAGGAAGTTTCTGCTAGTTCCTTCTTGGTGGCTGCTGCTGCCACCACCACAGCATCAACAGGCACTCCTTTTGAAATAAATGGTTTGTCTTCAGGGGCAATTATAAATTTATTTGGCCTCTGCGGAACTGGTTCCATGGTTTCTGGAGAGCTCCATGCCTTTCGACTCACTACAGCTAAAAGTGGGTAAAAAGGCAGAGACACTCAAGAGGTGGAGGGTCGGGAAACAAAAGCATCCAGGTACATGGACTCATTCCTCAGAAGGGGCAAGGGACTTCCAGTTACCCTCTAAGGATTTCCAGGATGTCTGAAAAACAGACACCCTCAGAGGGGGACCGTGGGGATGCTTCTGACTCCTCCAAGTCTGTGTCTGAGGTGACAAACTCAGGGGAGTCCGAATGTTTCCACTTGCATTTTTTCTTCTGAGGGACCTCCTCTGACGCATGCTCAGGGGAGGTTTCGGAAGAGCTGGCATCACCCAATGGGGCATTCCCTACGCTTGGGGTGGAGGAGAGGTTCCGAAGCAGACACCGGCATAGAAGGGGAAGGAGCCAATGGAGCTGAGGGTGGTGCAGTCTCAGCAGACAGCACACTCATAACCTCGAAGGCACCCCAGTCAAGGACGGAGAGAGACTCCGGTTCTGAAAAAGCTGAAGACCTCCTCCGAACAGAGGGCGATGGCTCCGAGGCTGATGTAGGAGCGAAGCTCACCTACGCCAAAGCACCAAAAGGGAGAGGGGGGTTGAACAAGGGTCCGATACCACTCCCCTCCTTGGAGCAGACGAGAGAGCATCGGTCCCCAGGTCCCTCGACAAACCTAGGCATCGTGGAGATCGGAGCGGTGGCTGGAACCGATAAACCTAGGGTTGTTGGAACTGACAGTTCCGCCACCACGACTTCCATGCACTCCGGCACCGAACTGGATGCAATCGGAGGAGGAATTGATAAAAAAAACTGGTTGGGCAGATGGCACCACTTCCTTCTGGACCGAGCTCAACAACAATTTAGCAAATACTGGTGTCTTTAGCAGCCTCTTCACCACCCTCTCCACATCATCATCTGAAAGGCTCTCGGAAGACAGACAGGAGTGTGAAGACTGGGAATACCTGCCACAGATTGTAAAATAGGAGAATGTGGAACAGATCTTACCGGCTCCACAGAGGGGGACCTCAATCTTTTATGAGTCCAGGACAGCTCTGAGACTGCTGATAGAGCCGCCGGAGAGAGTGTCTTATCGGGGCCAACTGTCCACTCCGAAGGCTCGGAAGCCTTTTCTTTAGATTTGGTCGGCACCAAGGACTGAGCCAAAGATGCAGGTTTATCGTCCTATTTTTTTTTTTTTTTTGCAGGCTGAGTTTCTCCAGACGCAGCTTCAAAATGGGGTTTTAATAAACCTCATAGAATAAGCTTGTTTTGTCTCTCCTGCAGGACTCGTGCATTAAAGCCATGACAACTTGAACACAAGTCCTGCAGGTGAACAGACCCTAAACAGTACACGCAACTCGTTTCCTCGTCCGAAAGGGGCAATTTTTGGCAACACGAATCGCATTTTTTTTAAAACTTGATGGTTTTGGATCCCTGGACATGGTAAAGAACCTGAAACAGCAAGAAAGGTAACGCACAAGTTACCAAAAATTTACAGTAACACACCTAGCTGAAAAAAGACTTTTTTTTTTTTTTTTTTTAAAAACAAGAGAAGGAAGGAGGAGGTAGCCTCTAAGTTAAATGCCTACTTCCCCTAAGGAAAGAAGAGCCTCTAAGTAGAACGGCTTCTCCTGAAAATAGAAGGGAGGGACAGAAAAGGAGAAAGCCCTTTAACTTAAACGGGTTGCCGACAGGGATCACAAAGGCAAGGTAGGCCCACGGAAGCGACAGCCACAACAGCAGCAATAACAGACAGCCAAAAGGCTGGGAGGGGGGGTATTAGAATATAAGAAAAGTTAAGACTAACACTACCAGTATACAAAAAACTATCAGAAACTATCACAATAATTAAAATTTTACACAAGAAAAAACTACTTAGCCTGAGCCAGCAGAAGACGATCTCGATGCTGCAAGTGGCAAACGAGATCTGGGTAGCTACCGCTAGGCATGTTGGGATAGGGGTTAGACCTGAGCCAGTAAAGACTTTGAGCTACAGTATGTGGCAAAGTCAGAGCAGAGTTCGGCTCCGAACCAACACAGCAAGAAGGAAGGTGAGATAGGGACAACATAACATCAGTTTTTTTTTTCTTTAGTAGAAAAGTGAAGAGATAGAAGATAATGAGATAATTCAATATGCAGAAGCTAAAGGGGTGGGCCTTTGCTAAGTTCTCACTATTAACAGTAGAGTGAGCTGATGTAATGTGAATGGGGGGGGGGGGGTGTCCAGTATCAACTTTATACCAGAGGCGGCATCTCAAAGCCACCAAGACACAAGACCACCACAAGAACTGGGTGGGAGGATGGGAAAAAACAGGTACAGATAACAGAGATATTAAATCAAAAGTGCAGACGATAAGTGAGAATGAACTCTTATCCTTTCTAAATATCACAGCAGGAAGTAAGTCAGTCACTCTGCAATAAGTAGATGAATTCCAGAAGGGAGATTTATCAACACTGGCAACAGATTCTGTATCCCCGATTCCCCCTGCGTCTGAAGAGTTTGTTTCTCTTGTACCTGAACCAGGCAATGGTACAGCCCTGGAGGACACATCTGACCCTTGTGTCATGCACAGCTGTGGTACTTGAAGGCAAAAGAGTGGTCTGATCACTTTATCCTTGAGCAGGCTGAGTCACAAGCCACAAGCAGAGGCATATTTCTCGATTTACTTGCATGTTTTTAGGTGCACAAAAGGTAGATGGGAGTGTGTGTGTTCTGGATACATGTTGAGAAAAAAAACATTATGGAAGGGAAGACATGACTGCCAGATGAGCCTTAACTGAGCAATAATTAAACCCGTTGGTATTAAAAGTCTCTTTTATAAAACAAGGATTGATGTCAAGCATCAGTCTTCTGTGACTAAAGAGTAAACTCTTCTCATAGACATAAATGGAATATTTCTTGTTGCTGGTTTCAGAGAGGTTTTACTTAGCTCAATAACTTCTGGAAGGAACAAGTAATTCCTGGACATTACAAGAAAGGTCAAGGTCAACTGAAGGGAGTGAATGTCCTGGTGAGACTGATCAGATGGGTATATCAGCACAGTGGTGCTGCACAGGAGAAGGGGTTACCATCTTGAGGTGAAGCTACAGCAAGGTAAATCATATCTGGTGAGGCCAAACAGTGCTAAGGATAACCAGTGCTCTGCACACCTTGCCCTTCAAAGGAATCTCGTCATTAGCTGGATTGGAGAAAGAGGGAGGGCCCAGTCATAAGAGAACACATCTCTTGATGGCTGTCCTGGATGAGGAACAATGTTGAAAACTACTAGCATTTAATGATGGAAACTGAAGTTAAGAGAAAGCAACAGGGTCTCTCACCTTTTCCAAAAGTGTTTAGAGCTATAACCTTACTCAGAGACTATTCATGCAGGGGTAAAGTACAGTTTTGTACCTACCATAAATGTAGATGTTCGAAGATCCACATTGCTGCAGTCATAACCTGTGGGTAGTCCGCTGTCCTCGGTCGGCCCGAATGCCAAAGTGTTAGGCTGGCGTATGTCATGGTCGCTCAGATCTGACGTCAGTACGCCGTGGTACTAAAGCGCATGATCGACGTCATATCCTCAAGTCTTTCTTGCCCCAGATGTCAGAAGGCCCTAAAAAGAAAGGCCATAGCCAAAAACAGAAAACCTCCAAACACCCATGTACAAACAATATTTACAACCCAAACCACACAACCACTCCAAACTACAGAGGGGAAGGAGGGAGGGTAAATTGGACTGCAGCAATATGGATCTTTGAACATCTACATTTATGGTAGGTACAAAACTGTACTATGTTCTTCATCTCACATTGCTGCAGTCATAACCTGTGGGTAGAATCCCAAAGCAAAGGTAAAGGGAGGTTGGCAAGATCATAAAGCATTGGGAGCTGCTAACATGCCCTGTAAAACTGCAGTGGCAAACCCAGCCCTAGATTTGGAATAAAGAGGGAGATGGTAATGTTTAGAAAAAGTGTGCACTGAACTCCAAGTAGCTGCCTCCAAAATATCTTTAGTAGCTACACCCCTTAAAAAAGCAGTAGAAGTGGCAGTAGCCCTAGTGGAATGAGGTCTGATTCCAACCGGAATCTCCTTACCATGATGAGAATAACAAAAAGCAATACAATGTCCAATCCACTTAGAAATAGTTTGTTTCGAAACAGGTTTCCCCTGAGAGCTCAAAGCAAAAGAAACAACTGTTGAGACTATCTGAACCCTTTAGTTCTGCTCAAATAATAACGCAACTGCCTGTGAATATCCAAAGAGTGCAAAATTTTCTCCCCTTTATTTTGGGGATCAGCATAAAATGTAGGCAAATGAATAGATTGGTTCAAGGCCACATTTGAAACCACTTTAGGCATAAAAGTAGGGTTAGTACGCAGGGATACCCTATCCTTATGAAAAATCAGGAAGGGTTCAACTGCCATTAGAGCCTGTAATTCAGATACCCTTCTAGCAGACGTAATGGCCAACAAAAAAGCAGTCTTCCAAGACAAAAACTTCAACTCAGATGTAGCTGCAGGTTCAAAAGGAGGTAAAGTGAGTTTTTCCAACACAAAATTGAGATCCCAGGAAGGAGTAGGAGCTCTACGCGGGGGTCTTATGTTCTTTGCCCCTCTAAGAAATTGCTTAAACAAAGGATGAGAGAATAATGGTGGGTCACAGTCATAGTGAGCAGAAATGGCTGCAGCATGAACTTTTACAGAGGAGAAAGACAAACCCTTGTCTAATAATTCTGTAAGATACTGAAGTGAAACACTCAAATTAGACCCTGAAACATCAAAGCTCTTTGCTTTGCTCCAAATAAAAAATATCCTCCATTTATCAGCATAAACTTTCCTTGTACTAGGTCTTCTGGCCTCCAAAATGACATTCAAAACTTGTTGAGGAAGCTGCGACCCTCCAGGTTCTAGAACAGAATATGCCAGGCTGTCAGATGCAGGGACTGTATTCTGACATTGAGGAAATGATTGCCTGCCTGGGACAAAAGGTGTGGAATTGATGGCAAAGGCCAAGGAGGCTCCCGTACTAAACTCCTCAGCAGAGGGTACCAGTGCTGCCGTGGCCAATCTGGAGCTATTAGAATCATGGAGGGCTTGTCCTGTCTGACCTTCAAGAGCACCTTGGGAAGGACAGGCAGAGGAGGAAAGGCATAGACATGAAGATTGTTCCAACTGAATGATAGAGCATCCACTTTCCAAGCTTTTGGATGAAACATCTTTGTGCAAAACTTTGGCAACTGGAAATTTAGTGGAGAAGCGAACAGATCTATGTCTGGAGTCCCCCAAATCACTGTCAACTGTCGAAATACATGAGGATCCAACTTCCACTCGTGGGGATCCACCATCTGTCTGCTCAAAACATCCGCTAAGGAGTTCTGTGCTCCTGGCAGAAACCTTGCCTGAAGAGTGAGGTGCAAACTGAGAGCAGTCTCCCACAAAATCATAGCTTGCCTGCAAAGAGGGTACGAATGGGTTCCCCCTTGCTTGTTGATGTACCACATGACAGTTGTGTTGTCTGTTTGAATCAACACTTGTCCTGGGTGAAGTAGATCCTTGAAAGCCATCAATGCAAACTGGACCGCTAACATTTCCTTCAAGTTGATATGCAAATGTTGAAGTCTGGCAGGCCACGTGTTATGAACCCATTTTCCATTGAGGTGTGCTCCCCAAGCCTTGTCTGAGGCATCTGTCGTTAAGATCTGACTCGCCTCTGGTCGGGTCACAGAGTCCCTTGTTTAGGTGACATTCCTGAGCCCACCACAAAAATTCCTTTTGAATGCAAGGTATTATCTGAATGACAGTGTCCAAATCGTGGCAGTGTTGAGTCCATACACTTTTGAGATACCATTGTAGCTTCCTCATATGCAGTTTGGCATTGGGAAGCACCAGAATACAAGATGTCATGAACCCCAAGGCTTGAAGGACTGTCCTTGCAGTCAGCCTGGACCGTAGAGACAATTGTTGGATAAAGTGTGAGATTTCTTTGCTTGTCCGGGGTCAAAAATGCCATCTGAGAGGCTGTATTCAGTCTCACACCCAGAAAGCACATCTCCTGAGAGGGTACTAGACTGGACTTTGTTTCGTTCACAGAATACCCTAGGCACCTTAACACTGCCATAACATACTGTAGATGGTGAAGTAGCTTGTCTTTGTCTTGAGCAAGAATCAGGCAATCGTCCAAATAAGGATAAATTTGTATTCCTCTTAACCTTAAGAAGGCTATCACCGGAGCCAGAACCTTTGTGAACACCCTGGGCGCAGTAGATAAGCCAAAGGGCAATGCAGAGAACTGATAATGTAAAGCCCCAGCCAGCAGGAATCTCCTGCAACTGGGCCTGATAGGAATATGAAGATAAGCCTCTTTGAGATCCAGAGTTACCATCCAGTGATCTTTGCCTAACAGAGGCAGAAGTTGTTGCAAAGTCAACATTTTGAATTTCGGAATGTCCAGGTATGTGTTGAGGATAGACAAATCCAGAATTGGCCTCCAAGTGTTTCCTTTCTTTGGTACAAGAAACAGGCGAGAATAAAATCCTAGGCCCACTTCTGACAGAGGGACCTGCTGTATAGCCCCCATTTGAAGAAGTAAAGAAATCTGTTTGTGAGCCTCAACCCTTTGCTGAGGAGGAACATCTGGCATGCCTTTGAAAGGAGGCAATGTGTGGAAATAAAACTTGTAGCCTCGGTCTATAATGTCCAACACCCATTTGTCCTGGGTGACTAAAAACCAATTTTGCCTGAAAAGTGCCAACTTTCCTCCCAGAGGAGCTGCCAGACAGGAAGGATCTGGCAGCTGAAGATGCAGGTCATTGGGTCTGTTTACGAAAGGACTGGCCCCTGCCCTCACCTGTAGATTGTGCAGGGGAACTCCACGTCCTAGGCCTGAAAGAACCCTGAGCTCTGCCCCTACCACGTCTAGATCGGCCCCTAGACTGTAAATCAGAAGAAGGGTAAGCCCATCCCTTAGTAGGCCAATTTCTGCTAAACTTAGGGGGCTGCACCTGCAAAAAATCCTTAACAGTCTGCATAGACTTAGCTTTGTCTTCCATTTTCTTCAAGACTGACTCCACAGGAGAACCAAACAAAACTTCAGACTGAAGGGGAGCATCCAAAATTCGAGCTTTAACATGCTCTGACAAGTTCTGATCCTTAAGCCAGGCGTGCCTACGAATAACTGATCCAGTGGCAGCTACCCTGGAAGAAGCCTGTAAAGCATCGAAATCACACTGCAAAGAATGCTTACCCACCTGATCAGAGGCATGAACCAAATCCTGTAATTCCTTACACTCTATGCCCTCTGCCAAAGCATCTACCTTAGATTTTAACTGAGTAAGGAGAAAATTCTGGTACTTCAGCATATGAAACTGGCAATTCAAAGCCCTCATTGCTAGAGTGGAAGAGGTATACACTTTTTTACCCCACCTATCCAAAGCTCTAGAATCCTTATCCATAGGAACGGGATTCTTTACAACAGAAGCCCTGACACCCTTAGGTCCCTGGCTAATAGTTTCTGGGTCAGCCCTTGGGCTCTTATACAAATATTTATGAGCCTCTGGCACTCTAATACCTATCTGGTTTAACCGGTGCAGGAGGCAAAGAGTCTGGATTAAGGGAAGCCTCAGAGAAAACATCCTGAACAACATCCAAAACAGGAGGTATAGCCAAAGGCCTATGTTGTGGTAAAAACAAAAATTCCCTAAGCCTCTTTCGGGAATCTGAGAAATCCTGACCTTCCCATTTAAAATGCTCCCTCATAGAATGCAGGGTTTCTGAAAAAAGAAAAATCCTCTGGAGGAGAAGCAGAAGGACTAGAATCCTCTGCGTCTGAATCAGAATAAGGAGGAAAATCCTGAATGTCTTCAGCCGAAGACTCTGAGTAATCTGAAGAATGTTCCAAACCTTCCACCTCTGGCTCCACCCTAGGCCTCTTATCTGGAGGGGGCAAAGAACCTCTGATTAAGGTGATCAAATCTTCTGCCATTTTTAGCATGTGTTTTTTAGGTACAGAACCTGCAGAACTAGGACTGACACCAAAGGAAGACAAACCAGGCCTGACCTTGGAAGGTACCTTAGAGACAGAAGGGGAAGGCCTAACCACCTTATGCAAAGAAGGGAGTACAGTAACCTGAGAGGCCCCCTCAGCCTGACCCGACTCCTGAGAGGCCACATCTTGCAAAATTAAAGGCTCCCCCTGAGACTCAGCTGAAACCTCGGCTGGATCCACAGATTCCACCGTAGTTTCTAAAGAACCGGCGTCCGGAATGGACGACTCATCCTGCTTGGACTAACGATTTTTCCTTGCGCTTCTTAGCGGTAGCGGGCGTCGGAGGATCCGACGGCATATTGTAATTACACCGCTTACCGAAGACAAGCCTAGCGCAATCTAACCTACGTTTAATGGTGCGCTTATTAAATCTAGCACAAAAGCGACACCCGACTACGTCGTGCTCAGGCCCCAAGCAAGGAATACAGAGAGAGTGGTAATCCCTATGAGGTATCTGTTTCCCACAAGAAATACAATTATTCACTTTTTCTGACATCCGGACTTAACTGAGGCAAGAAAAGACAAAAATATTCCCCAACGGGGTACTTAGCCCAACTTGGTTTTCGGTCTGAAACTCAGAATACGAAAATTTCAGGACGCCGAACGGCACTTGCAAACGCTGCTTCTGCTTCGAACCATGCGGCAAGAAAGACTGAGGATATGACGTCGGTCATGCGCTTTAGTACCACGGCGTACTGACGTCAGATCTGAGCGACCATGACCGACGCCAGCCTAACACTTTGGTATTCGGGCCGACCGAGGACAGCGGACTACCCACAGGTTATGACTGCAGCAATGTGAGATGAAGAACATCATTTGTTTTCTCGACCCATCTGCAACAATGCTGGATAAAGTACAGTTGTGTATACTTACCATAAATGTAGAAGTTTGAGTATATTCACTGTTGCAATCATTACATTTGGGTAATCTGTTGGCAGGTTGCCCTCAGTCGTCCTGATTAACAAACTCTTGGGTCCTGCGTCGGTTGCTGTCCCTAGCTGTACCCGGCCAAGTGTTGCTGTGGCTCAGTCTGGTTAAAGGGAAAAGAAAGAAAAGAGAAAGCGCACGTTTCTAATATGTTTAATTTCACAATGCTTGTGGGTATACAATATTTTTTGTTGTTCCATTGTCTCTGGTTTGCAGACTATAGAACACGCAACATATAATTATCCATGTGAGAAGCAATCCGTGTGTAGATCTAAACTGCACAATTCTAAAGATTGGCCCTGAGCTTTGTTGATGGTGATTGCAAACGCCAATCGAATTGGGAATTGCAATCTCTTAAATTGAAATGGCATAGCCGCTGGAATCATAGGAATGCAAGGAAAGAGGACATCTTCACCTTTGAAAGGTCCTGTCAAGATTGTTGCTTCTATGACGTTGCTCATTAATTTTTTTTACTGCAAGCCGCGTGCCGTTGCAAAGCTTTGGCTGGTTGATATTTCGCAACATAATTGGCACGCCGATTTTCAATTGCAGTATGTGCGGTGGTATCCATGGCAGATCGAGTGAATTCAAAAATTCTGTTGGATAATTAACCGCTTCATCTGCTTCCACAACAGTGTCGAGGGACTTGTATGCGACTGCCTCGCTTTGAATGTTAGACTGAATAATACTGTTAAGTTCGTAGACGTCTATATATATATATATATATATATATATATATATATATATATATATATATATATATATATATATATATATATATATGTATGTATATATATATATATATATATATATATATATATATATATATATATATATGCATGTAATTTAGAACACAAAAACAGTGAATACACTCGAACATCTACATTTATGGTAAGTGTACACAACTGTACTATGTTCTTCATGTTTCACTGTTGCAGTCATTACATTTGGGTAGCATCCCAAAGCTATGGTTGGGAGGACGGAATTATACAGCATTAGGAGCAGCTATAAGACCCTACAGGACAGCAGTGGCAAAGCCTGCTCTGGATTTAGAGGAGAGAGGTAAATAGTAATGTTTGGTGAACATATGAACTAAGCTCCAGGTAGCAGCTTCTAGAATGTCTCGGGTAGGAACTCCTCTAAGAAAGGCTGCAGACGTAGATGCAGCCCTGGTGGAATGGGACCTGATTCCCTTGGGGACAGGTTTACCATGGTGCATATGTAGCAGAAACAAATACAATGGCTTATCCATTTTGAAATACTCTGCTTTGAAATAGCCTTTCCCTCTGCCCCTGCAGCAAATGCCACCTGTAATTGCTCAGATTTTCTTAGAGATTTTGTCCTGTTTAAGTAGAATCTTAGTTGTCTGTGCACATCCAATGAATGCAGAATCCGCTCACCCTTGTTCTGTGGATTTGGGAAGAAGATTGACAGATGAATGGTCTGATTAAGAGCCACACTAGATACCACTTTAGGCATAAAAGATGGATTGGTCCTGAGAGCCACCCTGTCCGGGTAAAATATAATAAAAGGCTCCACTGCCATGAGAGCCTGTAGTTCTGAAATCCATCTAGCTGAAGTGACTGTTAAAGGAAACGCGGTCTTCCAGGAGAGAAATTTTAGGTCTGCAGTAGCAGCTGGCTCAAAAAAAGAGGTAGAGTAAGTTTTTCCAACACAAAATTGAGGTCCCATGCAGGAGTTGGTGCTCTCCTGGGAGGTCTTAAAATTTTGGCCTCTCTGAGGTACTGCTTTAGTAGGGGATGAGAAAACAGGGGAGACTCTGTGTTGTAATGAGCTGAAATGGCAGAGGCATGGATTTTTATGGAAGAAAAAGATAGGCCCTTGTGAAGCATCTCAGTTAAATATTGCAGAATCTGAGGAATATTGGGCATTGCTGTGCTTATTCCTTGTGCTTGGTTCCAGGCACAGAATCTTTTCCATTTGTCAGCATAAGATTTTCTAGTACTAGGCCTTCTAGCCTCCAAAATGACATTCATCACAGGTTTGCTGAGAGACGTAACTGGTGAAATTAGTTGCTTAGTCATGCTGCAAGATTCAGAGTTTGGAGCAGAGTGCGCAGAATTTGATAGCTCTGCTGAGACAGTAGATAAGGTGCCTGAGGCAGGTACCACATGGAGGAAGGTGCGACATATTGCGTAAAAGTGGGTACCAGTGTTAGAGAGGCAAGTCTGAAGCAATTAGAATAATTTTTGCTTTTTCCTGCCTGACTTTTAGTAAGACCTTGGAGAGCAGAGGCAGAAGGGGAAAGGCATAGACAGATAGGTTTTTCCAGCTGAAGGCAGAGCATCCACTTTCCAAGCTTTTTTGTGATGAATTCTTGTGCAAAATTTGTCCAACTGATAGTTTTGGGGTGAGGCAAAAAGATCTATGTCTGGGCTCCCCCTTTTGCGTGTCAACATACTGAAGATTTGTGGATCCAGTTTCCATTCATGTGGGTCCATAAGATTTCTGCTTAGATCGTCTGCCAGAGTATTTTGTTTTCCTGGCAGGAATTGAGCTTGTAGATGTATTTGATAAGTCAAGGCCGTGTTCCACAAGGCCATGGCTAGTCTGCAAAGGGGGTAGGAATGGGTACCCCCCTGCTTGCTTATGTACCACATGACTGTGGTGTTGTCTGTCGTTATCAGTAGTTGTCCTGGATGAAGATAGTCCTTGAAGGCTGTCAGCGCATTCTGTACAGCTAGCATCTCTTTCTGGTTGATATGTAGGTGCATTTGATTTGGGGTCCATTGGCCCTGGATGCATCTCCCTGCCAGATGCGCCCCCCCCCAAGCGTAATCTGATGCGTCTGTAGTCAGGGTTTGGGTGGCAGGGGGTGGAATGAATGACAGTCCCTTGTTTTGGTGGCAGGCCTCTGCCCACCATAGGAACTATTGCTGCAGGCAAGGAATGATAGGAATCATTGTTTCCAGGCTGTGACAATGTTGACTCCATAAGCTTTTTAGGTACCATTGAAGTTTCCTCATATACAGTCTTGCATATGGAATTATTAGAATGCAGGAAGCCATGAACCCCAAGACCTGCAGAACTCGTCTTGCAGATAGATAGGTTTTTGTGGTCACTTGTTTAAAGTAAGACATCAACTGAATTTGTTTTTCTGACGTAAGGTAAGTCATCTGGGCAGTTGTATTCAAGCTTGCACCCAGGAATGTAATGTTTTGAGGGGGTACCAGTTGTGATTTCTTTTCGTTTATGGTGTACCCTAGACAAGTTAGAAGTCTTTTTACAAATGCCAGATGTTTTAGAAGAGTGTCCTTGTTTTCTGCCTGTATTAGAGAATCGTCCAGGTAAGGATAAATTTGAATGTTTGTCTGCAAAATGCAATTACTGGTGCCAGGCACTTTGTGAAGACCCTGGGCGCAGTAGATAAACCAAAGGGCAGTGCAGAGAACTGGTAATGCAAATAGCCTGCTTTAAGGCAGAGGTATCTTCTGCAAGATTCCCTGATTGGGATATGCAGGTAAGCCTCTTAAGTCTAGAGTTACCAGCCAGGCATCCTTGCCTAGCATAGGCAGCAACTGTTGTAGAGTCAGCATCTTGAATTTTGGAATGTATTTAGAAAGGATAAGTCCAGAATTGGACGCCATGAGTTGTCTTTTCTGGGTATCAGGAAAAGTCTTGAATACAAACCTTGTCCCTTTTCCTTTTCTGGCACTAGTTGAATAGCCCCACATATTCATGAGGGATAAAACTTGTTTCTGGGCCTCTGCCCACTGATTTGGAGGCAGAGCTGGTAATCCGTTTTGGATTGGCAACGTGTGGAAACTAAATCTGTATCCCTGGGATACTATATTTAAAACCCACTTGTCCTGAGTAATTAGTTGCCAGTTTTGTGCATGAAGTGCCAGTTTTTCCCCCAAAGGGGCGGCCAAAATATAAGTGCTTAGCGACTGCAGAGGAAAGTCATAGAGACTGTTTACCGTAGGAAGGTACCTTGTTACTTCCAGATTTGGAGGTGGAGGCACCCCATTGTTTTGTTCTATAAGTTCCTCGCGACTGAAACCTGGAGCCTTTGGAGTGTCTGGGTTTGACCTGAGCGGCTCTGGTGGGTACTGAAAAGGACCAATTCTTAGTAGGCCAGTGCCTACTGAACCTGGGTGGCTGCACTTGTAGGAAATCTTTTACAGTTTGCATAGATTTAGCTTTATCTTCCATCTTTTTCAAAACTTCTTCTGCCTTATTACCAAAATAGGCTGTCCTGTTGTAAAGGAGCATCCAACAATTTTGCTTTAACATGATCAGGCAAGATTTTGCTCCTTGAGCCAAGCATCCCTTCTTATCACAGATCCAGTTACAGCAGCCCTGCAAGAGGCCTCCAAGGAATCAAAACCACATTGCAAAGTATGCTTTCCAACTTGTTCAGCTGAATGCAATAAATCCTGCAACTCTATTTTCCACACAGTCAGAAATCAACATAATGTTCTGTTTAAGTAAGCCTGTGACATGCTGCTGATATTTAAGCATATGAAATTGACAGTTTAAAGCCCCGATTGCCAAGGTTGCAGACGTGTAAACCTTCTTACCCCATCTATCCAGCGCCCTGGAGTCTCTATCAGAAGGGGTAGGATTTTTAGCAGTAGAAGCCTTAACGCCCTTGGGACCCTGAAAAATGGTTTCATGGTCAGCAGAAGGGTTTTTAAAGAGGAATTTGTGGGAGTCGGGAACCCTGTAATATCGGTCTGGCTTGGCTTACTAGGAGGAAGGGAATCAGGAGCCATGCTGGATTCTGAGAAATCATCAACAATGTCTAGAACAGGAGGTATAGCCAAATACCTATGCCGAGTAAGAAGGAAATCCCTAAGCCTCTTTTTAGAATCTGAGAAATCCTGACTCTCGCAGTGAAAGTGTTCCCTTAAAGTATGCAAAGTTTCTCTAAAAGAAAAATCCTCGGGAGGAGAAGCAGAAGGGATGGAATCTTCTGCATCAGAATCCTCATAAGGTGGAATAGATAATTCCTGATCAGAAGAGGAATCAGAAGAAATAGAAACCTGATCTGATGATTCGTAGTCGGTGCCTTGCCTTGCCTAGGCCTCTTAGGAGGAGGGGGATGGGAAACCCTGATCAAGGTAATTAAATCCTCAGCCATTTTGATCATTTGTTTTTTAGGCATAGGGGACTGTGCACGTGGACCCGTGTCTCATTTTTTTTAGACGCAGAAGTTGATTTTGGCCTAGGTTTTGAAGATGGCGTCAGTTTAATATACAAATCTTTAGGCCTGAAAACACCCTCAGAAGCCAGTGCCTGCTCAGCGGCTCCGGACCCATCTAAGGTAGAGACATCCGCAGGTTGAATACTTAAAGTGTCTCGCGGCATACCGGACTCCGAATGGGTCTCAGTAGAGGCCTGCAAATCAAAAGTAGCGGGTATCAGGGGCTGCGAAAGCGCCTCACTGAGCACCGGCGACTTGCTTAGGAGAAGCTTCGTCGGTTTTTGGACCTCCACAGTCTGACTTTTTCTTTGTGTTTTTTATGTATTCCGGTAGTCGGACTGCTAACCGACATTTCTGGATAGTTGAATCTTGATCCAACATATATTTTGATGCAAAAATATACCGACACTTAATAGTGCGTTGTTTAAATTTAGCACAAAACCGACAGCAAGGCACGTTGTGGTCAGGGTCTGGGCAAGGAATACAGTACAAATGAAAATCCTTATGAGGTATTTGCTTCCCACAAGTAATACAATTACTAACTTCTACTGACATCGGTAAGGAGCACAAAAAAGTTTCCCCAATGGGGTACTTAGCTTATGGTTGAAGACTTCGGTTCTGAAAATCGAAAACGAAAATTTCAGGAGTCGGCCGACCGGCACATGCGAACTGCTTCTGCTTTGGACACAGCGCGGCAAGAAAGACGGATGAAAATGGCATCGGCTGCATGTTTTACACCCCTGATGACCCGACGTCATGGAAAAAGGGACAGCAACTGACACAGGACCCAAGATTTTGTTAATCAGGCCGACTGAGGGCAACCTGCCAGCAGATTACCCAGATATAATGACTGCAACAGTGAAACACAAAGAATATCTTCGATTTACATTTTGTTATGAGAAAGCAGGGAGAAGACATGGCTCACACCCAAACCCCTCACAGCCTCTTTGCACAGAGCATACAAACGTGTTTCACCTTGCATACACATCATATTACTGCTACATTGTTGGAAAGTACAGACAAAGCACCCCAAAGAATAGAATCCTGAAATGCCTGCAAAACTAGTACTTTCATCTTGGGCACGACGTACAATTGGGCATCTTGAGAAGTCAACATTCCCTGGACTGTCCTGACTAGTTAAGGCTCCTCAACTAAAGGAGGATGCATCCATGGTTGATTCCTGGCACATGGAATAGGGGTGGTAAATGGTGTCCCTGTTGACAGGTTATGAGGGTCTGTCAACCATAGTAGGCTCTTGACACATGCCTTTGACATCCTTATCCTGTGAGCCACAGGTTGTGTGGCTTGTTCTCAATGATTCCAGAACCCTCATATTTTGGTTGTGCATAAGGCAACATTTGCATTGCTGATGCCATGAGCCCTTACACCTTAAGAATGGTTGCAGCAGCAGGTCTTGTATTAGACTTGTGACGTCTGCTGTTTTGGATGATATCCTTTAAGGACAATTCTGTGGTCTGATGCAATGTATCAAAATACATCTTACGAAGACTATTTCCAGACAAGTCCATCTGGGACTAGTCCATGCTAACGGTGATCCCCAAGGATAGACAGATTTGAAGTAGGTACTGCCTTGCATTGATCAGATTCTCTAAAGTTGGGGCCACTAGGATCCAGTCATTCTGGTACAGAAATATCTATATACTTAATACTTGCATGTGGGCTGCAACAAGGATCATGCTTTGGAGAACACCCAGGAGACAGTGTTGAGTCCAAATCTCAGGGCATGGGACTGATAATTAGCTCCCAACCTGAAGGGTGTTGAACCTTCAAAGACTCTATTTTTATATGTAAATAGGCATCCTGAAGGTCCAAAGAGCACATCCACTCCTTTGCCTGCAGACAGCAGTATGGACTGCACTGAATCCATGTGGAAGGATTCCTTCACAAACTAGTTGGACTTAGGTTGAAGATGGGTCTGAAGTCAGTTCTCTGTTTTGGCACAAATAATATGGAGAAAAATCTGGATCCTCTCTGCTTTGTGGAACCTCTTGGATGGCTATATATTTGAAGCAAAGTCTGCACCTCCTTGAAGGCTGCTTTTCTATGGCAAAGTGGAATTGCTAGAGGGTCAAGATATGAACCTATGTGAATGGTCAAAAAGAGAATACAATAGCCTCGGGATATAATCTCCCATAATGACCTGTCCAACACAATGGCCCTCTATGCCAAAAGGGGTATGGACAGGTGGCCCTCCGATTGCCTCTGGTGTACTATTAGGCAGCCCCTCAGGATTCAATGGGCCAAAATCTCTGAAAGGGGGTGGTGGTAACAGGAAGTCTCCTCTACCTCAAGAAACCTATGTCATATTGTTTTTTTTTTTTCTAGTACTAGTACTAGTTCAAGTCCCAAGGTGGGGGACAGGTTTCCTCAGTGGTCTGATGTGGAGAACCTTCAGGAAAAGTTTGACCGCCAGTCTGGAAAGGAAGGGAGGTTCCATAGGTAAGCTGGCTGAAATGGCAGATAAATGGAATTTCACTGAAGGAGTATGAAAGTCCTGATTTTAGGAGCTCAAACACACAAGCTAGAACTAGGAGTTCATCCAGTTGGAAGGGGTCCAATTGCCTTTGAGACACCAGTTGGAAAACCTTTTCCATTTTGAAACATGGAATCTCCTGGTAGTGGGTTTCCTGGCCTCCTGTAGGATGGATAGCACATGCGCAGAGTACAGGTGCCTGAAATGGATCAGTAGTTTTTCACTTACAGGATTAGGCTAAAGTGTTTCCAGTTGTGGATGGAGAGATTCCTTCTGTTGTGTAAGCAGGTCTACCTTGTGAGGCAGCTTGTCATGATTGCCCTTGAGAAGAGACAGAAGGGGGTACCAATGCTGCCTTGGCCAATAGGGAGTTACCAGCTTGTCCTTCTGTATTTTCAGTAGGACTTGCTGAATGAGTGGGAAAGGGGAGAAGGCATAAAGGAAGGCACACAGTCGCTTCTAAGAAACTGAAAGGGTATCCACTCTCCAAGCTAGTGGGGAGGGGATTCTGCAGCAGAATAGCTGCAGTTGTCTGTTCTAAGGGGAGGCAAAAATCTACCTGCGGTGTGCCCCATTGGTAGACAATGTCTAAGAACACATTTCTGTATAACATCCACTCGTGATGTTGAGAAAAGGATCTGCTGAGGGCATCCGACTGATGGCTGTCTTGGGATGGAATGCAGACAGACTGCAGTGTGACACTATCAGGCGGCTAACTCCCATGCATGTATTGAAAGTCTGCAGAGTAAATAGGATCTGGCACCCCTGTTTCTTGACATACCACATCACAGTTGTGTTGTCTGTGAAGATATAGGGGGTCTGTCTGAATTAGAGGAAGGAAGGTCTGTAGAGCTAGGAGAGCAGACATTTCCCTCACATTGATGAGTTTTTTCTGGAGGGAGGGCTCCCACTGAGCCTGCACGTTGACGCCATTCATAGTGACCCCCCACCCTAGATCAGAGGCATCTGTGTGCATAAACTGCATCAGCTTGGTGAGTTGTAGAGGTAGGCCTGGATTCTGGTTTACTTGTTGGATCCACCACTTCAACTCTGACTTTAGGCAGGGTAGAAAGGGCACCTGAAACTCCAGGGGGTGACTGTGTTGTGACCAGACATTTTTCAAGTACCACTGGAACTTCATGTGCAGCCTGGCTAGAGGTAGCATGGGAAGTGTAGCTGCCATGAGGCCCAGAAGATGGAGGAACTGCCTGGCAGAAATGTGGCTGACCAGAAGTAGCTCCTGGAATAAGCTGGTTAGGGAAGTAGACTTTGTCCCAAGGAAGGAAGACCTTCATCAGGTCTGTTCTTATCCTGCAGCCCAAGAAGGTTTGGTCTTGGGTTGGGGTGAGGGAGGACTTTGTCAGGTTGAGAGTGAACCCCAAGCTCTGAAGCAGGGACATAGTGAATTTTAAATGGGTCCAGAGAGCATTTTCCTCATCTGCTAGTATGAGTAGGTCATCCAGATAAGGGTAAATCTGTATGCCTTTTGTTCAAGAGTAGGCTACTGCTGGAGATAGACACTTTGGCTTATCTACTGCACCAAGGGTCTTCACAAAGGGCAAGGTGGTAAACAAAGTATGAGGAAGGTACAGCAAATCGTAAAAACCTTCTGTAGTCTGGGTGAATGGAAATGTGGAGGTATGCCTCCTTCAGACCCAAAATGGCCATGAATGCCCTGGGTGGCAGTAGTGGAAGAAGAGTTTGAAGGAGTAACATTCTGAAAGAAGAGACTTGCAGGAAAGGGTTTAGAAGGGACAAGTCCAGAATGGGCCTCCAAGGGCCATCCTTTTTGGGTACTAGGAAATGTCTAGAGTAGAACCCCAGACCTTCTTGGCCTGAGGGAACCCTTTCTATGGTCCCTTGTGACAGCAGATCTTGGATGATCTGTAGGATAAAATGTAGTTATTTTTTTGGAGGGAAGCATATGCTTTCTGGTGGGGGGGGGGGGTTCCTGCCAGGTCATAAAGTACCCTTTTTCCACTATAGATAAGACCCAGCTGTCTGAGGTGACCTCTTTCCAAATGGGTAGATGGCTTAGGTAGTCATGCACTGTTGTTTCTATTTGGAACGGGCTGCCTGGGGCTGGTTTGTGAAGAGGCTGTCCTGGGTGAAGCCTTTCTAGATCCTTTCCTGTGCCTCGAAGAGGAGGAGGAGGAGGAGGAGGATGGTTGGGCTTAGTTGGAAACTTTGGAATATGTGAGACCAATAAATGTTTGAGGTCCTAAAGTTCTTTGCTTTTTTACTGGAGGCTTCTGAACAGTTCAGCGGACTGTTTGCCAAACAGGAATTTGTCTAGGGGTGCATCCAAGATTTTGTTTTTAAAATCATTAGGGAGTGCTGTAGTCTGAGCCAGGAATATCTGTGTAGTATGGAGGCTGAAGCAGCAGACCTGGCTGAAGCCTCAGCAGCATCATAGCTGCACTTTATAGAGTGTCTGGCAACCTGTGCTGTTAATGAGAGCTTAGATGCTGCCCATGTTTTGTTAAGTGAGTCAGGTAGGGAATAAAGTAATGAAGCAGCCGGGGAAGCCAAGTCTAGGGCATATTAGATTATGTAGGTCTAATAATCTACTGACCTGAAGGCTAGAGTGGAAGATGTGCAAATCTTTTTTTCCCAGTCTGTCTAGGACCTTACCTGCCCCTGTCAGATGGCAGAAGGGAGGAAGACGGAATTTGTCTGAATTGTTTATCTGGAGCCACTGCAATGACTGCAGGATCAGTCATAGATGGCTTGATGAGGTACTTGTGGTCATCAGGGACTTTATAAAACCTGTCAGGTCTTTTGGGCACTGGGGGGGCTGTGATTCAGGGATTTTGGAGGCTGAGGCAAATGCATCCACGTAAGCTGGAATCACAGGGGGGATAGCAGAGGGAGAGGGTGACTCCATCTGAAGTAATTTGAAGTACCTCTTTTGTACCTCGGTCATCTGCGTGGCATCCCATTTGAAATGCTCCCTCATTTGGGAAATAGTCTCCACCAAAAGAAATACCTTCAGCTGGAGAGTCTCCTTCCAGGAAACCCTCATCTGGGGAATAGCAGTCCAGGGGAGAAGCTAGCTGGGATGTATACGTTAACAATTCATCTGAAGAGGAGGAAGAGGAATCTACCTCCAGAGTGAGCAGGGGGAATGGAAGAAGCTGAAGCTGGCCTAGGTCTGAGAGCAGAGCAGGCAAGGTAGGAGCAAGAGAATCTGTGGGCCTAAGATACATAAAGGCCTGTACCAAAGTCTGGGAAAACGTTTGCCTTCAGTTGAAGTAGTTGTGTTTTTTGTTTTCTCTTAAGAGTAGTCTTAGTGGCAGTTAGTGAAGGAGCAGGCCTAGGATCAGGCATCTGGCCTGAGAGAGAAGAGTCCTGTTCTGGCACCGTGGGCAGCTGTTTGGTGAACCCCAGTTCCCCCTCAACATCAGCCATGCCAACTGGAGATTCTAGGACGACTTCCACAAAGGTACCCACCAAAGTTGTTCACTTCTCCAGGCATCCCTCAGCCCCTAGACCGGTAGCTGGCGGGAAATCAGACGGAGGGGCAGATAGAGTAGGCTTTGTAACCTCTGCCTTCTTTTAAGGCAGCTCCACCTCAATGGCAGACTCTGGTTTCATGCCCAAGACTAATCGCTTTAGTAGCTGATTCGCCACAAAAAGTTTCAGGGCTGCCAGATGACTGTGAAAGGTTTTAGGGACGAACGATTGGTCATTGGATTGGTCTATGCAAAACAAAGCTCATGGGAATTCCTGTGCAGAATCTGGCGGCCGCACTTAAATTTCCCCTTTCTAGATGACACTGGCTATTTAAAGGGGGCAACAGCACCCTAAGCTTAAGAGAAAACAAAAAATTCCCCAATGGGGTACTTATCCTAAGATGTCTTTTGAAGTGCAGAGCAAAGCAAGCAAGCTGACATTCGACTGAGGCAGAGAAGTTCTGAAGTTGTGCGTGCATGCATCACATTTAAGGCTCATGGTATATGGTCCTTCATACGACGCCCCACGCACTTAACAGCAACCAGGCTTACGTTTTTGCAGAGGAGCCAGACATTTGGGTCACCTGAGGCGGAGGATCCCACAGTGAGAATACTGCAACATGAGGACAGGAGGACATTAATCATTTAAATGAGAAGGCAATATGAGGAGCAATGGACGCACTGCTTGTGGGCATCAGAAAAGGGAATCATGTGCTGCTTTGTGGGCATCAGAAAAGGGAATCATGTGCCCACAGGAAGTGTACTTCTTGAACCCTAAGGGCTTATCAGCTCTGTCTGACAGATTTGGGCATAATGAAAAAGCCTTTTTTTTTTTTTTTTTTTTTTAACAAAAAGGTAAGAGAAGGAAAAGACAGAAAAGGGCTATGGTGGACAGAAAACCCAATTTACAATTATAATTCTACTACAGAAAATTAAAAGAATGTAGGGATAGAGGTAACTGACAAGAAAGAATTTTTATCTTTAACTCACTGCAAAAAAAAACACACGCAAAAGTAGGGGTTCAAGAGCACAGAAACCATGTTGCTTGTTCGATGAGAGGCAAACGAGATCTGAGGTACTCTGGGAGAAGAAGCATTAAAAGTAGGGAAGAGGAGCTCGAGCATCAAATATCAAGCTAATGAAACTGCTGAATCGATTCCAAGGGTCGGAACCAAGGCCCACTGGTTAATGAACGAATGAAGATGACATCCGATCACAAGATTTTGTCAGGAAAAACAACTGGTGGATAGTTCCCCCCAACAGAGGCTTATCCGTTTAGCTTTGATGGACAATTTCCTGATTGGCAGTTTCACTGGACCTGCCAAAGGAGTGTCCTTTAGCAGCAAAATGCTCTAAAGCTTTCTGAGCTTCAATTGCCCTTACATGGAGCTCTGATTGAGGTCTTGACGGTTGGGAGTGCGTGGAAGGCAATCTTTAGCTTTACAAGTTGCTTGGTCACAAAGCGTATGCTTAGGCTACTAAGCAATGATCTATACATGAATATGAAAAGTTACACAGACGATAACTGAAGTGTGCAGTGTCACTTGACAGCTACATTGTGCGGTGTATGGTCATCTTATACCGTACACACTTTTTTCCAACAATAGAAAAGTTGGTTTTCGTACCACCACCATCACTCATCATTTGTACAGTGTTGAGGAGATACTGGCAGGGACAGAGTGTTGAAAAGCAGGTATTGTGATATATAACTATGGATGTAATGTTATTTTATTTTTACCAGCAGTGTCCAGAAAACACTACGCTGGCTGTTAATGAGCACATACACTTGCATTACAAGAACTGGTTTAGTATTTTCAGATTTGTGTTTTTCAGATTCATGAAATGCTGCAATAGCGGTGTCTATAAATGGACTATGGAGCGAGTACTGTTTTTTTTTTTTTTTTGATTTACAAACTGCAATTTAATTTCGGAAAGCATCATACATAATATAATGTCCCCCAAGGACAGTGTGGATGATGTTCCCATAGAATGACAGCAAGTGTTGGCATGTCAGCTTGATGCACAGCTGCTCAGATGACAGGATTTCCAGGATACAGGGGAAAGTACAGTTGTGTACACTCACTCACCATAAATGTAGATGTTCAAGTGTATTCACTGTTGCAGTCATCACACTTGGGTTATCCTGCCAAGGGTAGCCCTCAGTCGGCCCGAATACCAGAGGCTTAGTATTTCTGCGTCAGTTCCTGTCGCTCCAGGACTGACGTCAGGTCGTCAGTATTACAAAATCAGGCAGCCGAAGTCATTACATCAGTTTTTCTTGCCCCAACTGTCAGGAGCCCCCAAATAGGGAGCTAGGTTATGGTGGAAGAACACCACCAGTAGAAAGTAAATACCAAAAATTCCCTGTAAGAAGTGAGAGGGAGAGGGAGAGAGAGAGAGACAAAGAGGATGGAGGGAGGAAAACCAGGACTGCAATAGTGAATACACTTGAACATCTACATTTATGGTAAATGTACACAACTGTACTATGTTCTTCGTGTTTCACTGTTGCAGTCATCCACACTTGGGTTCATTCCCAAAGCTGAAGAAAAGGGTGGAGGCAGTCAAGACTGGAGGCTGGCTAGGATGCCCTGCAAGACTGCGGTTGCAAAGCCTGCCCTGGATTTGGATAAGATAGGCAGGTGGTAATGCTTGGTGAAGGTATGAAAAGAACACCATGTTGCAGCCTCCAAGATGTCCCTGGTGGGGACCCCTCTGTGAAAAGCAGAGGTGGAGGTTGCCCTGGTGGAATGCATCCTGACCCCCTTAGGGGGCGGTTTCCCATGGTGTTTGTAGCAGAAATGGATGCAGTGTGCTATCCATTTGGAGATTGTTTGGATATGGCCTTTCCCTCTGCTCCTACTGCAAAGCTGACTAGCAATTGGTCAGTTTTCCTAAAAGATTTAGCCCTATCCAGGTAGAATCTGAGCTGTCTGTGCACACTTAGAGAATGCAGGATTCTTTCCCCCTGTTTTGTGGGTTAGGGAAAAAGGTGAGCAAATAAACTGATTGGTTGAGAGCCACATTGGACACAAATTTAGGCATGAAAGTTGGGTTAGTCCCGAGGGAGGCCTTGCCAGCATGGAAAATGATGAAAGGCTCTACAGCCATGAGTGCTTGTAGTTCTGAAACTCTTCTAGCTGAAGTGATGGCCAGAAGCAAAGCTGTTTTCCAACAGATTAATTTTAACTCTGCTGAAGCTGCAGGCTCAAAGGCGGGTAGGGTGAGTTTTTCCAACACAAAGTTAAGGTCCCAAAGCTGGGGTAGGAGCTCTTCTGGGTGGCCTTAAATTGCTAGCCCCTCTTAAAAACTGTTTGATGACAGGGTGCGAGAAGAAAGGTGGCTCTGTGCTGTAATGAGCAGAGATGGCAGAGGCATGAATTTTAATAGAAGAGAAGAATAGGCCCATGTGTACTAGGTCTGTTACGTAATCCAGGATGAGAGGTAGGGAGGGCTGTGCTGTTTCAGCTCCTTTAGCCTGGATCCAGGTGCAAAACCTTTTCCACTTGTCAGCATAGGACTTTTAGTGCTTGGGCGCCTGGCCTCACGCATAACATCCAGGACTTGTTTCCTAAGGCTGGCAGCTAGAGGAGCGGTCAGGGAATAAGCCAGGGTACCAGGTTCAGGGTCTGCAATTGTGGATGCATGAATTCTCCCCTCTGGGTCAGGAGTGTTGGGATCTGAAGTAGGTGCCATGGTGGCAGGGGTGACAGGCTGTGCAGCAGTGGGTACACCAGAGCTGGCGTGGCCAGTCTGGGGCAATCAAGATTGCCCTTGGTTTTTCCTCCCTTTATTTTGAGCAGTACCCTTGAAATTAGTGGTAGAGGGGGAAATGCATAGATCGAGAGGTTTACCCATTGGAAAGATAGAGCACCCACTTTCCACGCCTTGCTGTGAGGTTCCCTGGTGCAGAATTTGCTGAGGTGGTGATTGTTGTGGGAAGCAAAAGGGTCCACCCTTCGGGGTGCCCCATTTCTGGGTTACAAGGTTGAAGGTTCTGTGGTCTAGCCGCCACTCATGTGGGTCTAGCAGTTTCTGCTTAAGTTGTCTGCCAGAGAGTTTAGGGAGCATGGCAGGAATTGTACTAGCAGGTGAATTTGCATGGCTGAAGCAGTGTGCCAAACGGTCATGGCTAGCCTGCAGACAGGATAAGAGTGAGTTCCTCCCTGCTTATTGATATACCAAATCACTGTGGTGTTGTCTGTTTTGATCATAAGAGGCCCCATGGAGAGTAGGGATCTGAAAGCTTTCAGAGTGTGCACAGCTAGCATATTTTTGGTTGATGTGCAGATGTATTTGATTTGGGCTCCAATGGCTCTGAATGCACCTGCCGTCCAGGTGTGCACCCTAGGCATAATCTGATGCGTCTGTGGTGAGGGTCTGGGCGGCATGGGGTTGTGAGAAGGGAAGACCCTTGTTGTGGCTGCATGCTACTGCCCAAAGAAAAGCTTTCCTTAGACAGGGTATCATAGGTATGATAGTTTCCAGGTCTTAAGAGTGTTGGCACCAAAGGCTTTTTAGGTACCATTGTAGTTTCCTCATATGCAGTCTGGCATATGGAATGAGTAGAATGCAGGAGGCCATTAACCCTAGATCTTGCAGGATTTTCCTTGCAGATAACTGGGTTCTGGCGGCTAGTTGAGAGAAGTAGCCTAATTAGGTAGCTTTGTTTTTCTGGAGTAAGGAATGTCATCTGGGATGCTGTGTCCAGGCTTGCTCCCAAGAATAAAATGTTTTGAGTGGGGACTAGTTTCGATTTATATTTGTTTATAGTATACCACAGGAAGGTCAATAGGTCCTTTACAAAGGTCAGGTGCTGTAACAGCTTTTCCTGACTGTCTGCCTGAATCAGGCAGTCTAAGTAGGGGTGAATTAGAATTTTTCTTTGTCTGCAAAAAGCAATGGCTGGAGCCAGGCATTTTGTGAAAACTTTGGGAGCAGTGGATAAGCCAAAGGGAAGCGCAGAGAACTGAAAGTGCATAGATCCTGCTCGGAAACATACTTCCTGCAAGATTCCCTGATTGGGAAGTGTAGGAAGGCCTCTTTCAGGTCTAGGGATGGCTAACCAAGCATCCTTGGAAAACATAGGAAGAAGCTGCTGGTGGGTGAGCATTTTGAATTTTGGTATCACCAGGAAGGTGTTTAGAATTGATAGATGAGAGGATTGGGCACCAGGTGCCCTCTTTCCTGGGTACCAGGAAAAGCCTGGAATAGAAACCTTGGCCTATCTGATCTGCAAGAACAGGCTGTATTGCCCTCATGGAGAGCAGGGAATGGACTTGTTTTTTGGCCTCTGCCCACTGGTTTGGAGGAAGATCTGGGAACTCTTTTGGGGTTGGCAGTGTGTGGAAATAAAATTTGTATCTCTGGGACACTATGTTGAGGACTCATTGGTCATAGGTAATAGAGGTCCAGTTGTTTGCATGGGATAAGAGTTTTCCTCCTAGGGGCACAAGTAGCTGGGCAGAGGTAAGGGGTAGAGGTGTAAAGTCATTGTGAGTTCTTTCCATAAGGGGGTGGGGCTTAGCACTCCTTGTTTTTGAAGTGTAGGAACTCCATTGCTTAGGTCTCTGCAGTCCCTGGGACTGTTGTGGGGGGGGGGTCTGCTTGTTCTAGGTCTTAGCTGAGCAGGCATGGAGGGGGCCGGAAAGGACCAGTGCTTGGAGGGGCAATGCCTACTGAACCTCGGAAGCTGGACTTGTAAGTAGTTTTTAACTGTCTGCATAGATTTAGCTTTTTCTTCCTTCGTTTTTAAGACCTCTTCTGCCTTGGTGCGAAACAAATTACCTTTGTTCAGTGGTGCGTCCAGTAGTTTTGATTTGACATGGTCTGGCAACGTCTGTTCCTTAAGCCAAGCATGCCTTCTAAGTACAGAACCAGTGACTGCTGCCCTGCAAGATGCTTTTAGGGCATCAAAGCCACACTGCAAGGTGTGTTTAGTAACTTGGCTTGCAGAATGCATAAGCTCTTGTAATTCTTTTTTTGCACAAGCAGGAAAGGCAGATATTTTTTGTTTGAGGAGTTCTGTGGTATGTTGCTGGTATTTCAGCATTTGGAACTGACAATTTAGTGCACTATTGGCAAGAGTTGCAGAGGTGTATACTTTTTTACCCTGTCTAAAGCTCGGGAATCCCTGACCCAGGGGGCAGGATTCTTAGCTGTGGTTGCTTTAATTCCTTTAGATCCTTGGGAGATGACCTCTGGGTCAGCAGTAGGATTTTTGAAAAGGAATTTGTGAGAGTCAGGGACTCTAATACATGTCAGGTTTCCTGGCAGCAGGAGGAAGGGTATCAGAAGTCAAACAGGATTCCATAAAGACATCATCCACAACATCCAAGAAAGGGGGAATGGCTAAAGGTCTGTGCTGTGGTAAATCTAAGAATTCCCAGAGTCCCTTTTTGGACTGAGGATAGTCCTGACATTCCCAATGGAAATGCTCCCTTAAAGTATGAAGGGTTTCACCAAATGAAAAATCCTCTGGAGGAAAGGCAGAAGGAATGGATTCCTCTGCATGTGAATCCTCATAAGCAGACAGGGGTTGCAGGTCTTCATATTCAGAAACCTCAGAGTCATCGGTCTCCTGGTCAGATAAAACTGCTGGGGACAAGTCTCTTTCTTTTGGAAGGGGTAAGCCGACTTCCCCTAATAAGCATGATAAGGTCTTTCGCCATTTTAAGCATTTGAGACTGAGGCATGGAAGCAAGTGCATGCACTTGGGTTGTCGGTTTTTGAGGCGTAGTTTGTACCCTGGGCCTCAGAAACTCGGTAGTTTTAGAAATAACTGAAGACGCGAAATAAGTCGTTGGTTTGTGTAGAGTACAGGTAGTGCGAAGAAAGTACAGTTGTGTACACTTACCATAAATGTAGATAATAGAGTGTATTCACTGTTGCAGTCATCACACTTGGGTTATCTGCCTGCAAGTAAGCTCTCAGTCGGCGCGAATACCAGAGTCTTGGGATTTCTGCGTCAGATGCTGTTACCTCTTCCATGATGTCAGATCCTCAGGGGTATAAAACATGCAGCTGATGCCATTACATCAATTTTTCTTGCCCCATTTATCAGGAACCCCCAAAATAGGAAGCAATTACATGGTGTGGAACACCTCCAGTAAAAAGTAAATACCACTGCCATAAGATATGGCCAGAAAGAGGATAGGTAGAAAGTACAGAAAAGTCAGGGGGCTGGAGGAAAGGTAACCAGGACTGCCACAGTGAATACACTCTAACATCTACATTTATGTTAAGTGTACACAACTGTACTATGTTCTTCATGTTTCACTGTTGCAGTCATCACACTTGGGTTGATTCCCAAAGCTGAGGAAGGGCAGTCAAGAAGTATTAGGGCTGGCTAGCAGGGCTTGTAAGACTGCTGTGGCAAATCCAGCTTTGGATTTAGAAAAGATAGGCAAGTGGTAATGCTTGGTGAAGGTGTGTACAGAACTCCAGGATGCAACTTCAGGATGTCTGTGGTAGGGACTCCCCTGAGAAATGTTGTAGAGGTTAAGGTAGCCCTAGTGGAATGTGGTCTGATCCCCTGTGGGGTAGGTTTTCCATGGTGTTTGTAGTAGAAATGGATGCAGTGTGCTATCCATTTGGAAATGGTTTGCTTTGAAATGGCCTTGCCCTCTGCCCCTGTAGCAAAGCTGACAAGCAGGTGGTCAAATTTTCTGAAAGGTTTAGTCCTGTCAAGGAAGAACCTGAGCTGTCTGTGCACATCCAAGGAATGCAGAATCTTTCCCCCTTTATTCTGAGGATGAGGGAAAAAGGTTGGTAAATGGATAGATTAGTTTAAAGCCACACTGGATACCACCTTGGGCATAAATGATGGGTTTGTCCTGAGGGAAACCCTGTCACAGCAGCATGGAAAACAATGAAGGGTTCCCAGAGTCATTAGTGCCTGAAACTTGGACACTCTTCTTGAAGTGATGGCTAAAGGTAAGGCTGTTTTCCAAGGGAGGAATTTTAACTCTGCTGCAGCAGCAGCAGCAGGCTCAAAAAGGGCAAGTGTGAGCTTCTCTAGTACAAAGTTAAGGTTGCAGGCAGGGCTGGGAGCTCTCCTCGGGGGGGCCTCAAATTGTTAGCTCCTCTTAGGAACTGTTTGACGAGAGGGTGAGAAAAGAGAGGTAGCTCAGTATTGTAATGAGCTAAGATGGCAGAGGCATAAATCTTAATTGATGAGGATAGGCCTTTGTGGAGCAGCTCTGCTAGGTAATCTAGGATTTGAGGTAAGGTGAGCATGGTTGTGTCTTTTCCTTGAGACTGGCTCCAAGAACAATATATCTTTTCCACTTTTCTGAATGGGATCTCCTAGTACTAGGCCTTCTGGCCTCAAGGATGACATCCAGCACCTGTTTGCTGAGGGTTGCTGGCAGTGTATTCAGGGGATAAGCCAGGCTGCAAGGTTCAGGGTTTGCAGCTGTGGATGCAAAATATGTCCCCTCCTGCTGGGACAGCAGGGAGGGGGTCTGATGTAGGTGCCAGGGTGGCACTACTGTCAGACTGCATAGGAGTGGGTACCAGTGCTGGCATGGCCAGTCTGGGACAATAAGGATTGTCCTTGGTCTGTCCTGTTTGATTTTGAGTAGTACTTTTGAGAGGAGGGGCAGAGAGGAAAAGGCATGAACAGAGTTTTCCCATGTAAAGGATAGGGCATCCACTTTCCATGCTTGGCTGTAATGATTGCTGGTGCAAAATTTGCTCAATTGATGGTTTTGGGGGGAGGCAAATAGGTCCACCTCTGGTGTCCCCCACCTGTGGATTAGAAATTTGAATGAGTTGGGTTCCAGTTTCCACTTGTGTGGGTCTAGTAGATTTCTGCTTAAGTCGTCTGCCAGTGAATTTTGTTTACTTGGCAGGAATTGAGCTTTGCAGGTGCACTTGGTTGCTCAAGGCTGTGTTCCACAGGGCCATGGCTAACCTGCAGAGTGGGTAGGGATGAGTTCCCCCTTGCTTGTTTGTGTGCCACATAACTGTGGTGTTGTCTGTCTTTATTAGGAGCTGTCCTGGAAGGATAACGTATTTGAAGGCTGTCAGAGCATTCTGTACAGCTAACATTTCTTTTTGATTGATATGCAGGGGAATTTGTAGTGGGCTTCCTTTGCCTTGAATGCATTTGCCTGCCATGTGAGCCTCCCATGCATAGTCTGATGCGTCTGTTGTCAGAGTTTGGGCTGCGAGGGGTTGAGTGAAAGGAAGTCCCTTGTTGTGGGTTGCATGCCTCTGCCCAACAAAGGAACTCTGCCCTTAGACAAGGAATGATAGGAATCAGTGTTTCCAGGTCCTGAGAATGTTGACACCAGAGACTTTTTAAGTACCACTGAAGTTTCCTCATATGCAGTTTTGCATATGGAATTAGTAGAATGCATGAGGCCATGAACCCTAGGGCTTGCAGTATTTTTCTTGCAGATAGCTGGGTTTTGGTTGCCATTATTTTGAAGTAGTTTGTCAAATAAATCTGTTTTCTGGAGTGAGGAATGCCATCTGGGAAGCTGTGTTCAAGCTTGCTCCCAGGAATACAATCTTTTAGCTGGGCACCAGTTGTGATTTCATTTCGTTGATGGTGTGCTCCAGAAAAGTTAGAAGTCTCTTTACAAATGCCAGGTGATTAAGTAGCAATTCCTGACTGTCCGCTTGAATCAGGCAATCGTCCAAGTATGGGTAAATTTTAATTTTTCACTGCCTGCAGTATGCGATGGCTGGGGCCAGGCATTTTGTGACTACCCTAGGTGCAGTAGATAAGCCAAAGGGAAGTGCAGAGAACTGATAGTGCATAGAGACTGCCCTGAAACATAGGTATTTCCTGCAAGATTCCCTTATGGGGAGGTGCAGATACGCTTCTAAGTCTAGGGTGACGAGCCAGGCGTCCTTGGCTAGCATAGGAAGAAGCTGTTGCAGTGTAAGCATTTTGAATTTTAGGACCACCAGGAAGGTGTTGAGAATTGACAGATCCAGGATAGGGTGCCAAAAACTCACTTTTCTGGGCACCAGAACAGTCTGGAGTAGAAACCCTGTCCCCTTTGCTCTACTGGAACAGGTTGAATAGCCCTTACACTGAAAAGAGAAAGTACTTGCTTTTGAGCTTCTGCCCACTGGTTTGGAGGAAGGTCTAGCAACCCGCTTGGGGTTGTTAGTGAGTGGAAGTAGAATCTGTATCCCTGGGATACAGTGTTTAGGACCCATCGGTCCTAGGTAATGGACATCCAGTTTTTTTGCATGCAGGGCGAGTTTTCCTCCTAGGGGTGCAAGTACTTGGGCATGGCTAGGAAGGATGGTAGACAAGTCTTTGTGAACTTTTTCCATAAGGGAGTGGGCTTACCACTCCCTGTTTTCGAGGTGGGAGCACTCTACTGTTTAGACCTCTGCATACCCTGAGACTAGTCTTGGTGGTCTGTTGCACCTGGGTTTGGACTGAGAAGGCCTGGGAGGGACTGAAAAGGACCAGTTTTTAGAAGGCCAATGCCTACTGAATCTAGGTGGCTGCACCTGTAAGAAATCTTTAATAGTTTGCACAGATTTAGCATTCTCCTCTATCTTTTTAAGAACTTTTGCTTTTGTGCCAAACAAACGTTCCTGGTTTAATGGAGCATCTAATAATGCTTTGACATGGTCTGGCAAGATTTGTTACTTCAGCCAAGCATGCCTTCTCAGTACAGACCCAGTGACAGCAACCCTGCAAGATGCTTCTAAGGCATCAAAACCACACTGCAAAGTATGTTTACTTACTTGGTTTCCAGAATGCATCAACTCTTGTAAATCTTTATTTTCTGTACAATCTGGAAGCAACAACATTTTTTGTTTAATTAGTTCCATAATATGCTGCTGGTACTTCAACATGTGAAACTGGCAATTCAAAGCCCTGATGGCAAGAGTTGCATAGGTATATACCTTCTTACCCTGTCTAAAGCTCTAGAATACCTGTCCGAAGGGGTAAGGTTTTTGGCTGTAGTAACCTTAATGCCTTTAGGCCCCTGGTAAATGGTCTCTGGATCCGCAGTGGGATTCTTAAAGAGAAATTTGTGAGAGTCCGGTACTCTGCAGTACCCGTCAGGCTTTCTAGGAGCTGGTGGTAAAGTATCAGGAATAAGACTGGATTCCATGAAGATATCATCTACAATATCCAGGACAGGGGCTATAGCTAGAGGCCTGTGCTGAGGCAAGTCTAAAAATTCTCTGAGTCTCTCTTTGGACTGATGGTAGTTCTGGTATTCCCAGTGGAAATGCTCTCTTAAGATATGCAAGGTTTCAAGAAAAGTCCTCTGGAAGGGAGGCAGAGGGAATGGAATCCTCTGTATATGAATCCTCATAGGTAGTTAAGGGTATGTCCTAGTAATCAGTGGGATCAGAGTCATCGGACTCATGGCCTGTAGAATCAGAAGGAAAATCAATTCTTTGTCTTTTAGAGGGGGAATGCTGGCTTCCCCTAATTAAAGTTATAAGTTCTTCAGCCATTCTAATCATTTGTTTCTGTGGCATGGGAGCTTGAGCACACACTTTGGTAGTCTGTTTTCTAGGCGTAGTGCGAACTCTGGGCCTGAGAAACTATGTAGTTGTAGTTAAAAATGAAGTCTGTTTAATATGAACATCAGAAGGTCAGAATACACCCTCAGAAGCCGGTGCCTGCATAGTGGCTCTGGACCCATCCAAGGTAGACACATCCACAGGTTCGATAGTCGAAGAAGCATCTCGCAGCATACCTGACTCCGAATGGGTCTCAGCATAGGCCTGCGAATCTGCAGAAGTGGGTATCAGGGGCTGCAAAAGCGCCTCTGAGTACCAATAGATTGGCGACTAGCTTAACGGAAGGGTCGTCTGCAGCTTTGGACCTATGCGGCCTGACTGTCTTTATTCTTACATTTTTTCAGATGATCAGTAGTCGGATGGCTTATCAAAGCCATTTTGGAATATGGAGAATGAGAGCGAAAGAATTTAGCGACAAAGACAGCCCGACGAATAATTCAGGCATTAAACAAGGCACAAAACAGACAGCGAGGAACGTCGTGGTCTGGGCCTAAACAGGTGATGCATTAAGAATGAAAATCTCTGTGAGGTATTTGCTTTCCACAGGCAAGACAATTGTTAACTTTTTGACATCAATTAGAGCAAGAAAAAAGGATCCCCGATGGGGTACTTAGCTTTAGAAGACTTCAGGACTGAAACTCGAAAAATGAAAATTTCAAGTAGCGGCTAACCGGCACTTGCAAACTGCTTCTGCTTCGGGCTTCCATGCAGCAAGAAAACCTGATGTAATGGCGTTGGCTGCATGTTTTATACCAGACGACCTGACGTCATTGAAGAGGCGACATCATCAGACGCAGAAAACCCAAGACTCTGGTATTCAGGCCAACTGAGGGCTACCTGCAGGCAGATAACCCAAGTGTGATGACTGCAACAGTGAAACACAAAGAACATCTTTCTTGGAAACTGGGGCCTGCTCAGTGGCTCCGGACCCATCCAAAGTAGAAACATCCACAGGATCCTTAGTCAAAAAAGAGTCTTGTGGTATACCGGACTCCGAACGGGTCTCGGTAGCGGCCTGCGAACCCAGAGAAGTGGGCATCAGGGGCTGCGAAAGCACCTCACTGAGGACCAGAGAACTGACGACTAGCTTAATGGAAGAGTCATCTGCAGTTTTGGACCTGTGCGGTCTCTGTCTTTATTCTTACGTTTTTTCGGAAGATCGGTAGTCGGACGGCTTACAGAAGCCATATCGGAATACAGGAACAGAGCGAAAATATTTAGCTATAATAAGGACCCGACAACATATAGTTCTGGTGTTGAACAAAGCACAAAAGTGACAGCGAGGTATGTCGTGGTCTGGGCCTAAACAGGTAACACAGTAAGAATGGAAGTCTCAGCGTGGTATTTTGCTTTCCAAAGGCGAGACCATTCTCAAATTTTTCTGACATCAGAGCAAGGAAAAAGGATCCCCAATGGGGTACTTAGCTTTAGAAGACTTCAACTTCAATTCGGAAACAAAACTCAGGTAGCGGCCGACCAGCACTCATGTGAACTGCTTCTGCTTCGGGCTCCTCGGCAAGAAAAACTTATGTAATCGCGTCGGCTGCCTGATTTTATACCACTGACTACCTGACGTCAGTCCTGGAGCAAAGTACAGTTTTGTACCTACCATAAATGTAGATGTCCGATAGGTATGCATCTGCAGTCCTAACATATGGGTTGTCCTGCCTCAGGCAGCCCCTCGGTCGGCCGGATTACAAAGTCTGGGTCTGGCCTCGGCTGATGTCGCACTTCACCCGACGTCACAGCTGCTGGGGTATAAAGGCATCAGCCGACGCCATTTTCCTCAGTGTTTCTTGCCCCAGATGCCAGGTGCCCTCTAGGAAGTCTAAATTTGGATAAATGCAAATAATTTCAAACAATAGAAAGCAAAATATATATATATATACATACAAACAAATACACCATAATAGATCCCCCAGCTAGCTAAAGGAGGGGTAAGTACCCTAGGAATACCACAGAGGGGAAGGAGGGTGGGTAATCCTGACTGCAGATGCATACCTATCGGACATCTACATTTATGGTAGGTACAAAACTGTACTATGTCCTTCAAGGAGGCATCTGCAGTCCTAACATATGGGTAGAATACCATAGCCAAACTGGGGGAGGAGGCACTAAAATAAAGATGGTGTAGTCAAGATCCCTTGCAACACAGCAGTTGCAAAACCTGCTCGGGATCTGGAGTATAAAGGAAGGTTATAATGCTTGGCAAATGTATGCACGGAGCTCCAAGTAGCAGCTTCTAAAATGTCTTTGGTAGCCACTCCTCGTAGGAAAGCTGTAGTGGTGGCTGTAGCTCTTGTGGAATGAGGTCTGATATTTTCAGTTGTCTTTCCATGAAAAGAGTAGCAAAATCGAATGCAATTTCCTATCCATTTTGAGATTGTCTGTTTTGAAATTGCTTTTCCTTGCATTCCAGTTACATATGCTGCCAGAAGCTGGTCGTTTTTCTGTTCGTCTTAGTTATGTCCAGGTAGTAGCGTAATTGTCTGTGCACATCCAAGGTATGTAGCAGTCTTTCCCCCCTGTTCTGTGGGTTGGGGAAAAATGTAGGTAAATGAATCGCTTGGTTCAATGATACTCTGGAGACCACTTTTGGCAAAAAGGTAGGGTTAGTTCTCAGAGACACTCTATCCTGATGGAAGATAAGGAAGGGCTGTACTGCCATTAATGCCTGTAATTCAGATACCCTTCTTGCTGAAGTGATTGCTAGCAGGAAAGCAGTTTTCCAAGACAAGAACTGTAAATCTGCTGTTGCTGCTGGTTCAAAAGGGGGAAGTGTTAACTTTTCCAGCACAAAGTTGAGATCCCATGTAGGTAATGGTGGTTTCCTTGGAGGCTTTACATTTTTGATTCCTCTTAAGAACTGCCTGAGTAGAGGATGAGAGAAGACAGGAGGATCCATGTTGTATTCTGCTGAAATTGCTGATGCATGAATCTTAATGGAGGAGTAGGACAGGCCATTGTGGAACAGTTCTTATAAGTATTCCAGGATGCGTGCTATGTTTGCCAATGAGACATTTTCTCCCTTTGCTGCACTCCAAATGAGGAATCTTTTCCATTTGGCTGAATAAGTCTTCCTTGTGGAGGGTCTGCGAGCCTCCAGGATAATGTCCTTAACCCTCTGAGATAAATCTGGGTTATTTTGTTTTATGCAATATTCCAAGCAGCCAGCTGCAGTGTCTTCAAGTTTGGATGTAGGATCTTGTAGTTGTTCTGTGTTAGAAGTAAGGGACATAGAGGTAGAGGCCATGCGTGTGTCCGAGACATGCTTCTCAGTAGTGGGTACCAATGTTGCCTCGGCCATTGTGGAGCTATCAGGATTACCCTTGGTTGATCCTCTTTGATCTTCAGTAGTACTTTGTACATCAAAGGAAGAGGTGGGAATGCATATGCTGTCAGGTTTTTCCAGCTGAAGGAAAGGGAGTCCACCCTCCAAGCAAGTGGGTGGTATGCTCTTGTGCAGAATTTCTTCAATTGGTGGTTGTGTGGGGAGGCGAACAGGTCTATCTCTGGAAGTCCCCATTTCTTTGTTATGGTTTTGAAGATATCTGGATGCAGCATCCATTCGTGAGCATCCGTGGTAGTTCTGCTTAAGGTGTCTGCTAGTGAATTTTCTTTTCCTGGTACAAATCTGGCCTGGAGTTGAATGTTGAGATTCAGGGCCACATTCCACAGGTCCATTGCCATCCGGCATAGAGGATATGAGTACCTCCCTGTTTGCTGATGTACCACATGACTGTGGTATTGTCCGTCCTTATCAGCAGGTGACCCTGTTGAAGGAAAGGTCTGAATGCCTGGATTGCATGTTTCACTGCCAGCATCTCCTTTTGATTTATGTGTAGATTCAGCTGGTCTTGGGTCCATAGGCCTTGTATACACTTGTCCACCATGTGTGCCCCCCAGCCTAGGCCTGAGGCGTCCGTGGTGATGGTCTGGCTTGGATGAGATTTGTGGAAAGGCAGTCCTCTGTTCAACTGACAGGCCTGAGCCCACAACAGGAATTCTTGCTTCAGACATGGAATTACTGGAATCTGGGCTTCTAGACTGTGCTTGTGTTGAGACCATACATTCCTTAGGTACCATTGCAACTTTCTCATATGCAGCCTGGCATGCGGAATCAATATTATGCAGGATGCCATGCAACCCAGGGCTTGCAGGACTTTCCTTGCAGTAAACTGAGTTTGTGTTGTTAATGACATGAAATAGACTGGTAGATGCTTTTGTTTTTCTTCTGTGAGAAAAGCCATCTGAGTTGATGTATCCAGTTCTGCACCCAAGAATGTTATCCTTTGGGATGGTACTAGTCTTGACTTTTGCATGTTGACTGTGTATCCCAAGGCTTGCAACAGTTGTATGACTTTTTCCAAATCCTTTGTTAATTTTGCCTTGTTGTCCGCTTGTATTAGGCAGTCGTCCAGGTATGGGTAAACTTGAATTCCCTGAAGCCTGCAATGAGCAATTACTGATGCCAGGTATTTCGTGAATACTCTGGGCGCAGTAGATAAGCCAAAGGGCAATGCTGAGAATTGATAATGCTCTGATCCTGCAAGAAATCGGAGGCGTCTTCTGCAATCTGGTCGTATAGGGACGTGCAGGTATGCCTCCTTGAGATCTAGAGTCACCAGCCAAGACTCCTTGCCCAGCATGGGAAGAAGTTGCTGGAGGGTCAGCATTTTGAATTTTGGAACAATGAGGTATGTGTTCAGAGCGGACAAGTCGAGAATCGGTCTCCATTGATTTTCTTTTCTTGGCACAAGGAAAAGCCTGGAGTAAAATCCTTGGCCTTGTTCCATAGGCGGTACCTTTTCTATGGCTCTCATCCTTAGCAAGTTGTTGATTTGTCTTAGAGCGTCTGTTTTTTGGCTTGGTGGTAGGTTTGGCATTCCTCTCTTTTTTGGTAGAGTGTGGAAGTGAAACCTGTAGCCCTTGTCTATTGTTTGTAAAGTCCATTTGTCTCCTGTAATGTAATGCCAGTTGTCGGAGAATAAGGCTAGTTTTCCGCCCAAGGGTGCTTCCAGTTGTTCCCTGGTAGGCGGAATCAGAGCCAAGTCATTGTGTCTGTCCTGTGGAAGTGGTTGTAGTTGAATCTGTGGCAGTACTTCTCTGGTTGGTAGGCTGCCACTGACGTCCCCTGTAGGCACCCCTGGATTGACCTCTGCCTCTGGGGCGTCTATTTCTGCCTCTCTGTGCTCTGGAGGTGTCTGGAAAGGACCAATTCTTCGAAGGCCAATTTCTGCTAAACCTCGGAGGTTGGACCTGTAAGAAATCCTTGACTGTTTGGACAGATTTTGCTTTTTCTTCCACCTTCTTTAGAACCTCCTGTGCAGGGGAGCCAAACAAACTTTGCTTCGCCATAGGAGCATCTAGGAGTTTTGACTTAACATGGTCTGGTAAGGATTGTTCTTTTAACCAGGCATGCCTTCGAATCACGGTTCCAGTCATAGCTGATCTAAAGGAAGCCTCCAGTGCATCATAGCCACATTTTAAGAAATGGTTACTGACCTGCTGAGAGTTATGTACCAAATCCTGAAGGGACTTGTGGTCTATAGGTTCAGGGGAGGACAGTTTTTTTATTTAGCTGGTCTAACAAAAATTCCTGGTACTGAATCATGTGAAATTGACAGTTTAAGGCCCTGGCCGAAAGAGTAGCAGAAGTATAAACCTTTTTACCCCATCTCTCTAATGCTCTAGATTCTCAGAGGGGAGAGGGTTTTTGGCAGAGGCAGCTGCCACAGCTTTAGGGCCCTGTGAAATGGTTTCAGGATCTGCAGCAGGAGCCTTATACAAATGGTAGTGTGTATCCGGGACCCTGTACTATCGGTCAGGCTTGGCAGGGGCCGAAGGAAGAGAATCAGGGGCAGTAAAGGCATCATTGTATGCATCATCAACAACTGTTAGTACTGGAGGAATGGCTAAAGGCCTATGCTGTGGTAAGTGTAAAAAAGTCCTTAGCCTTTTCCTTGAATCTGAAAAATCCTGGCCCTGCCACTGAAAGTGTTCCCTCATAGCATGTAAGGTTTCCCCAAAAGAAAATTCTTCAGGAGGAGAAGCAGAAGGAATGGAATCTTCTGCATCAGAATCCTCATAAGGAGAATAAGGGCCTTCCTGAGGGTCTGAAATATCTGAGTCATCCGAGGAATAGTCTGTAGAAACAGGTTCCGGGGGTTCAGTCCTAGGCCTCTTATCTGGAGGGGGTTGAGAGGCCCTGTCTGGGTGAGGTTGGGATCCCCTGATCAAAGAAATGAGATCCTCTGCCAGGCTGAGCATTTGGGAACTAGAGGTAGGCCTATGTGAGGGAGTTTTAGCAGGTAAGGCCTTAGTAGATTTAGCTGCTTTAGCCCTGGAAAAAGCCTTTATAGACATAGATGCAGGGGGTCTAGCAGCCCCACGTGCAGGGGTAGATATGTCTAAAGGAATAGTATCTGACAAATCCTGGGTGCCTGCTTCTGCAGGGGGAATTTCAGTAGCAGATTCAGCCATGCTCTGTGAGGCCTCGGCTATCAGAGGCATGCTTTCGGCCGAAGGAAGAACCGAGGACTCTGTTTCAGCCGAAACCGAGACACTCGCGGTTGGCCTAACCGTGGTTTCAGCCGAAACCGCGGACCGCGAGTGTCGGTCCTTTTCCTTGCGCTTTTTAGCTAATTGTGTAGTCAGAGTCTCCGACGGCATTTTGTAAGCAAAAGCGGGACCAAAAAACTCCTCTGCAAACTCCGACCGACGTCTAAGCGTCTGTCGGTTGAAGGAAGCACAGGCTAGACAAGCTGAAACGTCGTGGTCTGGGCCTAAACAAGGAAGGCAGTAAGAGTGGAAATCCTTATGAGGTATTTGTTTCCCACAAGTTAAACAATTATTTACTTTGTCTGACATCGGCTGAGGCAAGAAAGAGTCCCCAACGGGGTACTTAGCTTTTTAGAAGTCTTCGGTAGTAGGAATCTCTGGATCTGACCGACCGGCACTTGCGAACAGCTTCTGCTTCGGGAACCGCGCGGCAAGAAAGACTGAGGAAAATGGCATCGGCTGATGCCTTTATACCCCAGCAGCTGTGACGTCGGGTGAAGTGCGACATCAGCCGAGGCCAGACCCAGACTTTGGAATCCGGCCGACCGAGGGGCTGCCTGAGGCAGGACAACCCATATGTTAGGACTGCAGATGCATCCTTGAAGGACATCAGCAACCAACGTAGAAATACTAAGCCTCTGGTATTCAGGCCAACTTGAGGGCTACCCCTGGCAGGATAACCCAAGTGTGAAGACTGCAACAGTGAAACACCAAGAACATCCTCAAACATTGACCAAACTGTGCTGTGCGGTCTAGATCTTGACTGAGAAGAGATTCCATGTACTGTGGGAAGTCTGATGAGGCCTAGCTGCCTTTTTCTTTGGGGAATGCACTCGTATGTGTGCAACATTTCCTTAAGATGCACATGGTGTGTGTGCAGCCTAGTCATCCAACATGCACATGGACAGACCCCCAGCTAAGACCACCTGTGTTCCCAGTGTGTGTGTTTGTCTGGTAAGCTTTTACAATTGTGCACATGGAGGCTGATATGGATGTTGCGTGTGAAAGTCTACTGCTCGTGGGAATCTTAATGGTATCGTCTATGGCCTCAACCATTCCCATGTACTGGTGAAATTCCCCAAGTACACTCTACAGTACTCTAATCATGTATACCAGATTCGTCATGACAGTAGCCTGGGCTTTAACTGCATCATAGCACATTTGGTATTGGCAGTCAAAGTCTTGCAATTCTCTGCAGCTAACTGTAATGAGAAGTTATGTACCTACCATAACGTTCCATGTTAGTTGCCTTCTCTCGCCTTCTTTCTTGCTTGATGGGGTCGGAGCCGATCCTCGGCTCCGACTCGGCACTTGCTAAGCTCGAGAGTCACTTTTACCAGCTCGAGGCAGCCCCATATCCCATGATGCAAGGCAGTAAGTACCCAGATCTCGTTTGGTACCTATAGGGAGAATAACCTAGCACATAAAACTTTCCACAGAGGAAAGAAAAAGTACAGTTTTGTACCTACCATAAATGTAGATGTCCGAGAGGTATGCATCTGCAGTCCTTACAAATGGGTTGTCCTGTCCTCAGGCAGCCCTTCGGTCGGCCGGATTCCAAAGTCTGGGTCTGGCCTCGGCTGATGTCGCACTTCACTCTACGTCATAGCTGCAGTTCTTCGGGTATAAAGGTATCAGCCGACGCCATTTTCCTCAGTGTTTCTTGCCCCAGATGCCCTCTAGGAAGGCTAAATTTGGATAAATGTAAAAGTTTCCAAATAACAGAGAGCAAATAAAAATAAACATGTATGTACATATATACAAACAAATACACCATAATAGATTCCCCCAGCTAGCTAGAAGATGGGCAAATACCCTAGGAGTACCATAGAGGGGAAGGAGGGAGGGTAATCCTGACTGCAGATGCATACCTCTCGGACATCTACATTTATGGTAGGTACAAAACTGTACTATGTCCTTCAAGGATGCATCTGCAGTCCTTACAAATGGGTAGAATACCATAGCCAAACTGGGGGAGGAGGTAATAATAAGATTATGGTGTAGTTAAGATCCCTTGCAAAACAGCAGTGGCAAAACCTGCTCGGGATCTGGAGTATACGAATAGGTTATAATGCTTGGCAAATGTATGCACGGAGCTCCAAGTAGCAGCCTCTAAAATGTCTTTGGTAGCCACTCCTCTTAAAAAAGCTGTAGTAGTGGCTGTAGCCCTTGTGGAATGAGGTCTGATGTTTTCTGGAGTTGCCTAACAAAATCTAATGCAATTTCCTATCCACTTAGAGATAGTCTGTTTTGAAATTGCTTTTCCTTCCATTCCTGTTGCACATGCTACCAGTAACTGGTCAGTTTTTCTATTGCTCTTGGTTCTGTCCAGGTAGTAGCGCAACTGTCTATGTACATCCAAGGTATGTAATAGCCTTTCTCCCCTGTTCTGTGGGTTGGGGAAGAAAGTAGGCAGGTGGATAGCTTGGTTTAAAAATACTCTGGAGACCACCTTTGGCATAAAAGTAGGATTAGTTCTCATGGACACTCTATCTTGATGGAAGATAAGGAAGGGCTGTACAGCCATTAATGCCTGTAATTCAGAAACCCTTCTTGCTGAAGTGATTGCAAGCAGGAAAGCAGTTTTCCATGATAAGTACTGTAATTCTGCTGTTGCTGCTGGCTCAAAAGGAGGGAGTGTTAACTTTTCTAGCACAAAGTTCAAGTCCCAAGCGGGCAATGGTGGCTTCCTTGGTGGTTTTACATTTTTAATTCCTCTCAGAAGCTGCCTGAGTAGAGGATGTGAGAAGACTGGAGGATCCATGTTGTATTCTGCTGAAATAGCTGATGCATGAATCTTAATGGAAGAATAGGGCAGGCCATTGTGGAAAAGTTCTGCCAAGTATTCCAGGATGTTAGCTATGTTTGCCAGTGACACATTTTCTCCTTTTGCTGCACTCCAAATGAGATATCTTTTCCATTTTGCTGAATAAGTTTTCCTTGTTGAGGGTCTGCGAGCCTCCAAAATAATGTCCTTAACCCTTTGAGATAAATCTGGGTTATTTTATCTTATGCAATGTTCCAGGCAGCTAGCTGCAGCGTTTTCAGGTTTGGATGCAGGGTTTTGAAGTTGTTCTGTGTTAGCAGTAAGGGAACTAGGGGCAGAGGCCATATTTGTTCCCGAGACATACTCCTCAGTAATGGGTACCAATGCTGCCTCGGCCAGTCTGGAGCTATCAGGATGATCCTTGGCCGGTCCTCTTTGATCTTCAGTAGCACCTTGTGCATCAAAGGAAGAGGTGGGAAGGCATATGCTGTCAGGTTTTTCCAACTGAAAGATAGGGAGTCCACCTTCCAAGCAAATGGGTGGTAAGTCCTTGTGCAGAATTTTTTCAATTGGTGGTTGTGTGGGGATGCGAATAAGTCTATTTCTGGAAGTCCCCATTTCCTTGTAATGGATTTGAAGATGTCTGGATGCAGCATCCATTCGTGGGCATCCGTGGTAGTTCTGCTTAGGATGTCTGCTAGTATATTTTCTTTTCCTGGTACAAATATTGCCTGTAGCTGAATGTTGAAGCTCAGGGCCACATTCCAGAGGTCCATTGCCATCCGGCATAGAGGGTATGAATGTGTGCCTCCCTGTTTGTTGATGTACCACATAACTGTGGTGTTGTCCGTCCTTATCAGCAATTGACCCTGTCGAAGAAAGAGTCTGAATGCCTGAATTGCCAGTTTTACTGCCAGCATCTCCTTCTGATTTATGTGTAGGTTCAGCTGGTCTTGAGTCCATAGGCCTTGTATGCACTTGTCCAGCACGTGTGCCCCCCAACAGAGGTCTGAGGCGTCCGTGGTGATAGTCTGGCTTGCTTGAGGGCTGTGGAAGGGCAGCCCTTTGTTCGATTGACAGGCCTGAGCCCACCATTGGAATTCTTGCTTCAGGCATGGAATTATTGGAATTTGGGTTTCTAGGCTGTGCTTGTGCTGAGACCATAAATTCCTTAGGTACCATTGTAACTTCCTCATATGTAGTCTGGCATGTGGAATCAATATTATGCAGGATGCCATGTAACCCAGGGCTTGCAGGACCTTCCTTGCTGTTAGCTGGTTCTGCGTTGATAATGCCATGAAATAGAGAGGAAGGTGCTTCTGCTTTTCTGCTGTGAGGGATGCCATTTGATTTGATGTGTCCAGTTCTGCACCCAAGAAGGCTATCCTTTGGGATGGTATCAGCCTTGACTTTTTTATATTGACTGTGTATCCCAAGGCTTGCAGTAGATGAATGACCTTTTTCAAATCTTTTTGTAATTTGTTTTTGTTGTCCGCTTGTAACAGGCAATCGTCCAGGTAAGGGTAAATTTGAATTCCCTGAAGCCTGCAATGAGCAATTACTGATGCCAGGCATTTCGTGAATACTCTGGGCGCAGTAGATAAGCCAAAGGGCAATGCTGACCATTGATAATGCTCTGATCCTGCAAGAAATCTGAGGTATCTTCTGCAATTTGGTCATATGGGGACGTGCAGGTATGCCTCCTTGAGATCTAGAGTTACCAGCCAAGACTCCTTTGCCCAGCATGGGAAGAAGTTGCTGTAGGGTCAGCATTTTGAATTTTGGAACAATGAGATATGTGTTTAGAGCGGACAGGTCGAGAATAGGTCTCCATTTGTTTTCTTTTCTTGGCACCAGGAAAAGTCTGGAGTAAAATCCTTGCCCTTGTTCCATAGACGATACCTTTTCTATAGCTCTCATCCTTATTAAGTGGTCTATTTGTTCTAGAGCTTTTGTCCTTTGATTTGGAGGTAAGTTTGGCATTCCTCTCTTCCTTGGTAGAGTATGGAAGCGAAACCTGTAACCGTGGTCTATTGTCTGTAAAATCCATTTGTCTCCAGTGATTTGATGCCAGTTTTCCGAAAATAAGGCTAGTTTTCCGCCTAAGGGTGCTTCTAGTTGTTCCCTGGTAGGCGGTCTCAGAGCCAAGTCACTGTGATTGTCCTGTGGAAGTGGTAGTGGCTGGATCTGTGGCAGAACTTTGCTGGTTGTTAGGCTGCCACTGACGTCCCCTGTAGGCACCTCTGGATTGACCCCTGCCTCTTGGGCGCCTATTCCTGCCTCTCTGTGCTCTGGTGTCTGGAAAGGACCAATTCTTGGAAGGCCAGTTCCTACTAAACCTTGGAGGCTGGACCTGTAAGAAATCCTTGACTGTCTGGACAGATTTTGCTTTCTCTTCCACCTTCTTCAGCACCTGCTGTGCAGGGGAGCCAAACAAATTGAGCTTATCCATGGGAGCATCTAGAAGCTTTGATTTAACATGGTCTGGTAAGGACTGCTCTTTTAACCATGCATGCCTTCTGATCACTGTACCATTCATAGCTGATCTAAAGGAGGCCTCCAGTGCATCATAGCCGCATTTTAAGGAATGATTACTGACCTGCTGAATGTTATGTACCACTTCCTGAAGAGATTTTTTGTCTAATGGTTCAGGCGAGGACAGTTTTTTAGTTAACTGATCCAACATAAATTCCTGATACTGAATCATGTGGAAGTGACAGTTTAAGGCCCTAGCCGAAAGAGTAGCAGAAGTGTAAACTTTTTTACCCCATCTCTCTAAGGCCCTAGATTCCCTTTCAGAGGGGAGGGGGTTTTTGGCAGAGGTAGCTGCTACTGCCTTGGGTCCCTGAGAAATAGTTTCAGGATCTGCAAAAGGAGCCTTATACAAGTGATAATGTGTGTCCGGAACCCTGTAGTACCTGTCGGGCTTAGCAGGGGCCGGAGGAAGTGAATCAGGGGCAGTACAAGCATCATTAAATGCATCATCTACAACAGTAAGTACTGGGGGAATGGCTAAAGGCCTATGCTGTGGCAAATGCAAAAAGGTCCTAAGCCTTTTCCTAGAGTCTGAAAAATCCTGTCCCTGCCATTGAAATTGTTCCCTCATAGCATGCAAGGTTTCCCCAAAAGAAAATTCCTCAGAAGGAGAGGCAGAAGGAATGGAGTCTTCTGCATCAGAGTCCTCATAAGGAGAATAAGGGCCTTCTGGAGGGTCTGTATTTTCTGAACCAGAGGAGTAATCTGAAGAAACTGGCTCAGGGGGTTCTGCTCTAGGCCTCTTCTCTGGAGGTGGGTGAGAGGCCCTGTCAGGGTGAGGTTGGGATCCCCTTATCAAAGAAATGAGATCCTCCGCAAGACTAAGCATTTGAGTACTAGTGCTAGGCCTGTGAGAGGAGGTCTTAGCAGGCACATTTTTGGTTGATTTTGCTGCTTTAGCCCTGGCAAAAGCCTTAATCAACATGGATGCAGGGGGCCTAGCAGCGCCACGTGCAGGAGTAGATATATCTAAAGGAATAGTATCAGATAAATCCTGTGAACCTGCAAAAGCAGGTGGGATTTCAGTAGCAGATTCAGCCATGCTGGATGAAGCCTCGGTAGGAGGCAAAGCTTTCGGCCGAAGGAAGGACCGAGGACTCGGTTTCAGCCGAAACCAAGACACTCGCGGTTGCCTTAACCGTGGTTTCGGCCGAAACCGCGGACCGCGAGTGTCGGTCCTTTTCCTTGCGCTTTTTAGTTGATTGCGAAGTCGGAGTTTCCGACGGCATGTTGTAAGCAAAAGCGGAGCCGAAAAACTCCTCAGCAAATTCCGACCGACGTCTAAGTGTCCGTCGGTTGAAAGAAGCACAGGCTAGACAAGCTGCTACGTCGTGGTTTGGGCCTAAACAAGGTAGGCAGTAAGAGTGGAAATCTTTATGAGGTATTTGTTTCCCACAAGTTAAACAGTTATTCACTTTTTCTGACATCGGCTGAGGCAAGAAAGAGTCCCCAACGGGGTACTTAGCTTTTTAGAAGTCTTCGGTAGTAGTAATCCCTGGTTCTGACCGACCGGCACTTGCGAACAGCTTCTGCTTCGGGCGCCACGCGGCAAGAAAGACTGAGGAAAATGGCGTCGGCTGATACCTTTATACCCGAAGAACTGCAGCTATGACGTGGGTGAAGTGCGACATCAGCCGAGGCCAGACCCAGACTTTGGAATCCGGCCGACCGAAGGGCTGCCTGAGGACAGGACAACCCATTTGTAAGGACTGCAGATGCATCCTTGAAGGACATCAATTAGCCTAATGGAAGGGCTGTAATGGGAACCAGGAAACTAACTGGTGCCTAAAGAAGCAATCTTCCAAACAAGGGAGATCAAGGTCTGTCCAGGCAAGGGGGTAGGAGGGAGTGTCGCAAGAAAGGCGGCGAGAGAAGACAACTAACATGGAACGTTATGGTAGGTACATAACTTCTCAATGTTAAGTTGTCAATCTCGCCTTCATTCCTGCTTGATGGGACCGCGTCCCTAGCACCTCTATCCTGGGTGGCTCAATGGAACAGACTCTTGAGAACCGTAGAACCAAAACTGGCTCTATCCCTGGAGGCCAAATTCAATTTGTAATGAGAAACAAAGGTATGAGGAGTGGCCCAAGTGGCTGCTGCACAAATAGTGTCTAAAGGGAGTCTAGCCTGAAAGGCTGTGGAAGTGGCTAAACTTCTGGTGGAATGCGCTTTTGGTTTTGAGCACGGCTGTTTGCCCCTGAGTTGATAGACTTCGGAGATGGTGGAAGAAAGCCATCTAGATAAGGTCACTTTGGAAACAGGAAGGCCTTTCTTATTTACAGCATAAGAAAGAAAGAAGCTGATCGGATTTCCTGAATTGTTTTGTTCTGTCCAAATAATATCTAAGTTGGCGGTGAACATCAAGATAATGTAATTTTTGTTCCGATCTGTTGGAGTAATTAGGGAAAAATACAGGGAGATCAATAGATTGGTTCAAATTAATTTTTGAAGCCACCTTGGGCAAAAAGGATGGATTAGTTCTCAAGGATACCCTGTCCTTGTGGAAGAACAAATAAGGGGGACGAACAGAGAGAGCATGAAGTTCTGACACTCTCCTAGCCGAGGTAATCGCGACAAGGAAGAGTGTTTTCCATGAAAGAAACTTCAGTGAACATGAAACAGCTGGCTCGAAGGGAGGAAGAATTAAGGATGTCAGCACTAGATTTAGGTCCCATTGAGGAGGAGGATTCCTGATAGGAGGTTTAAGGAGGAAACTCCCTTTTAGAAAGGCTCTACAAAGCCTGTGGGACATAATGTTGTGATCTGCAAACCCGACATGAAAGTTCGAGATAGCAGCCAACTGAACTTTGACCGTGGAAGATGAAGAGCCCGAGTGAAAAATTTCCGCTAAAAAATCCAAAACTGCATGAACAGGGGCAGTAAAGGGATCTATATTCCTTGATTTTGCCCAAAAAGAGAAGCGTTTCCACTTGCTGGTATAAATCCTTCTAGTAGAGGACTTAAGGGAAGCCACTATGATATCCCTAACTGGGTTAGAGATCATAGGAAGCCTGGCTAAGGAAGGAAGTGGAGCAACCAAGCTGTGAGGTTGAGAGAAGGAATGGACCGATGCAGGTGACCCGATTGGTGGATCAGAAGGTCTGGCACTGGGTCCAGATGCCACGGCTGCACCAAGAGGTGACGGTGGAGGAACGGAAACCAAATTTGTCGAGGCCAATAGGGGGCAATGAGAATCATTTTGGCTCTCAAAACGGTGGCTTTCTGGAGTACTTCTGGAATCAATGGAAAGGGAGGAAAGGCATAAAGAAGTCCCTGGGGCCAATCCTGGGTAAGGGCGTCTCTGGGGGATGGCCTGGCAGTGGGAAGAGAGAGAAGAAGTCTGGGCATTTGCTGTTTTGGGGAGTAGCAAAAAGATCGCAACATGGGCGGCCCCATTCTAGAAAAATCTCCTCCACTATGGATTGTTTGAGAGACCACTCGTGAGGCATGAGAATAGCTCTGCTCAATCTGTCCGCTAAAATGTTGGTTTTCCCAGGGATATGCGTTGCTACCAGAAACCGATGAGAGGAGATCGCCCATTGCCAAAGTCCGAGAGCTTCTCGACACAAGGGGTAGGACTTGGTTCCGCCCTGCTTGTTGATATACCATACTACAGACATGTTGTCCGTGTGAACTGCAATTGTTCCCAACGGAAGAAAGTCGTTGAGGGCTTGCAACGTTAAAAGCACTGCTCTCATCTCTAGGACATTTATGTGCAGGTGGTATTCGAACAGTTGCCACGTCCCATGAACCATCCTGCCCTGATAATGACCCCCCCACCCGATCAGGGAGGCGTCCGTAGTGACTGTGGCTACCGGGGCTTGGGATACAAAGGGTCTGCCCTGATGAATCTGGGGAGAAGAAATCCACCAGGATAGGTGGTTTTTGCAAGCTTGTGTCACCAGGATTTGGTGACGCATAGGAAGTTGTTGGTAAGACCACTGGGTGAACAACATCCATTGAAGAAAACGCATGTAGAAGCGGGCCAAGGGAAGAAGGGTAATGGCCGCTGCCATGAGGCCCAACACTTTCAGCACCAGTCTGGCTTGCAACCTTTTGCTGGCAAGGATGATCCGCACGTGACTTTGGATATCTGAGATTCTTTGGTCTGTGAGGGTTGCTGACATCCGAACAGTGTCTAAATTTGCGCCTATAAAAGTAATAGACTGGCAGGGCAACAAGGAGGATTTTTCGTAGTTGATCGAAATTCCTAACTGAGTGCAGAGATTTAGGGTGTAATCCCTGGCTTGGAGAAGTTGATGCCTGGTGGTGGCTGAAAGGAGCCAGTCGTCGAGATACGGAAACACCTGGAATCCTTGACGTCTCAGGTGAGCCGTGACCACTGCCATACATTTGGTGAACACTCTGGGGGCTGTAGTGAGACCAAAGGGCAGGGCTCTGAATTGAAAATGACTGGACCCCAGCCGAAAGCGGAGAAACCTTCTGGAGCGTCTGTGAATTTTTATGCGATAGTACTAGTACGCATCCTGAAGGTCTATTGAGCACATCCAGTTGTCTTTGCCCAGGAAGGGCAAAATTGATTGAAGTGTTACCATTCGAAATCTCGTCTTTCACAGACTTGTTGAGTCTGCTGAGATCCAGTATTGGTCTCCAATCTCCTGTCTTTTTGGGGAACAAAAAGAATCTTCTGACAGCACGAGTCACACTTCTTGAAGCCTGAGACCCTCTGTTCCTTGGACATAGTGTTATCCCAACACAAGAAACACACACACAGTCCCAAATCAGAACAATTTAAGTTAAAGGTATAACTAAAAAAAAACACACACACACCCTAACAGTAGGGGGGGATGGGAGGGAATGAAGGCCTGACTAAAAAAATAAGTAGGGAAAAGTAATTTTAGTCAGAGAAAACCCTTAAAGTATCTAAACAATAAAGGAAAACTATTGAAAGAGAGAAAATTTGAAAAAGGGGCACTAAATGTATAATAATAAACACTTACCAGGAGCTGGTAAAAGGATTACCTCATCAGCGAAGCGGCAAACGAGATCTGGGTACTTACCGCCTTGCATCATGGGATATGGGGCTGCCTCGAGCTGGTAAAAGTGACTCTCGAGCTTAGCAAGTGCCGAGTCGGAGCCCCCCCTATCAAGCAAGAATGAAGGCGAGATTGACAACTTAACATCACATGTTTTCTCTTAGTACCTCTCGGTAAAGCTGTTTATGTAGGTACTGCTACTTCTGAAAAGGTAGTACCCTTCATCAGTGGTTCAGGCTGTGTACAAGAAACGTTTTGAGCTGCATGAACCCCCCCCCCCCCCATGCTTCCATTTTGCTGAGTATGTGAACCTGTGTCACTGCTTAAGTAGTTCACCTGTTGTGGTGTAGGGAACCCTGCTAGTACACTTTGCGACTGAGAATCACTATCCTCAGGCTGGTCATAAGTATTTACAGCATCACTGACATCCTTTCTGCTGCACTAAGGCACAGGGTGAGTTTGGTTTTGGTACTGACCTTGTGAAGAAATGTATGAAAATGTGGTTAATGGGACCTGTGACTGGTGAAATTATTTGCATATACGGGTAAGATGACAAAAAGTACCATTTATTCTCTGTACATTTTTAGCTGCATCTGATGTCTATGAAATTTATCACTGACAACTCTTCTGTAGCAGTAAGGCACAGGATGAGTTTGGGTCTGCTATTGCCCTGTGAAGAAGTATGTGAACATCTTTATTTGTATTAAAATCAACTCTTAGAGAGAAGTTACTCATCTGGTGTTAAACTTTGGACTGTGAAAGAGCCCTCTTCAGTGCTGCTATGGGCAACTGCATTTTGCCCATCTTTTCTCCCAGCATGTCCCACCATGTCATTGGTCATTTTCTAGCACTGTGCTATGGTGCGGTTCCCTCCCTTTACAGCACTAATGTCAACCACTACTTGATTCTATGCCTTGGCACTCTTGTCTGCTTAGCCCTCCCCATTTCCAAAAGGTGTTTCCCATATTTCCTCTGAACATCCACAAGGAAGTAATTCTCTTGGGGACAGACATTCTCTCCTGTGTCTTGTTCCTTGCTGTTGTAACATGCTGTAACCTACAATCACAAACTTTGATAAAAGTGACAAAGTAACACCTGCTATCCTAGTAAGAAAAGTGTGGACCATGCATGCCATTGCATTATACAAATGGTGAACTCCATGTTATACAACTTTTCACTTCTGTCCATACTACTTGTGCTTTCTATTTCTCTCATGCAACAGTTAACACACATGCCTGCATGTGTTTGCTGCGAGGGTGTGGTACATGGTAGGTTACATATGTCATATTTCATTAATTTCATCAGCTGTCCTTTAAACTCTTGGCAAAGGCCACTGTCAGCCGTTAGCCACATGACACAAACAATGAAAATGCCATGCACAGAGCAAATTTAACAGATCACATTCAGCAAAACGATAACTGCCTTTTCCTGACTATGCTTATCTTTGCTGTTAAATGGTTTTAGTTTGTTCATGCTTTTTGTTGGACTGTCACAGAAACACTGAGCCCAATGAAGCCTAAAATGGCAGTATGAAACCATCAATGACTTGCATCATAGTGCACATGTGCATCTCATCCTATAGCCAAAATGAATTCAACTTGGCATGGGCGAGCTAAGCTTAGCTCACGAATGCATACAAGCGCTAATCATGCCTCAGTCACTCTGCAGCATGCTATACCTTGTGTATAGAATTTCTGCGACTGGTAAAAACGGAAGTTATGTACTTACCATAACTTGGCATCTCTGTTGTCCATTTTCATTCTTCCTTACTGTTGGGTCTTCAGATGCGACCTCTGATCCGATTCGGCCCCATTCACAAGACTTTAGGATCAGAGTCTCAAGCTCCTCCCTTTCCAATAATGTATCATACCTTACACCCAACTCCTCGGATCGAAATGTCTGCCATAACAGTAATTTCTAAATGTGATACAACAAAAAGGAACTATAATCTTTCTTTTAAAGAATATCAAGCCCTTAAATATTTAAAGAATGAGAAAGATATAATTATAAAGCAAGCAGATAAGGGTGGGGCAATAGTCTTAATGGACAGAACTTATTATATGAATGAATTTACTGCATTCTTATCTGATACTTTCAAAAAGATTACTTTTTTTGATGTGAAAAACTGTATTACACAGGTGAACATGGCTATTTATGACATGCAGTTAAACAATGATATTTCAATAGATGTGTTTAATTATTTCTCCACCCCATGCCCTAAAATTCCACAAATATATGGAATTCCAAAGATACACAAATCTTTAGAGCAACCACCATTGAGACCTATAGTCTCAGGTAAGGGGTGGATAACTGAAACTATATCTAAATATTTACAGAATGTACTATCTGAGTTATTACCTAAATGTGGTAGCATAATAAAAGACAGCTCACACTTCTTGAAGAACCTTAGTATATGGTATAAAAATGCGCCTTATGACTATATTTTTGTAACATTGGATGTGGAATCGTTATTTACGGTTATTCCCATAGATTATGGCATAGAGGCAATTAGAAGGTTCTTACTGTCTAACACGATTAAGCAATCTCGCAAAGTGGAAAATATATGCTTTCTCCTTCATTTGGTACTAACTAATAATATTTTTATTTTTGATGGTACTCCATATAAACAATTAACTGGAGTAGCCATGGGTACTTCTGTGGCAAATACTTTTGCGAATCTAGTACTTTTCCAATGGGAGAAGGAATTTATTTTAAGTAATAAAAATGCACTGAATGTACATGTAAAAAGTTATGCAAGATTCGTAGATGATTGTTTCTTCGTATGGGATGGCACGATAGAAGAACTTCATTCTTTCACGACATACATTAATAACACTACAAATTTTTTTAAATTTAAAATGTGCTTCTCACCAGATGAAATGATATTTTTGGATGTAAAGTTATATAAAAAGAACAACATGATACAAACTATGGTACATAAGAAAGGCGTCCATACAATAAGATATTTGGATAGTACTAGTATGCATCCTTCACATGTATTTAAAAGTATAATGAAATCACAGTTTATAAGAATAAGTAGATTAACAACAGATGAACAAATATACATTAATGAAATAACAAATATGAAAACAGAGTTTTTGAGAAGTGGATATGCTGAAAGTATTATTGATAAAACTATTAAAATAACAACAGAGGGCAGAAAAACTGATTATAAACCCATTTTCATAGAAGATGAGATAGATGTTAATTATAGCTTATCGATAGTTAATAAAAAGAAAGAAAATACTCTGAGATACATTACCACATACTCTGGCTACTCTAACCAAATATGTGAAATAATCAAGAAAAATTGGGCAATTTTAATGGCAATGCCTGAATTCAGCTCAATAGTGGGCCCCAAACCCAGCTTCTCCTATAGGAATAGTCAATGTTTAAAGAATATGTTGTGCTATAAAGATTTTGTGGAACAACATAATACCATACATAGTAAGATAGGGACTTATAAATGTTACAATTGTAGCTGTTGCATTGACATTTTAGATACAGATAGTACCTTTAAACATCCTGTCACACATAAAACATTTCAATTTTACTGTAGTGCTAATTGTAATACTATGAAATTAGTCTACCTCGCCACCTGCATGCAATGTCAGGCTTTTTATGTAGGAAAGACTATACATAGGCTCAAAGATCGTATAATCGAACATAGATCAGAGATAAATAGACAAATACAGACAAATGCTTTATTTAAGCATATATATGAATTCAGCAACCACACTTTTAAGTTTAGATGTATAGATGTAGTGCAAGTGGGTGTGAGGGGGGTGATATTAACAACTTTTTAGATATGAGAGAGCTAGAATGGATAATAAGACTACAAGCTGACACTTTACCTGGTTTGAATGGTACTTTTACTATTAAACCAGTATCAGTGAAGCGCCAAATGAGTAATTTATAATACACAATTAATTTTGTAGTATAACAAATAATCTTAAGTATATTACCATGATGGTTTTTAGAATAAAGGGACTCACACATATTTCCTTACAGAATTTGATGTACTTGATTCCTTTTTTCCTTTTAGTATGTTTTATTGGCTGGTTTGATCATGTGATTTTAACTGTTTCCTCTATTTAAATGGATTGAAATGTATAATGTTATATGCTGATGAAGGGTTGAGAGCCCGAAAGCTTCATTAAAGCCTGTGTTTCTGTAACTACTGTGTTCCTGCCATAACAGTATTACCAGGAAGAAATAGATCAAGAGTTTCTGGGGCCCAAGCCATTAATTTATGGGTTCCAAATTCATCTAGGTAACTTCTCATTGATACAAAGGCTGGGGGATGGAAGAGAGGGAAGTGAAGAAGAATGAAAAGGGACAACAGAGAAGCAAAGTTATGCTAAGTACATAACTTATGTATCTGATGTTGTCCTTTTCATTCTTCCTCACTGCTGGAAGTGTCCCCAGCTACATAACTACAGGGTGGCGCCTATGGAAGGATATGCCAGAGCACTGTTGAGCCGAAAGATGCTTCTGGAGACTCTGTCCAATTTGTAATGCAAAACAATGTAGAAGTCTTGGACCAAGTGATTGCAGCTCACATTTTATCAACTGATGTTCTGGCAGAAAAAGCTGAAGTGGCTATGAATCTAGTCAAGTGGGCTTTAGGTGGATGAGGCAAATCAACATCTTTTTGGGAATGAATGCTATTGATGCAATCCATTTAGCCAGGATGATCTTGGATACCACTTGGCCCAAACAATTAGTAGAAAAGGATACAAAGTTGATCTGATTTTCTGTACTGTGTCCTGTGCAGACAGAAATGCAACTGTCTACGAATATCGAGAAGATGTAATATGTATTCTAATGTTTTTAAAATGGGAAAGAAAACCAGCAACTGAATTGGTTAATGTTGGATTTTGTTGCTACTTCATGCATAAAAGATGGATTAGTTCTTAGGGAAACTGTCTTTATGAAAAATGATGTACTGAGGTTTGGATGACTAGGCTTGCAGTTCAGATACTCTGTTGGTGGACATGATGGCTATCAAGAATATAGTCTTCCATGAAAGAAATTTCAAGTCACAACTATTGACTGGTTCGAAAGGTTTTTGACTGAGGCCTTGAAGGACAACTGTAAGATCCCAAGGGGGAGAAGGGTCTTTTATTAGAGCCTTAGTAGAAAAATACCTCTCATAAAAGCCTTGCATAATTTTGACAAGGAAATGTACTATGATCCCTTTCCTTGAATAAAAATTAGAAATGGCAGCCAGCTGTAATGACAGAAAAAGTGACGCCAACATGAAAAAGTGAACTCAGAAAAAAAAGAGACTAGCTGACGTACGAGCTATAAAGATCAATATTCTACTCTGAAGCTCAAATCATGAATGTTTTCCACTTACTGTTGTAGATCTTTGAGAGGTCAAGATTATGTTGTATACTGGGAAAAGCTAGCCTGGACTTTTTTTTACAATCACTGGAAGTGGCGAAACCATGGGATCATAGTATAACAGAGAGAGAAATACACCACGGCCACTTGAGGAAAGAAAAATTGTTGTTTAATTTAGTTAGCACTTTTGTGTCTTGCCTGGACACTTCAAACTTACAAAAACCAACAGTATTACTCAGCTTTACATATCAGCATCACAAGTCAACTAACTAATCACACTCAAGCTTTCAAAAATTTAATAACACAGTGCAGTCATTCATCCTAGAAGCTATATGTATATATAGCAATATAATAAAACATTAAAAAAGGACAATGTAAAATACATCTATAGAAATATATATATATATATATATATATATATATATATATATATACACACATATAAAACTCAGTTATATAAAAACATCTTATATATACAAAAATACAAAAAAGTCATTGACAGCATCTAATGCATCTATGTACATATAAAATAGTTTATTGTTGTACCGTGTCTCATTCATATATTGACCACAACATGTCACTGTTCATTCAACTTATCGAGAAATGTTAAACAATGACTTAAACACATGAATTTAAATTTTTGGCCATTGAGTTGGTTAATAAAAGCATGAGATTAGGTAATGTAAATAATTATACAGAAACACATGAGATGAGGTGGATTATGAGACTACAGGCTGACAAAAACTGGGGTTTAAATGACTGAGTCAGTTTAAAGCCAGTTTTAATAGATAAGACCTTTAAAACATTGATAATACCTGCCTTTTTCATTTTGTTCCTTGATTTTAGATGTTTTAGTGGTTAGGTATATATGTACATCTTTTTAGGTTATGTCCTGTATTATTAATTATGCTGGTGTGTTATGTGAAAAGGTAGCTTTTTACATGTATTAGGTAAGTTGAATATAGCACCAACTGAATTAAAAAAATTCAAGTGGCCGTGGTGTATTTCTCTCTGTGCTGTTATACTATTTGCTGTGGATTTTTTTTCAGAGAGATACTTTATTCTCAAACAGCTGCTTTGTTAAATTTAAACCCTGCAATCAACTCTTGAGAGGGCAGAATTTGGGTTGTTGATGCGTTGATGGATGGGAGACGTGGACATGATCAGGATCCAGTACCCATGGGGGATACTTCAGGTGAGAGACCATAGGAAGGGAAACCATACCTGATGAGGCCAAAAGGGGACAATGAAGTCCAATGAGCACATCAACCTGCTGGCTTTCTGCAGAAACTTAGGGATCAAGGGAAGTGAGGGTAAGCATAAAGGAGACTCAGGGGCCAATCATGGATTAGAGTATCCCGCGGTTACACCCCTTTCAGGGGGGGTCAGAACAAAGTACTTGCAGCATTTGTTTAGGGGAGAAGCAAAAAGATCGTAGCAAGGTTGGCCCCACTGGCTAAAAATCTGGTTGATTGCGGGACCACTCGAACTGTCAAAATGGACCTGCTGAGGCTGTCTGCTAGCATGTTGGATTCCCCAGTGATGTGCACTGCAATTAGAAAGTGGCTTGATGAGACTGCACATTCCCATACTCTCATGGACTCTCTCCATAACTGATAGGATCGAGTTCCCCCTTGTTTGGTTAAATACCAGACCACTGGCATGCTGTCTGTATGAAGGTCTTGATTGCAGTGTTAGGACTGCTCTCATCTCTAGGACACTGACATGCAGCTTGGTCTTGTGGCGGGACCACGTGCCTTAAACCATCTTTCTCTGATAATGCACCCTCCACCCCAAAAGGAAGTATCCATGGTCACTGTGGCTACTGGAAGAGGGAGACAGAATAACCTGCCCAGCAATAGGTCATCTGACTGCATCCTCCACTAGCAACAGCTTCTACAGAGTGGAGTTAGTATGATAGAAATAGACAAGGGTTGGTAAAGAAAAGACCACTGAACAGCCAGTGTCCATTGTAGGGCTCACAAAGTATCTTGCTAAGGGTACTAGAATAAGGCCGCTAACAAAGACCCCAGTTCTCTGAGAACTGACTGTGCTGGAGGAGATGGGAGATCCAACAAGTCCTGGACTTAATGTCTTAGAAAAGTAATGTGATGCAGAGGTAAGGACACTACTGGGGTTGAAGTGTTCAGTTGCTTTCCTATAAATTCTAGACTCTGCACAAGTGAGTCAAGTTTGACTTTGTCAGGTTTATTGAAATAATCAAGGAATTGAAGATCTGTACCAGGTAATCCCTAGCTTGAATCAGTTGATGTCTTGTTGGTGCAGTAAGTATGGAAACACCTGGAATCCTTTTAGCCTCAGATGAGACTCAAGAACTGCCATACATCTGATAAACACCCAAGCGGGTCTGTGGTGAGTCCAAAGGGCAGTGCTCTGAATTGGTAATGATTGGCCCCTAGCCAAAAGTACAAGAGTCTCCTAGAGAGTTTAGTCATTTTGATAGAATACACATCCTGGAGATATACAGAGCTCATCCAATCATCCTTGTGTAGAAGTGGCAGAATGGACTGCACCGCAACCATTCAGAACTTTGACATATAGGTTGAGACTGCTGAGATCCAGTATTGGTCTTATAGGTCCCCCTGTTTTCTTTGGCACCAAAAAGAAGCGAGAATAAGATCTACATCCTACTTGTTCAGTTGGATCTTCTTGGATGACTCCCTTCTCGAAGTTTTCAAATTTCTCAAATGGCGAACTCCTGACTGGATGGTATGTCGGGAAGTACCCTCCCGGGACTTGGAGGTGAGGTGGAAAAGGGAATTAATAACATTTGGATATTTTTTTTTTTAGCACCCGGGCATTGTTGTTATATCTGTCCAGGCATCTAGGTGCAAGGATAGCTATCCTCAGACTGCCTCCAGCCTGATTCTGTGGATCCCCCTGCCGCTGGGGTGGCATCTGCTGTTGAAACCTCCTCTTCTTCCCCTGGAAGAGGTATCCCCATGCAAATCCAGGAAAGGCCCTTGAGTTTTTCTGAACCAACTCTTCAAAAAAAATCAAAGTGGTGGGAAGAAACTTTTTGGGAGGTAGAAAACTTGACCCCCTACAGCAGATAAGTTATTTCAGTCTTTCTTGCTGTGGTAAAGTGTTTCTTTTAACAATGGCCCAAACAAGGGGGAACCATCAAAGGGGGGCATTAACAAAAGACACCTTGAAAGGTTCTGTGAAATCACATAGCCGCATTCATGCAAGTCTCCTAATGGCTATACTTGCACCAGCTGCTCGTGAGATGCCTTCTGCAGAGTGCAAAATCAGCCTCTGAGTTGTTTGCAAAAGACAGAGTCGCTAATTGGGGAGAAACCTGTTTAAGGCTCTCCTCAAACAATATATCTTTCAGAAAGTTGGTTAGCTCCTTAACCAAAATTTCCCTGCAGATGTGTAAAATGTACCAAGTACTTCAATGCTCTCAGTGTGAAGGTGGCAGAGGCATACATGCACTTTCCATTTCTGCCCAAAGCCAGAGACTATTTGTTCGTGGCTGCTGACAATAGCATCACCTGGGGACATCCTTGCTCCAATGTAAGCGGTCGAAGGGAGGGCTCGGGAACCTATCAGGACACTTAGGGATCCACTAACTGGTTCCTTCCAAGCCCGGCAGAAAACTAAAGCAAATGAGTTTGTCCACTGGGGGGAGTCATCCAGGACTTAGATGGGCCTGCCCCAAAAGCTTCCAACACAAACTCCTTGAAAGAAGTATTTTGGGAGGACCAGACACCTTTTTGCCTCAGGAATTCAAGGATATCTCCAAAGGAGACGTCCAATGGAGATCCAAGGGAAGCTGGATAGACTCAAAGCTTGGATGAGATGACGATTGGGTAGGATCCGGAGGATGAGAAGTCACGTCTTGGTCTACAGAAAGCCCTCTCTGCTACCTGGGGGACCTGGAGGACCTGGAGAAACGCTCCCTTTCCTCCCTTGCAGCCGAAGCCATCAGAGGAGACAGAGTGAAGTCCAGCCCAGATCCGAAGCCTCCAGACAATCCAGGTATGAGCTGTCAAAGGCTGAGGCCCCTGGGGGAAGGGATGGATCCGACTACAGGCTATAGGAACAGAGCTAGTCCAGGAAACAGACTGAGTCGAAGACAAACATTCTAGGATCAGACTACTCTCTCTCTCAGGAAAACTGGACCCTGGGATTCAGAAACAGTACGTCGAATCAGAAGAGGAGCTTGCAGCATGGGTGCTGGAACTCTCAGAAATACAGGATGAGATGGAGATGACAAAATCTGCATCTGTATCCGACCTTTGGAAAACTTCGTATCATCCTATCTCTAATTGGGAAAAGCTCGCAGAATACCTAGAGGATGCTGATGAATGTCTGGACTTAGCCAGTTAAGGTGTGACCCAACAGGCTGGAGCAGGAAAAGCAGGTCTGCTCTGAACAGGGGTACGGATCTGAGGTCTCGGATCTGAAAGCTTAGGACCTGAGGGAGGCCTGATCAGGGAAGAACAACTCTGGATCAGTAGCACATCTACCAGATGCCAACGTTGCGCTGGGATCCAAAGTATTAGGATCCTAGGATGATCACAGCCAAAGATGATTTAGTCTTTATTGGATCTGAAGTAGTCGGATCCTACAATTTTGAACTTTTTTCGGTCTAAGATGCAGTCCCTGAGGAAGCTGAGGGGGCTTGTTTCTTGTGGTGTTTTGAGGTCGAAGACTTGGAGGTGGTTTGAGGCCCAGAAGAAGGTAACAGACCTTTCAAAATCAACTTATTTCTTCTGTCTGAGAGGGCACAAGGGTTGAAGGTCATGCAAATAAAAGTCTGCATTCAAATACCCTGGTCCAAGACAGTAGACATACCTCGTGGGCATCAGAATTTGGAATTTTGAGCCCATAAGAGGTGCATCTTTTAAAACTTGTAGGTTTATCTGACATTGTGAGGGAAAAGACATCACTTTCACACAAATTGTAGAAAATAGTGAAGGAAAGATAAACTCCAGAATGAAAGGGGGATGGTGGGCGGGTAACCTGGACTGCAACAGTGAATACACTCGAGCATCTACATTTATGGTAAGTGTACACAACTGTACTATGTTCTACGTGTTTCACTGTGGCAGTCATTACATTTGGGTAGAATCGCAAAGCTATGGATGGGAGGCTGGAGCTAAACAGCATTAGGGGCGGCTATAGGGTCCTGCAGAACTGCAGTGGCAAAGCCTGTCCTGGACTTAAGCAGAGAGGCAAATGATAATGGTTTGTAAAGGTGTGAACAGAACTCCAAGTAGCAGCCTCTAGAATGTCTTTGGTTGGTACTCCTCTGAGAAAGGCTGCTGAAGTAGCTGCAGCTCTGGTGGAATGAGACCTAATGCCTTTGGGCACAGGTTTGTCATGGTGTAATTAGCAGAAAATAATGCAGTGGCTTGTCTGCTTTGAAATAGCCTTTCCTTCTGATCCTGCAGCATATGTCACTAGTAATTGCTCAGTTTTCTTAGAGCTTTAGTCCTGCTCAAGTAGAATCTTAGCTGTCTGTGTACGTCCAAGGAATGCAGAATTCTCTCCCCCTTGTTCTGCGGATTTGGATAAAAGGTTGGCAGATGAATGGTTTGGTTAAGAGCCACACTGGAAATAACCTTAGGCATAAATGAAGGATTGGTCCTTAGAGACACCCTGTCTGGATAAAATATGATAAAAGGCTCTACAGCCATGAGGGCCTGTAGCTCTGAGACTCTTCTTGCTGAAGAAATTGCTAGGAGCAGAGCTGTTTTCCATAAGAACTTTAGATCTGCAGTAGCAGCTGGTTCAAATGGAGGCAGGGTGAGCTTTTCCAACACATATCTGAGGTCCCATGCAGGTACTGGGGATCTTCTGGGAGGCCTTAAATTTTTGGCTCCTCTAAGATATTGCTTTAGTAAAGGTTGAGAAAAGATTGGTGGCTCTGTATTGTAATGACCCGAAATGGCAGAGGCATGGATTTTTATTGATGAGAAAGTTAGGCCTTTGTCAAGCATCTCAGTCAAGTATTGTAATATCGGAGGAATATTTGGTTTTGCTGCATCAGTTCCTTGTGCTTGATTCCAAGCACAGAATCTCTTCCATTTATCAGCTTAAGATTTTCTAGTACTAGGCCTTCTGGCTTCCAAAATGACATCCATCACAGCTTTACTGAGAGGTGTTGTTTGCATAACTACATGATCAGCCATGCTGCCAGGTTCAGTGTTTGAAGCTGATTGTGCAGGGTCTGATTGTTTTGCTGTGACAGTAATGGAGGTCTTTTGAGATAAGGTCTAAGCTGGGTATTGAGACAAGTTCCTTAGGATTGGGTACCAGTATTGGCGGGGTCAGTCCGGGGCAATTAGTATCACCCTTGGTTTCTCTTGTCTGACTTTCAGTAGGACCCTGGGAAGAAGAGGTAGAGGAGGAAAGGCGTAAACTGTTTTTCCAACTGAAGGATAGGGCGTCCACTTTCCATGCTTGTCTGTGAAAAGTCCTTGTGCAGAATCGTTTCAATTGATAATTTTGAGGAGAGGTAAATAGATCTATGTCCGGGCTTCCCCATTTCTTTATCATGCTGAAGATTTGTGGATCTAGTTTCCACTCGCGAGGGTCCATAAGGTTTCTGCTTAAATCGTCTGCTAGAGTATTTTGTTTTCCTGGTAGGAATTGAGCTTGAAGATGTACTTGGTAAGTCAAAGCTGTGTTCCACAGTGCCATGGCTAGTCTGCAAAGGGAGTATGAGTGCGTGCCCCTTACTTGTTTATATACCACATAACTGTGGTGTTGTCTGTCTTTATCAGTAGTTGTCCTGGATGAAGCAAGTCCTTGAAGGCTGTCGGGGCATTCTGAACAGCTAACATATCTTTTTGGTTGATATGCAGATGCATTTGTTTTGGGGTCCATATGCCCTGAATGCATCTTCCCGCCAGGTGGGCCCCCCCATGCATAATCTGATGAGTCTGTTAAGGTTTGGCTGGCAGGGGGTAGAGTGAAGGCCTGTCCCATGTTTTGGTGACATGCCTTTGCCCACCACAGAAACTCCTGTTGTACGCAGGGAATGAGAGGAATCATTGTTTCCAGACTGTGACAATGTTGACTCCATAAACGTTTTAGGTACCACTGACGTTTCCTCATATACAGTCTTGCATATGGAATCAGTAGGATGCAGGATGCCATGAACCCCAAAGCCTGCAGAGTTTGTCTTGCAGATAACTGGGTTTTTGTTGCCATCAGTTTGAAGTAAGTAGTCAGTTGCCTTTGTTTGTCTGGCATGAGGAAAGCCATCTGGGCAGTTGTAGTCAAGCTTGCACCCAATAATGTTCTTTTGAGAGGGTACCAGTTGCGATTTCTTTTTGTTTATTGTGTACCCTAGGCATATTAGAAGCCTTTTCACAGATGCTGTAGAAGAATGTCCTTGCTCTCTGCTTGAATGAGACAGTCGTCCAAGTATGGATATATTTGTATAGTACTTTGTCTGCAAAAAGCAATTACTGGTGCCAGGCACTTTGTAAAAACCCTGGGCACAGTAGATAAGCCAAAGGGCAGTGCAGAGAATTGGTAATGCATTAAGCCAGCCTTGAAATGGAGGTATCTTCTGCATGATTCCCTCATTGGGACATGCAGGTATGCCTCTTTTAGGTCTAATGTCACCAGCCAAGCGGTCTTGCCCAGCATGGGCAGAAGCTGCTGCAAATTTAGCATTTTGAATTTTGGGATGTCCAGGAATGTGTTCAAAATTGATAAATCCAATATTGGCCTCCAGGCCTTGTCCGTTCTGGGTACCAAGAACAGTAGAGTAAAAACCTTGTCCCTTTTCCTGTTCTGGTACTGGCTGAATAGCCCCCATGTCCATGAGGGACGTAACCTGTTTCTATGCCTCTGCCCATTGATTTTTTGGCAGATCTGGCCAACCGTTTGCCATTGGCAGAGTATGGAAATGGAATCTGTATCCCTGTGATACTATGTTTAGCACCCACTTGTCCTGGGTTATTAACTGCCAATTTTGAGCAAAAAGTGCTAATTTTCCCCGTAAGGGTGCTGCCAAAAGTTAAGTGCTTGATGATGGCAAAGGGAAGTCACTGGGATTGTTTTCTGTAGGGTTGTGCTTTATCTCCTCCAGATTTGGAGGTAGTAGCACCTCATTGCTTTGACCTGTAAGAATCTTGTGCCTGGTATCTACAACCTTTAGGGTGTCTGGATTTGCCCCTTTGAGCTCTGCCGGAAAGGGCTAATTTTTTGTAGGCCAGTGTCTACTGAATCTTGGTGGCTGCACTTGTAAGAAGTCCTTTACAGTTTGCACAGACAGCTTTGTCGTCCATTTTCTTTAAAACCTCTTCTGCCTTAATACCAGAGCATCAGCCTGTAAAGATGCATCCAGGAATTTAGCTTTAACATGATCAGGCAAATTTTGCTCTTTTAGCCAGGCATGCCTCCTAATCACAGTTCCAGTAACTGCGGCCCTGCAGGAGGCCTCTAAGGAATCAAAACCACATTGCAAAGTATGCTTTCCAACTTGTTCAGCTGCATGCAATAAGTCCTGCAATTCTTTATTTTCTGCACATTCAGAAATCAACATCATTTTCTGTTTCAGCAATCCCATAACATGTTGTTGATACTTGAGCATATGAAACTGGCAGTTTAAGGACCTAATTGCCAAGGTTGCAGATGTATAAACTTTTTTCCCCATCTATCCAGTGCCCTTGAATCTCTGTCAGAGGGGGGTAGGATTTTTTGCTGTTGAGGCCTTAACTCCCCTTGGATCCTGTGAAATAGTTTCAGGGTCAGCAGCAGGGTTTCTAAATAAAAATTTGTGTGAGTCAGGGACCCTATAATATCTGTCAGGCTTGCTGGGAGCCGGAGGTAAGGAGTCAGGAGTCAAGCTTGACTCCGAAAACACATCATCCAGAATACCTAAAACAGGGGGTATTGGCTAAAGGCCTGTGCTGAGGAAGAAGGAGGAAATCCCTGAGCCTCTTTTTTGATTCTGAGAAATCTTGACTCTCCCAGTGAAAATGCTCCCTCAAAGCATGCAAAGTTTCTCCAAATGAATAATCCTCAAAAGGTGATGCAGATGGGATATATTCCTCTGCATCAGAATCCTCATAGGGAGGAATAGATAATTATACCCACGCTTAATAGTGCGTTGGTTAAATCTAGCACAAAACCAACAGCAAGGCACGTTGTGATCAGGGCCTAGGCAAGGAATACAGAATAAATGGAAATCCTTATGAGGTGTTTGCTTCCCACAATGAATACAATTAACTTTTTCTGACATCGGTATGGAGTAAGAAAAAAGTTTCCCCAGCAGGATACTCAGCTTTAGTGAAGACTTCGGTTCTGAAACTCAAACTCGAAAATTTCAGGAGTCGGCCGACCGGCACTTGAGAACTGCTTCTACTTCGGGCACCACGCGGCAAGAAAGACTAAAGAAAATGGCGTCGGCTGCTTGTTTTATACCCCTGACGACTTGACGTCATGGAAGAAGAGATGTCAGCTGACGCAGGATCCAAGACTTTGGAATTCAGGCCGACTGAGAGCAACCTGCCAGCAGATTACCCAAATGTAATGACTGCAACAGTGAAACACGAAGTACAGTTTTGTACCTACCATAAATGTAGATGTTCGAGTGTATACACTGCTGCAGTCATTATACTTGGGTTATCCTGCTGTCAGGCGGTTCCCCAGTCGGCCTGAGTTCCAAAGTCTTGGTCCGGCGTCAGTTGCTGTCGCCTCCTCCCTGACGTCAGTGCGACAGGGGTACACAAGATGCAGCCAATGCCATTTTCTTCAGTTCTTCTTGCCCCAGATGTCAGGTGCCCCCAAATAGGTAGGCAATTCAAATTGCTAATAAAACATACATAAGAAAAGCAAACAACAATTTTCAGTTACCAGCAAATACTCCCCATAGGTAGTAAAGGGTAGAAGACATAGGTACGTACCAGAAAGTAAGAGGGGAAGGAGGGAGGGTAACCTGGACTGCAGCAGTGTATACACTCGAACATCTACATTTATGGTAGGTACAAAACTGTACTATGTTCATCGTGTTACACTGCTGCAGTCATTACACTTGGGTAGAATCCCAAAGCTGAGGTCGGGTGACTGGTACTATAAGGAATTAGGGGTGGCTATAAGGCCCTGCAGCATAGCAGTGGCAAAGCCAGCTCTGGATTTAGAGTATAAAGGCAGATGGTACTGCTTGGTGAAGGTATGCACAGAACTCCATGTTGCTGCTTCCAAATTATCCTTGGTAGGTACTCCTCTGAGGTAGGCAGTTGAAGTGGCAGTTGCCCTGGTGGAGTGAGATCTAATGCTGCTAGGTACAGGTTTCCCCATAGTGTGTATAGCAGAAATGTATACAATGTCCTATCCATTTTGAAATAGTCTGTTTTGAAATGGCTTTTCCCTGTGCTCCTGCAGCATATATGCTACCAATAATTGCTCAGATGTTCTGAAAGCTTTGGTTTTGTCCAAGTAGAAGCGTAACTGCCTGTGAATGTCCAAAGAATGCAGTAGTCTCTCCTTTAGTCTGTGGTTTTGGATAAAAAGTTGGCAAGTGAATAGTTTGGTTTAGAGCGACACTTGATACCACCTTTGGCATAAACATAGGGTTAGTTCTTAAAGACACCCTGTCCTGGTGGAAAATGAGGAAAGTTTCCACTGCCATTAGTGCCTGTAATTCTGAAACTCTTCTTGCTGATGTTATTGCCAGGAGCAGAGCAGTTTTCCAAGAGATATATTTTAATTCTGCTGTGTTAGCTGGCTCAAAAAGAGGCAAAGTTCATTTTTCCAAAACAAAGTTGAGGTCCCAAGTTGGAGTAGGTGCTCTACGGGGCGGTATTATGTTTTTAGCCCCTCTGAGGTACTGTTTTAGAAAAGGATTAGAAAAAATTGGAGAATCTGTGTTGTAATGAGCAGATATGGCAGAGGCGTGGATCTTGATGGATGAAAAGGAAAGGCCTTTGTCCAGCATCTCAGTTAAATATTGTAGTATCTGAGGAATGTTTGGGACAAGGGGGTCAAGGCTGTGAGCCTGGTTCCAGGAACAAAATCTCTTCCATTTATCCGAATAGGCTTTCCTGGTACTAGGCCTTCTGTCCTCCAGAATGACATCCATAACAACTTTGGAGAGAAGCATTGCTTGCTTGACTAAGGAATCTTCCATGCAGCTAGGTTTAAGGTCTTTAGCTGGCTGTGAAGTATCTAATTGTTGTGCTGAGTCAGCAGATGTGGGATTTGAGGCAAAATACAGGGTGGCTCTTGTGCTAAGTTCTTTAAGATTAGGTATCAGTGCTGGCGTGGCCAGTCTGGTGCAATCAGGAACATCTTTGGCTCTTCTTGCCTACCTTTTATGAGTACCTTTGGAAGGAGAGGTAGTGATGGGAAAGCGTATACTTGTAGGTTTTTCCAGCTGAATGAGAGGGCATCCACTTTCCATGCTTGTGGATGGTAACTCCTTGTGAAAAATTTGTGTAGCTGGCAGTTCATTGGGGAGGCAAACAGATCCATGTCCGGGCTCCACCATTTATGTTATCATTCTGAATATTTGTGGATTCAATTCCCATTTGTGGGGATCCATGATGTTTCTGCGTAAGTCGTCTGCCAGTGTGTTTTTCTCTTCTGGCAGGAATTGTGCTTGCAGATGAACTTGATAGTTTAGAGCTGCGTTCCACAAGGTCATGGCTTGTCTGCAGAGGGGGTAGGAGTGAGTGCCCCCTTGCTCGTTTATGTACCACATAACTGTGGTGTTGTCTGTCTTTAGTAATAGTTGTCCTGGATGCAGCAGGTCCTTGAAAGCTATAAGGGCATTTTGTACAGCTAGCATCTCTTTTTGATTGATGTGAAGATGCCTTTGTTCTGCAGGCCACTTGCCCTGAATACATTTTCCTGCCATGTGTGCTCCCCAGGCATAATCCGATGCATCTGTTGTCAGTGTTTGCCTGGCTGTGGGTTGAGTAAAAGGCTGTCCCTTGTTGAGGTGACAAGCTTGAGCCCACCATCGAAACTCCTGTTGAAGGCAAGGAATTAGTGGTATAACTGTTTCCAAACTTTGACAGTGTTGAGACCATACACTCTTTAGGTACCATTGAAGTTTCCTCATATGCAGTCTGGCATATGGAATTAGTAGTATGCAAGATGCCATGTAACCCAAGGCCTGCAGAATTTTTCTTGCAGGGAGTTGGGTTTTTGTTGCTATCAATTGAAATTATTGAGTCAGTTGTCCTTGATAGTCTGGCGTGAGATAAGCCATCTGGGCCGTTGTGTTCAAGCTGGCACCCAGGAATATTATCTCTTGTGAGGGCACTAGTTTTGATTTCTTTCGTTTACTGTGTACCCCAGGCAACTTAACTTTTTTTTTTTACAAACGCTAGATGCTTTAGAAGAATGTCCTTGCTCTCTGCTTGAATCAGGCAGTCGTCCAGGTACGGATAAATTTGAATTCCTTTCTGTCTGCAAAATGCAATTACTGCTGCCAGGCACTTTGTGAAGACCCTGGGCGCAGTAGGTAAGCCAAACGGCAGTGCAGAAAATTGATAGGGCATTGAACCAGCTATGAATCTGAGGTATCTTCTGCAGTTTTGTCTGATAGGGACATGCAGGTATGCCTCCTTGAGGTCCAGGTCACGAGCCAAGCTTTCTTGCCCAGCATGGGAAGAAGCTGCTGTAGTGTCAACATTTTGAATTTCTGAACATCCAGGTAAGTGTTTAGAGAAGAAACATCCAGAATGGGCCTCCAGGCTTTGTCCTTTCTGGGAACCAGAAAGAGTCTTGAGTAAAATCCTTGTCCTTGCTCCTGTGGTGGTACCCTTTGAATAGCTCTCATGTCCATGAGTGCTGTAATTTGTTTTTGAGCCTCTGCCCATTGATTTGGAGGCAGATTTGGCATTCCTTTTAACCTTGGCAGTGTGTGAAAGTGGAACCTGTAACCTTGAGATACAATTTTGAGAACCCATTCGTCTTTGGTGATCCAATGCCAATTGTGATAGAAAGTGCCAGTTTTCCTCCCAAGGGGGCTGCCAAGAGAGAGCTGTTTGGCAACTGTAGTGGGAAGTCATTGAGGCTGCTTTTTATATGGTTGGGGCCTGTCTTCCCCTTCTTTCTGGCCTGGTGCACCCCATTGTTGAGGCCTGTAAAGACCTTGTGGTTGACCTCTACCTCTTGCACGTCTGTATCTACCCCTTTGAGGTCTGTCTAACTGGAAAGGACCAATTCTTTGTTGGCCAATTTCTGCTAAAATCGAGGAGGCTGAACCTGTAAGGAATCCTTCACCGTTTGCATAGATTTTGCCTTATCCTCCATTTTCTTTAATACCTCTTCTGCCTCAACTCCAAATAACACATCCTGCTGCAAAGGTGCATCCAATAATTTTGCTTTAACATGATCTGGTAACGTATGTTCTTTAAAACCAAGCATGTCTTCTAATGACAGAGCCTGTAACTGCTGCTCTACAGGAGGCCTCAAGAATCAAAACCACACTGCAAAGTATGTTTTCCCACTTGCTCAGCTGCATGCAATAAATCCTGCATTTCTTTAAAATTTGGAGGATCTGAATCTGGAAGCATTCTGTGTTTCAACTGAGACATCAAAAATTGCTGATATTTTAGCATGTGAAACTGGCAATTTAAAGCTCTCATTGCTAAAGTTGCAAACGTATATACTTTCTTTCCCCATCTGTCTAATGCTCTGGAATCTCTGTCAGAGGGAACTGGATTTTTTGCTGAGGCCTTAATTCCTTTGGGTCCCTGAGAAATAGTTTCAGGGTCAGCAACAGGGCTTTTATACAGAAATTTGTGAGTCAGGGACTCTGTAGTATCTGTCAGGTTTAACTGGGGCTGGAGGTAAGGAATCAGGATTTAAGCTGGATTCAGTATACACATCATCCACAATATCTAACACTGGCGGAATAGCAAGGGGTCTGTGTTGAGGTAATAAAAGGAAGTCTCTGAGCCTTTTCTTTGATTCTGAGTAATCCTGGCCTTCCCAATGGAAATGCTCCCTCATGGTATGTAAGGTTTCCCCAAAGGAGTAGTCCCTCAGGCGGAGAGGCTGATGGAATCGATTCCTCAGCATCAGAGTCTTCATAAGGGGGTAAAGAATAACCTAGGTCTAAGGATAAATCTGAAGAAATGGACACCTGGTCGGATGAGTCAGTCTGCATCCTGTCTAGGCATTTTATCAGGAGGAGAGTGGGATCCCCTGATCAGAGTGATAAGGTCTTCGGCCATTATAAGCATTTGTTACTTAGGCATGGAGGCCTGTCCTGGAGAATGCTGTATTTGTTTCTTTGTTTTTAAAGGAAGCTTAGACTTAGCAGGGGGTTTAATGCTTAACTGAGTAGGTCTGAAAACACCCTCTGAAGCTGCGGGTTGCTCAGCTACTCCAGATCCCTCTGAAGGGTTAGTTTCGGTAGGCTGAAAAACTTGTGCGTCCGAAGGCCCAGCCATCTCCATGTGGGAGTCGGAGGTGGCCTGTGGTTCTGCAGAAGCGGTCAAGGGCTGTGAAGGCATCTTGCTGAAAACCGGAGAACCGGTGACTGGTCTACAAAAGGCTTCGTCATCAGTTTTGGGCCTTGGATGCCTGTCCTTGTCTTTGCACGTTTTATGTATTCTGGTCGTCGGAAGTTCCAACGGCATGGTGTAATTTAATTTTCTGCCAAAATAATGTCGGGCAAAATCAAACCGACGTTTAATAGTGCGCTTGTTAAACCTAGCACAAAACCAACAACCAGTGACGTTGTGGCCTGGGCCTAGGCATGTGATACAATAGGAATGGAAATCCTTATGAGGTATTTGCTTCCCCACATGAAATACAGTTATTAACTTTTACTGACATTGGTCTGAGGCAAGAAAAAGTTTCCCCAACGGGGTACTTAGCTTTGTAGAAGACTTCGGTTCTGGATTCAGAATGAAAATCTCAGAAGTTGGCCGACCGGCACTTGGAAACTGCTTTTGCTTCGGGCACCGTGTGGCAAGAAAGACTGAAGAAAATGGCATCAGCTGCATCTTATATACCCCTGTCGCACTGACGTCAGGGAGGAGGTGACAGCAACCAACTCCGGACCAAGACTTGGGAACTCAGGCCAAATGGGGAACCGCCTGAAGGCAGGATAACCCAAGTGTAATGACTGCAGCAGTGCAACACGATGAACATCATCAGGTTAAGCTCACAGACGAACACTAAGAGAAAGTACAATTTTTTTTTAATAAGGAAAAAATAGAAAGAAAAAAGTGCCAACTGCACTATAGACTACAGAAGAAGAAAGTAGAGAGGAAAGAAAAGACCCTAACACCAGCAGACTAACTTGTGAAGGGAGGTAAAGGACAGTTGGACAACACAATTAAGAGAAACAAGATAGAAATACAGCAAAATTAGCAACTCACAGTTAAGAAATACTCTTGAGACTAACAGACCACGTCTGTGCTGGATGGCAGCAAACGAGATCCGAGGAGTTAGGGAATGTATGATGCATTATGAGAAAGGGAGGAGCTCGAGACAAGGATCCTGAAGTCTTGTGAGTTCGGCTGAACTGAATAGGAGGTCAGATCCCAAGACACAATAGTGAGGAAGAATGAAAAGGACAACATCAGATCCACAGTTAACTTAATCTTCCTGTTGTCACACCACCTTACCTTACTTTCCCTGCACAGACCCTATCAAAGGATGTATACATAAATCACAAAAGAATAAATTACATTTCCTGATGTATTTTCCCATAACTGGTTGTGTGACTCAAATTCAGCATATATGAATACTTTTTAAGTTAAACTGTGATATTATATTCAAAGAACAGTAAGTGTTTAAAAAAAATTAGTTAAAGAATTAAAAAAAAAAAAACTAACATTTGTCCAGAAATCACACTCCAAGAAGGTTTCCATTTATTTACTAAAAGAAAATGGATCTTAAACAATGTAACTACACATCCTAGCTATAGCAGTCATTTCCTTAAATAGATGTAGGCCAGGCAGAGTGATGCCACACACCTGTAGGTGTGGTTCACATTACAGCATCCACTGCATCAGACATCTACATCTGATTCTTGTACAGGCACTTCAGAAAGATGACATCCATTAAAGCTCAGGGTTAAGCCCCAAGCTGGTAAATCAAGACGACCAAAATCCTTGTTCTTACTGCAGGAGTCGCACCTATGGAACTTACAGCAGGCCACCACTGGGCTGGATTGGAAACATTTGACAGGAGTTGGAAAGCAGATGCTCGACAATTACAATGATCTACCGAGGCTTAGAAGGGGCCAGCTGGGTGGGTTTCAGAGGATCAAGAAAGAAGAGGAGAATTCTACAGCAAATGCTGTATTTAAATTCTTACACATTAAATATAAATGTGTGTGTGTAGCTTCATATTTGTTTTTATTTATATATGAAGATACAGAAATATGTATAAAGACAATATGGGTGCGTATCAGTGTGCTATACATATGTATATGTATATGTACATATGAATTTATCAGAAATTAGCTTTAGTGCATCATTCAAGGCAGTAAAAACGCAAAGCCTCACAAAGAAAAGGATTGTTACTGTTCTATTATAGCCATGTGTGAAATATTTAATTGCTTACATACTGTACTTAAGCACTGCAATTCAAATGGTTGAAGCAATTATTTTATAATAGCTTCATAAAATTTAACTGCTTACTCAAAAGAAGTAAACTAGCACTGTGAAAATGAATTATACTGGGACTACCATCTATAAAAGTATTGTCAATACTTTTGGTGATTTCTGTGAATTTCCTCAAATTCAGAAATAGCTGAACAGACCAAGGCTACACATAGAAGCTGAGATGAGGGTGTGGGCTATGCTGAAATTAGCTGCACTGCATACTACTATGTCTCCATTATTGCAGTGCTTTAGGTGACCCTAAATAACATATACAAGTAATTACCATATACAATAAAGTTAATGACAAGAGTCAAAATACACAGCTAAACACCGACAAATATTTCACTGCAGCTTAAATTGGTGACTTGAAATTGTAAAGTTAGCAACTCTTGCAGGAATAGGCCCTCTCTGCTGATGTCACCATGGCAACATGATCGATTAATATCCAAACCACATACCCCTCTCCAAGGACACTGCTGTACCACTGAATGTATCAATAAAGAAAAGTTCAGTACTTGCTGAAAAAATGTATTGACGTTACACACCATATTGGTCATAAAGCAAAGGCATACATGGTGAAAGGTTTTTCCAGGATGGATACCTTCTCAACTTTGCTATAGTTTTGCAAGAAATAATTCAAAAAGGCCCAGTCACACAGTAGCACTCTGAATTTACTAAGAAAAAGACAGTGGACTGCTTCAGAATATGAAGCATGCAAGGAGCAGAAATGTGCTGACATTTAAAAAATGAAGTATAAAATAAGTTGGAAGTAATTAACTGCTTTTCAGCCATGATACACACATGGAATGAATAACCAACTTAAAAACTTTCTTTTGCTCTTTTTTTTGATATCTCTTCAAATGAGGAGATGCATTAAAAAAGACAGCAGCACCAGCAGTGGCCTGACAAGACGTACATTGTGTTCATAAATACTAAACATTTTAAAAGTCATAAAACAAATCCCCTTCAAAAAAGTTCCATTCTTCAATGCAATACCACATTTCTGACAGTCAGCCCATCAGTCCGCAGTCAGTAAAGTAAAACCAGAAAAACGGATACCAATGTTTTATACTGAACTACTGAAGTGAATGAAAATGCATTAAGTATCGATGTCTGTATTCGTAATGACATTAAATGCCAGTTAAACAAGCAATAGTCACTTTTTAGTGCCGCAGTAAGCAAACAAGTTAAGTCAAATGACATAGCAAGCATTAATAAGTGCCATCCATAAATGTTTCTTAGAATGCAATCATTCAAATAGTAAATAAAAAATGTTAACATTGCCTAATAGCAATTCCTGAATAAAAGTTTAATTTCATTTTATTAAATAAACTGCACTGTTGGCAAAACACTCAAGTACATTTCTTGTCCCCATTTCTCTTTTTCTTTTCTCTTCCTTTTATGTTATTTTCTATAGGTTTAGAGGGCCCTGGGGCAGCTCAGCTGCATACCTCACAGGTGAGGAGCGCTCAACACTTCCCATTTCCTTCCTGGGGAAGAGTCTTCACTGGGTGGGGAGTTCCACGGCTGTGGGCTCCCCAGTTGGCAGTAGCCTGGTAAGCAGTAAATACTTTGAACCTCAGGAGGCCTAGTTGAGGCAGAGAATGAAACAGAGGTGAAGAGACACCTGAAACCCCTACAATCTCTCCTCTAGTGCATCCAAGACTTACAGATACAGTCGTCTCCATTCATTGAGGCACAAGAAGCATCCATCCCCACACCACTGGGGTCTTCCTCTCCAATTGCTCCCCTTCTTGATGGGCCTAAAGTCCTCCATACCAGAGTGGTAGCTTGCTTGTCAAATTTCCACCCCCTCCCTTTGTGTCTGTCAACTGTACATCTTGTCCCAACCTTTAACATAAGCTCGCCACATTGTTCCTGTGCATGCTTTTATGCTGCGCCTGCCTATTCTTTAACTCTAACCTCTCACCTACGCCTTCTATTCTTAATTCCCTCAAAACTTCTAACCTAAAAAAAATTTAGAACATGGTGTCTATCCCCCATAAAAAAAAAAAAAAAACATAGTGCCTCTCTTTTCCCACCTCCTCCTGTGTAACCTTTGTGGTCTTCCTTCTGTGGCCACTTGTAGTCTCTCCTCTATTTCCAGCTTTTCTATCTTGCCCCTATCAAACCTTATAAAAACCCAAATAGGGTGTTCATACAAGGGCATCCTTTACAGTAAATGAGGAGTACCTTAAAACAGTTTGGGTAAACTGCAAGTCAGAAGTGCTCAGTTTCAGGGCAGATTCATGTAGAAGCTCAAGAGATGCCTTTAGGCTTGCACCCAGAGTCGCTTACCAAAAATAACCAATAGCATCTGGGACTTAATGTACATACAACTCTTTGGAACATTTACTATAGTGGTTTTCAGTCATTTTATGCTTGCCAGGATAAGATTTTGCAAAATCAGGGCCATTCTGTTCATACTTAGCTTTAGGTTTATATACAAGTATAGCACCCATTATTCGTCAACTGTTTCATGTCGAAGCATTTTGAATAAGATTAGTTCCTTATGTTTATACACTTTGAGCTGTACCACCTGTTCCACATTTCTTTTGGGTGAAGGATAACCACACATTCATAAAGCACAAACTGAAGTCCCACAGAACTCCTAGATCCCTAGGAGTTCTACAATTCTGAATGTAATATGAACTCATGCATTTAATACTGCTAGGTAAATAACAGTGATTACTGCTGTTAAAGATACAAATACATATTACAAAACACACTGCAAACCACAGAATTAGCAAGCTTAATAAACAGGAATGTGTAAAAGGGTGGGAAAATGCATTTAATTAGCACATCATGGCACTGGTACTAATGATAAGCCAGGCAATAATACATGCTGACATGACTTATTAAAAAGGTTTTGCTTACCTACAACTCTTCTATGACACAGTGTGACTGCAAAACATTCATTTGTGAAAAACATACATCCAAAACCTCTACAGCTTCACAAAAACAGACATATCAGAGAATAATGGATATTTCCCATCAAACAGTCTATACTTGGCATTAGGCAAAGATCTAGAGCATACTCCTTCACCTAGCTTTTAATTTGTGATTTCTGTGCCTTGATCATCCTCCGCCAAATGCTAGTGTCCCAAATTTAAGTGCTGTTTTTTCCCTGAATCAGTCATTCCTAAGTAGCAACCAATTTAAAGGGTTTCATGACTCCAATGACAAACTTCATCAGTGGCAGTCATGGGTATTGCATGCAGGACTGTGACACAATAAGCACAACCAATGATGGGCTTTCTGTCTGTAGCAAAAGTGCACTGATGAAACTTTTTTTA